>NC_080593.1:726645-1089968 GCF_027887145.1 Ammospiza caudacuta
TGGGACAAAGGGGAAGGCTTGACTTTAAGGAAAGAGCTCCTGAAATCCCTTTCCCTGCCCCAAAGATGGGGACTCTCTTCAGCAGAGTTGATACTGCACCTTGCAGGATGTGGGAATCAGGGGTCAGAGAATCCCAGAACCATTAAAGCTGGAATTCACCTCTGAGACCATGGAGTCCACCCTGTGCCAGTGCCCACCCTGTCCCCAGCCCTGAGCACTCAGTGTCACCCAGCCCTTCCTGGGACACCTCCAGGGATGGGCACTGCAAACCTCCCTGGGCAGCCCCTGCCAATATTTAACAACCTTTCCATGAAGGAATTGCTGCTGATGTCCCTGAGCCTCCCCTGGCCCATCCTGAGGCTGCTCCCTCTCCTCCTGACCCTGTTCCCTGAATGAAAGGACATTTCTTAGGTCAGGAAGAGGCAGATGGTTGTGAGCAACCCCAGGACAGCTCTCAAGAGGAAAAATCCACTGGGAGATGAGGAATCATCACCTCCCCAAGCCCCTCTTTCCACCTGAACCAGCAGCTGTTCTGTTTCTATGGAATTTTATTCTGTTTTTCATATTACCTCCAAGAACACTGAGCCCTTTTTACTAACTCAGAGCTGAGTTCTGCCCAAGCCAGTGACTGTACAGAGAACTCAAATGGCCTTCAGGTCAGCAGGGAAACCTGTGAAACATCTCCCTGCTAAGAGCTCCCTGTGTTACCAGAGAGATGCAGGAGCAGCAGATCTGGAACCTCTGCTGCAGCGAGAGGAGCAAACAAAGCTCTGCAAACAGCAGTGGAGTCACCTGCCTGAGCTGCAGCTCTGCCAACAGTTTAAGATGCCCTCCAGACAGCCCAGACTCCTCTGCTCTCACTGAGGCAACACAGCCTGTCACAGCCAGGCTGGGACATGAATATTTAATTGAGAGGAAATCCACGATAGCTGAGGAAACATCCCAGCCCTGGCTATGATAATGATGCTGTTATCTAAACCATCATTTACATTTCCCACCATAAATCAGGGCTGCACAGCCAGCAGAGCTCCTGCCTCACACAGCCTGGGGGCTCAGCAACAGGGGGGCTCCAGGGCAAGCCTGGGGAGCTGGGAATGCCACAGCAGCTCCTGTGAGAGCCACAGGATTCAGCAGGAGAGGAGTGATGGGCTCAACCGCTGGGGGTGCAGACCCAGCCCTTGGGACACACTCAAAGCTATACTATTATTATATTATAACATTAGTACTATATTATATTATTATAATTATTATTATATTATTAGCACTCTGGAATCTATTGGTTTAGAAATGTTTCCATCACCCTGGAGAGCAGCAGAGGAATCTCCCTGCCAAACATGACTAAATAACTGTGTGTGCGTGCCCTCCTTGTGTGTGGTTTTCTAGTGTGTGTGTGTTTGGGAATGACTCAAACCTGTGCCCAAAACGGTGAATTTAACCTTCCCCAGCACCATTTACAGGTGATGAGATGCAGGAAATCAAACTGCAGTCCCTCACTCAGTGGCACAGAGCTGAGCGAGGCCCCCAGGATGGTGTCAGGGGAAATTCCTGTGGGACTGAGACCTGAAATGCTCAGGTAGCTCCAGCACAGCCCCTGCAGAGGCTGCCCTGAAAAATCACTGTCATTAACCATGGAAAGACATCAACAAAGATTTCCTAGAAATCATTAACCACCACAGGTGTGCTGGATATTCCCCTTCTCTGGAGCTTAATCCCAGCCCAAAGAGGGGATCCTCCTTTGCTCCTTTGCCCAAAGAGGGGATCCTCCCTTGCTCCCCTCTGGCCATTGTCACTGACACAGCTGCAGAGCAGCCCCAGTCATTCCTTCCACAGCCTGCACTGGGGCAGGACTCAAAGCTCTTGGTATTTATTGGTATTTACTGTGGGGGACTGTTCTAAAACCTTGGAGCAGATTGTGCAGAGCAGCTGTGGCTGCCCCTGGATCCCTGGCAGTGCCCAAGGCCAGGCTGGACAGGGCATGGGGCACCCTGGGACAGTGGGAGGTGTCCCTGCCATGGCAGGGGAGGCACTGGGTGGGCTTTAGGGTCCTTCCAACCCAAACCTTTCTGTGCCCCTACGAAAGCAGGAGACAGAGCCCACCACACTCACCACAGCATCTGAACCACTCCAGTCTCCTCCTAACTCCACTATAGCCTCACTTTATCAACTTAAAAGGAATTAGCACCAGCTCTTAGAAAACCTAACAATGAAGACTTAGAAGAGGAGATTCTTGGGTATTAACTTAAGCTCCTCCAATCTGTTCCAGTCATTTTCCCTTTTCACATTCCATATTGACTATAATTCACTGATATGAAATAGTTTTAAAATTATTATGGAGCTCTGATATAATTTTACTTTTGAAATATATCAACTAATGAACTTTAATTCTAGTACGGAACCTTAGGCAGATAGCTGCATTGCAGCCACGGTTGCATTTAAATACAAAACCAGCATTCTGTGGTTCCATTACAGAATGGATGGAGGGACAGGACACAGGGAATGGCTTTGAAGAGAAAGAGGGCAGGGTTAGACTGGATATTGGGAAAGAATTGTTCCCTGGGAGGGTGGGGAGGGACTGGAACAGATTTCCCAGAGCAGCTGTGGTGCCCCTGGATCCCTGGCAGTGCCCAGGCCAGGCTGGACGGGGCTCACCTGGGACACTGGGAGGTGTCCCTGCCATGCAGGGCTGGCACTGGATGGTCCCCGAGGTCCCTTCCAGCCCAGCACCCTTTCATTCCATGCCAACATAACAGCCAGTGGGCTTTCATTCCCACCTCGAAGCCCCAGCAGGTGTTCCCAGCCCTGCCCAGCTCTGGGGTACAAACCTCAGCGTCCGAGCACAGCCCCAGCCCGTGGCACAACCTGTGCACGGACACTGGGGGTCCCTGTGCCCAGCTCTGGGGGGTGGGAGGCACCACAGCTTGCTGAGTGACCCAGTTCACTCGGGCTGAGCAGCTCCCCCAGGGAGAGCCATCTGCTCCTGCCCTAATTTACTCCATTAGTCACAGCCCAGCACAAATCGCATTAACGCCGCGGGGCCGGGCCCAGCTCCCCTCACTGCTCACCCAGAGCTGCTGGGCTGGCACTGCCCGGGGAGCCCCAGAGCCACTGACGGGCACCTCACACCCCCTGCCAGCCTGGGCCCACACAAAAGGGCCAATCTGCCCTGGGAGCCCCAGAGCCACTGACAGGCACCTCACACCCCCTGCCAGCCTGGGCCCACACAGAGGGCCACCAAGGGCCAACCTGCAGCCTGGAAACGGGGAAAAGTCCAAGAGCAAATGTGTTACACATTCAGGACAGGAGGGCACAGCCTCAGGATGGGCCAGGGGAGGCTCAGGGTGCACATCAGCAGGAATTCCTTCATGGAAAGGGTTGTTAAACATTGGAAGGGGCTCCCCAGGGAGGTTTGGAGTCCCAATCCCTGGAGGTGTCCCAGGAAGGGCTGGAGGTGGCACTGAGTGCTCTGGGCTGGGGACAAGGTCGGGACCAGGCACAGCTGGGACTCTGTGGCCTTGGAGGGCTTTTCCAACTGAAATGATTCTTAACAACCCACAGTGACACCTGTACTGGAGGAATACGGGAAAGGGGAACAAAGACTGGAAGAAAAATTTAACTTAAGCTGACCTTATTGTAAAACAGCTATGAAATTAAACTCAGCCCCAGATGGAGTAACACGGAGATTTGGTTTATAGCTGACTTGTAAATAAACCCAAAGCTTGTCCTTCCAGCACAGCTTCAATGCCTGCTGTCAGCTCTGAGGAACAGGAGCAGCAGATGTTCCAGATGTTTCTCTTTCCCTTCCAGCACACAATGCCCACCATCCCAAAGCACCGAGCTGCCTCATGGCAAGTCTGTCCCGCTGAGCGCACAACTGAGATGTGTGACAGAAGGGCTGAGTGGTTTGTTTGCTTCTTTCCTAATTAAAAACTATCTTGGTGATTTAAGTGGCATTTTGCAATCTGATTTACTGGGTAGTTCTGCAATGGCCATTAGGAGCTATAAATAGCAGCCCTCTGAGGGCAGCAGTTGATAAGCGAGGAGCAGCGAGCACAGCCCCTCGTGATGCCATCCCACAGTCTGGCACCTTGCTCGTGTCCCTGCACAGGGTGACAGCAGGGAGCTCTGCAGGGCAGGAGCACATCCCAAACCAGCCTCCCAGTCAGGCTCCATCTCATCCTGCTCAGCTTCACCCAGAGCCAGACGTGCCTGCTCACGTCCAGTCACTGAAATCAACTGTGATAAGCTGAACAAAGCAGGAGCCAACAGGGCTGAGAGAAAGCAGCAGTGACAAGATTGTGGATCTGTAACCAAACGAAGAGCAAAAGCCCTGGGGATGGAGTAAACAGAGTCTGCTCCTCCTGCTGGGCAGAGCCACCAGGGCCAGCAGAGAGGGGCACACACGGCTTCACTTCCCAGGGAGCTGCTCTGACACTCCAGAGCAACCAGGAACCAATCTGCACCAGGTAGGGTTTCAGAGGACAGACTTAACAGCAGAATATTTGCTGAACACCACAGAAATTAAACCAGAGCTTATTAACACACACAGGTAAAGCCCAGCACAATTCTAGCCCAACCACAGCCAGGGCTGGATTATCATGTGCCAGTCCAGCACTCCATCAGAAATGTCTCAGCTGCTGCCTCCACAGTGAGCAGCACACTCAGAGTACCAGATCCACCCTAAAACCCACTGCCCAAACCCCCTTGTTTGCTTTAACACCACAAAGGCAGAAACAAAACTGTAGCTAAATGCACAGTATCATAAGGAGACAACAGATTTGTATTAATAATACAATTAATTGCATTACTTTAGCAGAATTAATACTAAATTTAGTCACTTTAGATTGAAAATCTTGCACAACTTTCTATGCAGAAACTTCATGACTATCATTTTGCCTTGAATTCTCCAACACCCAACCAATGGAATATCCTGCTCTGGTATTTTTGGTCAGCCCACTCTGTGCACCCCAAACCACAGGATTTCCACACAGTGAGAGCAGGAGAACAAACTCCTAGAACTCAAGGTAGCACTGAAGTCCTTGGTTCAGTGTCTGAGTCAATCCTGCTGTGAGCAGAATGAGCCATCCCCTTCTCCCTCCCCACAACTTCCATCTCCTGCTGGAGGAGGAGAATTTGGAGGAGAATTTGGGGTTTCTCAGGAGGGGATGCAGCACTCACCCATCTTCTCAGGCTCCTCGGGGCCCGTGCCTGCAATGCAGCTGCTCTCCAGCCCGTAGGTGGGATCCACCTTCCCAGAGGCTCGAGCTGCTTCCTGCACCTTCTTCACATGGGCCTCCACCAGCTCCAGGGGCACCTCCTCTCTGACCCGGGAGAACTCCTCTGGGGGACACGATACACAAAATGAGACATCCTGGGCCTTCTGCAGCAAATTAAGTCACATTTTCTCTGATCAATGTGCAGGTAAGCCCTGGGACAAAGGGGATTCTCAAATAGCTGAGTTCCTTCCTCTCACACGAGGTGGCTGATTCTGCCTTTCAGGTGTGGTAGAAGAGTCTCTTCCCAATTACACAAAATTGTGTTTTATGTGGAAAAACAAGGCAAAAATTGAGATGAACTATCTTATCGAGTGGACACATCCAACGTCCACTCAAGACTTGGACCTTCTAGAGCAAGATGTCCCTGCCCATTGAAGGAGGTAGAACAGGAGGTCCTTTTAAGGGCCTTCCAACCCAGTCCAGTCTGGGAATTCTAGGATCCCTGGCAAATAATTTCACACAGGCAAAACAGGAAAAAAGCAAGATCCACACTGAATTTACCCAGAGCTGCACTGGTGACAGTGCTCGGAGGAACACAACCACCAGGTACAAACACATCAGGAGCAGTGAGGGCAGAAGACAACACCAGCAATTCCTGGGCTCTCAGTGGCCTTCTGGAGCCACTCCAACTTCACACAGAGTGCCTGGATGTCACCCAGGGCAGCCCCTGCCAGGGCAGGGTCCCTGGGCTGTGCCCAGGGGGGTTTGGGATGCTCCAGAGAGGAGACTCCAGCCCCCCTGGGCAGCTGTCCCAGGCTCTGCCCCTCCATGGACAGAGGCTGTTCCTGCTGCTGGGGTTTGGTTTGTGCCACTGCTCCTGGTGCTGTCACTGAGCAGGGCCTGGCACCTTCTCCTGGCACAGTTTGGGAGATTTGTGTGCATTGATGGGATCCCCTGTGAGCCTGCCCTCGTGCAGGCTGAGCAGGCCCAGCTCCTGCAGCCCCTGCTCATCAGAGATGCCCCAGAGCCCTGAACATCCCTGTGGCCCTGCTGGACCCTCTCCTGCAGCTCCTTGGGCTGAGGAGCCCAGAGCTGGACAGGACCCCCCAGCTGTGCTTGGCCAGGGCAACGTGGCTGCAGATGGGATTTTGGGAAAGCAGAACACAAACCTGGAGAGAGCAGAGCTTCTCCTACATAACTGTACCCCCAACTCCTGTGTTTTACTGCTCACTGAGGAGTCTGCACCCCTGTGGCTGGAGGGGCAGGCACACATAGGGTGGGGGACGTGGGGTGAGCAGGACAACGCAGGGGGCGAGGGACGCGGGGTGAGGGACATGAGGCAAAGGGGGCGAGGGACGTGGGGCAAAAGGGGCAAGCGATGTGGGGCATGAGGCGAGGGACATGAAGCAAGGGATGTGAGGCGAGGGACGTGGGGCAAGGGATGTGAGGCGAGGGACGTGGGGCAAAGGGGCGAGGGACGTGGGGCAAAGGGGGCGAGAGACGTGGGGCAAAGGGGGCGAGGGACGTGGGGCCAGGGCTGTGCCGTACCGAGGGCAGCCTTGGCAGCGGCCGAGGCCACGCGCGGATCCACCACGGAGGCCAGGAAGGCCACGGTGCTCATGACGGGGTTCCCAGACTGGCTGAAGGGCACGGGCTGGTAGGCCAGGGGGCCCAGGGAGGCGTCTGAGTTCTCCAGGTAGGGATCCTCGATGGGCAGGCGCAGGAAGTGCAGGATGCACTCGTCCTGCGTGCGGCTGCCCACGTGCTCCGACACCTTGTTCCAGTCGTCCTTGTACATCTCCAGGGCCTGCAGAAGGCAAAAGCGGCGGCTACTCGGGGAAAGCAATGCTGCTGTGGGCTGAAGGGTTATCCATACTGGTTATTGTGTGATGGAGCAGTAAATGGGGATCAGACAACTACTGAAAATGGGTGTTTTCTGGCATCAAAATTATCTGCGTAAGAAATGTGAGAATTTCCCAGAGGTATCAGTGACGTTGAAGCCACAGGGATCATCATAGGAGTGGATGCTGGTACTGCATCAGAATTACTAATATTTGCATAGTAGGTGTTTCCCCATTTTGCTTCCACAGAGAACTAAATGTGCCTTTCCTACCAAGTTTCACAATCCTTTAATTCCCAGCACTCCCCCCAAGGACTCTCTCTCTGCTCCCTCTCTGAACACAGAAAGCTCTTTGGGGCAGGAACAGCATCTATTTCTCTATTTCTTTTTCCAAATGTGGCCTGGCTGTGATGGTGGAATCCAGTCTTTAGATCCAACAGATGCTATGGAAGTGGAAAAGCATCAAACCAATAGACCAGGGGAAAAGAGGGAAATCTATCCCACACCCTGAAGCCAGGAGAGATCAGCTCTGCAGGAGCTGTGCACAGTGTAATTTCTGTTAAAGTCAGGGCTAACAAATCCTTACTGGCTAGACAAGACACCTGATAAAGTAAGAACTTGCAGATCATATCAAAGACATAATTCTGAATTCCAGTTATTTTTAAAATTCCTCAATAAAAGTCTTAAAACAATTCAACAGCAAGGAGCTACTGAAGGCCTGCACTAGGTTCCTGAAAAACCAACACATTAATCCTGTAAAACTGTCCAAGTCACAGCCTAATAAATTATTACTCCTTAACAAGACATTTTTCTCCTTGAAAATTGTTTTAGTGCAGTATCTGGACAGTATAAAATAAATACTGACATATCCTGAACCATTAACTTTTACATTTCTGAGAGGATTCATGGTGCAGTCACCCAGAAAAGGCAAAAAAACCCATTTGAGTTTCTGGCAGAAGATGTTCAGTGTGAAAATTAGTTTTCCCAAGTAAATCCCTCCCACAAGCTGAGAACTCCCAGAAATCTCAACCTTCCAGACTGACTGAACTCTCGGAGAGGGAGGGAGAGCTTGGAGCTGGATCTGACAGAGGTCCCGAGGAGAACACGCCCAAGGTGGGAGAGCAGAGCACACAGGGACACAACGTTCCTGTGCTGGGGTTTCAGAAGCTCCCAGGGACAAGAGGAAGATCCAAACTGAGCCACCAGCCTGCTGCTCAGAGTTCCTCCATCTGGGAAGGGCCCAGAACACACACCAACTTCTGTGGAACACCAGGACCAGGCTGGAGAAGACTTGGAGCTACCTGGAATAGTGGAAAGTGTCCCTGCCCATGGCAGGGGTGGGGTGGGATGGGCTCTAACGTCCCTTCCAAACACACTGCTGTCTTCAGAGCAGCTCTGAAGTGGTTTAGTATTTGTTCAGCTATAACAGAAGCTCTGAGAATTCCTCAAGGACAAAATATTGACCTGCACGGGGCCCTCAGGCACGTTGCGGCTGCAGAGGGTCAGCTGAGGTCAGGAAAATGTTTGCAAAAATGCTCCTGTTTGCAAAGACGTGGAAGCAAACTGGCTGCAAGGACAGATAATTCAATCCAAAGGCATCAGAGATCCACCATGGATCAAACTGGAGGGACATGCCCAAGCTGCCTCAGCGGCAGCACTTCCCAGTGTGATTTAAGCTCAAACCTGGCTCAAGTTCCTCTCTCCCAGCCAGGTCTCAGTGCTTAACTAGGGTGGAAGAGGAAAACCCCCAGGTTGTCTACAGAAAGCCTCTGGCTCGCTGCTCCTTCCCTCCCAGCAGCAGGTGGGGTCAGCTGGGACACCCAGCTGGGTGGGGAGAACACCCAGGAGCTGCTGAAGACCCCGAGCAGCACCAGGAGGGGTTGGAGAGCTCCAGGAGAGCCCTGGGCTTGGGAATGACCTGGGACAGGCTGCACTGGCCAGCGTGCTCCCCAGCAGGGAATCACCATCCCCAAGCCCTGCTGAGCCCTTCTCCTGCCCCTGGGGCCTCCAAGGGCTTGAGCAGAGGACAGACCGCTCAGCTCAGTCACACTCAAGGGAGATATTTATTCTCTGCTCAGCCCTTATTTCCCTTTCCTTGATTTCACCTCTGGGCTCTCAGTCCCCATCTCCATTTTTAACCCCACTGGCACACAGAGATCAGCTCTGCTTCTCAACTCCCAAATTTCTGCTTTCTGCTCCTCCTCCTTCCCCGTCTGTTGTTTTCCTGCCAGACAAACCCTCGCTCGCAATAAATGTCCTTCCTAAAAATAGCTGAAAATGCATTTAACTCTGCCTGAGCCGTGGGGACACGGACAGGGCTGTGCAGGGAGGCTGCTTTGGGGAGGAAAGCTCTATTTCCTTCCCCAAATTATTCAGTCAACAGGCAGAAGGCCAATAATTATATTTCAGATACGATTTATTATTTGGAACTTCGCTGCCTATCTATTTGCCCAAAGCTACCCTGAGGATTTAATTGGACTGAGCTGGCTTGTTACAGCAGAATTACTTATGCTTGAACTGATATACTCTTTACTGATTTATTCATGGAGCAAGTCCATGAAAAAGGAGGAACAAAAACATTATTAATTTAAACTCATTAAACAGAATTGCAATCTCAAGGTTTAGGGGGGTTTTGGTTTGTTTTAAACACAGGATATGTCACTGGATTATTTCATTGGGCTATAGCATGAAGTGTATGACCATAAGCTAAAAACATACAAACCAATGAATTTTAAATAACAGTACTATTAATATTAGATATTTAAATTATATACTTAAATAAATAAAAAAGGAAAGAAGTCAGTATATCAAGACATTAGCCTTGTTTCTCCTTACAAGAATGCCATGGAAAACAGCTGTTTACACCCTATAAGCAAAATTTTTCCACATGCCAATAGAAAAGTATTGGCTAAACAGTGAATATCAACCTAAAATAAATAGGACAAAAGGGGAGATTTTGGCTATTTCATGACCACACTCCATATGTGTGAAGACTGAATCACAGCTGCTCATTTGGCACTGACACAGGTCCATCCTCCAGGCTTTTCCCCAGGAAATTAACTTTTCAATGGGTTTATTGACACATGGGAAGACAAAAAAGCTGTAACAACCAGGCAATTGCAGTTTGCTCTGAGCTCTGCAAACAAAACCCAACAAAAACAGAGCCCCAAACTAGAATTCTCAGAACTCTGAATTACCTTAAAAGAAAGAAATCAGCCATGCAGCCTCTACATCAGGAAAATGTTCCTGTGAAAGCAAAGCTGGGGAGAAGATATTTTCTTTGCAGAAGTGGCAGCACTTTAAATTATTTCAGGCCACTGAGATTGTTCTTGTGCTGAAGCAGAGAGAAACTGTCCTGATGTGAGAGCCCAGAACCCTCTGCAGCTCCTCGGAGGGTTCCAGCCCCACTGAAGTTCCAGAGATCCACCCATCCCCATGTGCTCCAGAGCTTCCCTGGAAGCCACCTGGGGACACCAGCCTGCACCATAAGGCACCTCATGGAGTCATCTCAGGATTTTTTTTTTGGTAGACTTCCAGAAAAAGCTCAAAGAACACCCCAAGTTGAGCTACAGGAAAACAAGGAGGAGACAGATGGGAAGAAGGAGCTATCGAAGAACTTCCCTTCTCCGTGGCCTCAACTGTTTCCCAACCACTTCAGCTTCCAAAATGACCTGTTTCCCTGAGCTATGGCATAGCTTGGAAATCAAAACTCCCAAGTATTTATTTGAGGGCCAGGCAAACCTTTACCTGAATTATTTACCACTATTTGAATTAGTGACATCAATTCACACTGTCAGTGAGTCCTGCTGAATGAAAGCACCTCTCTGCACTACAAAACCTGTTCTTGACTTATACAAAATTCTTAAATGCTATATTCTGGCTTGCAGGTCCACGTTTGAAGCAAACCTCAGACACAGGCAGCCCCTCTCTCACAGAGATGATCCTGCCATCTCTTTTTGGTAGCAACACTCTTGTAGCCACAATGGCAGTCATTCTTTAACCCCAAAAAATGCACATGTGGATTTTTAAAGCCTGATCTACCCCTCCTGGCTGGGCCTCATGAACTCACCTCCAACAGCAGCAGTGTCTCCTGCTCTGTCCATTCTCTGCCAGCACTTGCACCTTTGCTCTACAAAAGACAGGAGGGAAAAAAAAGCAGGTGAAACACAGGATCTCTTTCACAAAACCTTGTAGAAGAAAACACTGAGGAGGAAAGGGGAAGAAGCTGTGATTTGATCCACCCAAACCTCCCCCTCCAGCTGCTCACCCCATTCAGGGGTCCATGATTTACTCCTCAGTGAAGGCACAGCTGGGTTTACACACCCCAACTTCCACTACACCTTCTGAGCTAAAGCAAAGGGATCTGCACCCTGCTCTCCCAGTGATCTGTGCCTGCTCACACAGCACAGAGGGTTTTCCTGAATAATAAACCCCTCTGAGAGCTGGAGGCAGAGTGGGCTGGGCACAATGTGGGCTGGTCCAAAATAAGTGAATTTATCTCCAAGTTCATCAGTAACTCAGTAGAGAAATAACTCTGTACAGGGGGGTGAGCTATGTGAGAAGGGAGAGTAACTCCAGCAGGATCATCTGCTCCAAGGGCTGCTGCTCCCAAATCTGCAGCTCCTAATAAACTGCTCAGCCTGGATAAAAGTTCTAAACTCATGGTGGAGCCTCCCCTCCTGTGACACCCTGACCCAGCACAAAAGCAGCTCAGGATCTGCTCCCAGGGAACACCAGCACCACTGGATGGCTCTGTGCTAGACTGAGAGGAAGAGGCTATTTAGGATAATAAATGTTATCTCCAGATGCATTTCAAACAGCTCATTAACCCACACAGAACATTAATCAATGTGAGTCACCCAACTGCTGCTCTCCACAAAGCCCCAGCACACAGAAACCAAACAGGGCAATCAGCCAACAAACCTGCTCCAGTTCACAGCCCCTGTAAACAGAGCCAGAGCCCACAACCACCAACAGATTTATCAATTTGGAGAGCATTTATACCTCCCCTAACATGTGAGACAGTCAATCCATGAAATGTGAGATGGACCAACCTTACAAAAAATACCTCGAGAACTGGTTTGGGTTTGTGGGGTTTCTAAAGGATGGTCTGAAGTGGTAAACAGTGTTTAAATAGTTATTTTTTTAGGTTTAAACAGTGATCTCTGAGGACAATGAACCAATGGCATGGAATTAGCCTGATGTCACCCATGAGGGGCATTGCCCAGCTCTGGAGAGTTCCAGTTCCCACTGGAGGCTGTGCTGAGGCATTCCCACAGCACCTCCAGGGACACACAGGGAACAGGGAAAAGCAGGAGGCTGTGGAATCAACACCCCACTGCAATGATGTCCCCCAAGTTTCATTATCCTGTGTGACACCCTGCAATGACAGTGCCCAAACACCCCCTGCAACTCCCCCAGGACACCCAAGCAGTGGGCACTGGGGTCCCTGAGTGTCACCCTGGGAACCAGGAGAGGCAGAGATCCTGCTGGAAGCTCTCTGTGTCCCAAATCCTTGGGTGGCTTGCTGCTGCTGAGCCATTCCAGCAGGACATGCAGGGACACAGTGAGCTTGGCATCTGAGGCTGGCAGTGTGCACTGCTCTGGGATGCTGTCCATGGCTTTATTCCCATGAAATCAGAATCCAGCACAACCTCCCACCATAGTGTCCTGCACAGGGATGGGAGACATCCAAACCAGGAGTGGAGGAGCAACACAAGTCACCTCAGGGACAGCGTGGGGGACACCTGAGGGACAACAAAGCTCACAGGGAGCTGGAGGGGACACTTGCCTTGGCCAGAGTCTTTTTGGAGTAGATGTCAGTGCGAAGGCCAAAGTTCTGCAAGTCAGTTGGCTTCTCCTTGTTTTTCTCAGGGAAGCTCAGCATCTGCTGGGCAGCTGGAACCTGGGAACAAACATTACAGGGGAGAAGGGCAGCAACTGAAAGCTATCCAGGGTTTCCAGACCAATACCCCACAGAACATGGACTGGCAGAGAAGCTGAACACAAGCCCAAGACACTGAAACAATGTCTGAGCAATGTGGGAGTGGTTCTGCACAGAACTGCCCCAGATGCTGGGCCCAGCTGGCAGCAAGGGGACATTTCCCCAGATGTCCAGCAAAGGTACATTGTCCCCAGCTGGGCAGATAGGAAGAGGACATTTCCCCAGCTGCTCAGACAGGAAGGGGGACACTTCCCAGCTGTCAGCCAAGGGACATTTCCCAGGTATTCAGCAAGGGGACACTTCCCAGCTGTCAGCCAAGGGACATTTCCCAGGTATTCAGCAAGGGGACAGTTCCCAGCTGTCAGGGGACAGTTCCCAGCCGGGCACAGCCCTGCTGCCAGGGCAGCCCCAGCCCCAGGCTCACCTGCGGGGTGCGGATGTGCAGCGGCATCAGCCCCGAGGGGGTGTCGGCCAGCACGTTGAAGTGGGGGGTCGGGGGGGGCCCCATGGCCATGGGGCGGCTCTCGGGGTCCACCTGGTAGTTGATGAGCCCCCACTGCTCCAGGAAGGCGTGGACCCTGAGAGAAACAGCACAGATCCAGCCTTTGCCGCCAAAGGTTTGCTCATGCTTCGTGTGGGAGGGGACAAAGGATGGAGCTGATATTGCTGGATCAAATCAAGACCCAGGAGCTCCTCTAGTCCTTCCTTAATCCCAAAGAGCAAAACAAATCCCAGAGCAGGAGCTCTGTGCACACCTAAGTGTGTGCAGTGTGATGGATAAACCAAAGCCTGACTGTGTCCAGTTCTGCGCAACAAAGAAAGACCCTGAGGGGCTGGAGTGTGTCCAGGGAATGGAGCTGGGCAGGGGCTGGAGAATCCCTGAGGGAGCTGGGAAGGGGCTCAGCCTGGAGCAAAGGAGGCTCAGGGGGCCCTTGTGGCTCTGCACAGCTCCTGCCAGGAGGGCACAGCCAGGGGGAAAGGGCTCTGCTCCCAGGGCACAGGGACAGGAGGAGAGGGAACGGCCTCAGGCTGGGCCAGGGCAGCAGCTTGGACAGCAGCAGGAATTTCCCCATGGGAAGGGTGCTCAGGGTTAGGGCTGCCCAGGGAAGTGACCTAGAAGTGCCCAAGGAAGGCCTGCATGTGGCACTCAGGGCAGTGCTGGGCACAGGGCATGGGCTGGGCTCAATCTTTGGAGAACTTTTCCACCCTCAGTTATTCCACAATGCTGCTGATGCCTGGAAATGCCCAGAAGCTGCAGGCCCCAAAGACCCAGACCCCAAAGGTCCCCAGAGGGCAGGCTGTCACCTCATGACAGCACAGACATCCCCGGTGAGGTTCCTCCTGCAGGCAGTGCTGGTCAGGTACTCCTGCGGGTTCAGCCGGTACGTGTCGATCATGAAGTTCCTGTAGGCCAGGTATCTGCAACACAACAGCCACAGCTGTGTCCCCCAGCTCCTCCACAGCTCAGGGCAGCCATTTCAACACTCACACCCTCAAACACCCATCTCTGACCAGGAAACACCAGCAGATCTCTTTCATTGGTACAATTTCAGAATCAACACCAAAACCAATGGTAAAGTGGAATTCACACTCTCACACTCTTCCAGACTGCTTCACTCTGGATTTTCCCCTGTGTTTTGATCAGCAGCACATGGAAACATGTTGAAATTGTAAATCACACAATTATCTGTTGCAGCTTGGTCACTGAGCAAATATCCCCACAACAGAATAGAAGCTGCAGGATGAAAATAAAGGCGTCTGGTCTTCACACAGGAACAGGATAAATAATCCTGCTGCATCCCTGTGTGAAGGAAAAAAGCTGCACAGAAAAGCAGAAGTGGATGGAACACCGCTGTGGCTGCATGTGGAGTTTGTAATGGATGAAGGGATGAGGCAGAAAAGGCTGGAGAACAGCAACATGGAAAAGAAAAAACCTTTGAAAAGCAGAGGACAAGAGCCCAGAGCCAGAACAGCTGGGAACGGCTGGAGCAGAAACAATCCCTCAGAGGTTCCCCCATTTCAGTAAGATTCTGGAATATACTGATGCCTCCTAGTATAAATTATCCTGAAGAAAATAACCTGCCATAAAATTATTGATAGCCCTGCTCTTTAGAGGGAACAAACCCCATCTGCCACAGACAGGCTGGCACCATCAAGGCTGGATGGGGCTTGGAGCAACCTGGACTATGGAAGGTGCCCCTGCCCATGGCAGGCAGGTGCAGTGAGATGGGCTTTAAGGTCCTTTTGTACCCAAATTACTGCAGGATTCTGTTTAGTGAGTATCCAATGCAAAGCTGTGTTTAAAACAGTGGTTTTAAAGCAGATTTCTGCCTTTGGAAAATTCCAGGGGGGAATGTTTCACATGCAGTGTGTGAAGCAGCTGGGAACCAAAAATATAAATCATCCAGGCAAGGCCTGAGCAGGCAGATGCTGCAAGCACATGTCCCTGCCAAAATCCCACATCTTCCTCCTGACCAGATCATATGTGCAACTGGCTGGAAGAAAATTGCTGGAGTAGGTGTTTGGCTCCATGTGGGATGCTTGGGAGGCAGGAAACAAAAAGGAGCTTCTTCCACAGAGGAACACTGAGAACATTCCTGAATGCTCTGGGGAGGAGGGGAAGAACCTGCCCAGAACAGGTCTGGGCTGCAGGAATTAGTATTGATTAGCAAAGGTCACATCAGGAGGAGGAGAGAGAAGCACGAGACAGAAACATCCCCAGGTTGGTTCTGAAGGGAGATGGTTCTGAGCCAGGAGCCATCAGCTAAACCCTGGCAGCAGTGAGAGCTCCAGCAGGATTTATCTGAATCCCTTTCCAGCCAGGGCCACCCCAGGCACTGCTGTCACAAGGATGAACCTGTGTGAGCTCCTCCAGCACGGTGCTCTGGCCTGAACATTCAGCTGAGGCTCCATTCAGGGGGATGTTCCTCTTTTATCCCAAAAGAAATCACAGAGCCAGGACCATGTGCTGCTCCTACAACCCCACAATGGCCCCACAACCAGATCTCCAGGGTGACAGGAGGAGTGGCAGGAGTGCCCAGGCTGCTCCCATGGCAGGCAGAGAGCAGGGGCAGCCCAGGGAGGAGCGGCAGGAGCACTGATTGGTGATGCCAGCTGCAGGAGGGCACCTGGGCCTGCAGCGACAACCAGGAGAGGAACATTCCTTCCCCATTGCAGCTGCCTGCTGCCTCTCACTCTGAGAAACCCCCAAACTGCAAAAGCTGCTGGAACAGAGGCAGTGCTGGATGAGCCTTGGAACAAACCCATTTTGGAATGGCAGGAGTGGAACAAGAAGATCTTCACAGCCCCTTGTCCCCAAGCCCTGCTGGGGCTCTGGGCTCCAGCTGTGCTTCCCCTGCACTCCCACATGCAGAGAAGCTGGGAGGGCAGAGCAAGGACTGGGAATCCTTGGGGGTGCCAGGAGCCTCAGGGGTGTCTGAGCCAAGCTCCTGCTCAAACCAGGAATTGTCACCAGGTTCCTTAGGGCTTTGTCCAGGCAGGCTCCAAGGAGCAGCAATCCCAACTTCCCAGTGCCTTGCCTTGTTCAGAGCTCAGAACTCCCCTTTTCTCCAGCCAGAAGCTGCTGTTCCATGCCAGCCTGAGCTGTTTCTGCCCTGGCACAGGCCCAGGGACAGCCTGGCTGCACCCCAGGGACCTCCTGGGGCAGAGCACAAACACCACCAGGGCCCCAGGAGAAAGGACAGTCCCTAATTCCTGTTTCCTTATCAGACCCAAAGCACCACAGACCAACAGCCACACCTGAGGTGGGAGATTCCAGCACAAGGACAACTCTGCAGGGATTGCAACCTCTGCAGGGCTGGAGCCAGGCTGGGAGAGCTGGGAATGTTCCCCTGGAGAGGAGAAGCTCCAGGGAGAGCTCAGAGCCCCTGGCAGGGCCTGGAGGGGCTCCAGGAGAGCTGGAGAGGGACTGGGGACAAGGATGGAGGGACAGGACACAGGGAATGGCTCCCAGTGCCAGAGGGCAGGGATGGATGGGAGATTGGGAATTCCTGGCTAGGATGGAATTCCCAGAGCAGCTGTGGCTGCCCCTGGATCCCTGGCAGAGTCCAGGGCCAGGCTGGACAGGGTTTGGATCACCCTGGGACAGTGGGAGGTGTCCCTGCCATGGCAGGGGTGGCACTGGGTGTTTTTTAAGGTCCCTTCCAGCCCAAACCATCCTGGAATCCCATGGAATGCTGTGTATGAGCAATGAAGGACCAGGTGACATCAGGACAATGAGGGGATACCTCAAACACTTCCTGTAGTCCTTGATTGAAAAATCACCTTCTAAAACGCCCAAAAGCTGCTTTGGAGCCAAGGCAAGATCTGACACCAGGACAAAGTGACCCCAGCCAGGCCAGTCCCACTGCCCACACTGGCCAGCACACACTGGTGTCCAAATCCAGGATTTTTTGGTGTGAAATCTCAGGTTTAGGATCATTTTAATAGAAACAAGCATATTGTTCAAAAGCCTTTGAACATCTTTCCTTTATCCATGGCCTTTCAAGATCACTCTGAACAACCAAACTCAAACCAGAGAATTCACTCCACAGCCTGAGACAGGATCTACAACACACAGAAACGCAGAAACAGAGCATGGCATGAGGAGAGAGGGAGGAATAAGCAGGATTGTTCCACTTTTACCCTTTCATGACATTTTAACATGACTTTGGAAGTGATCACCTCTTGTACCACACAGACTTGAAGAATTTGTTCCAGTATTACCAGGGGGAAAGTAGTTTTATTTTACCTGGATAACCAGTGGTAAATACCACTTTGATGTTTAAACTTTTATCTCTACCACCACAATGAACAAACACTGTCAGTGGCTCTGTCCCTACAGGAAGTATCAGGCTCATACACACCCAGCTGTGGCCACAGGATTTATGGGATGGGAAGCTCCTTTATCCTGCCCACATTCCCAGGTTTCACTCACATTTCTGGAGTCTTGGACTTGTTTTTCCCATTGAAGAATTCTGGAAGCGCTCGACGCTCAATGACGTGAATGCTGCAACAGAAGTTCAGTGTCAGACCCTGAAACAGCCTTGACTCCAAGGATTCCAGGCTGCCACAAGTGCCCTCCCTCTAGAATCCCTGACTTCTCCTCAAACTCAACTTCTGAAGCAAAACAAAAAAGGCTTTCAGGAGTAGAGATAAACACAGAATGGTCAGACAAGGACTAGAGAAGAGAGAAAGGAATAAAGGTGAGAATTGGAGGAAAATCAACATATGCAAAACCTGTCTGAAATCCTCTTCCTCATTCCCAGCCCCTGAGAAGGGCCAGAAAGATTTCAGCACAAAGTATGGGAACCAGACCTAAACAAGAGTCACTTCCTCCAGCTCCCAGGCTGATTGGTGAGAAAACAGAACCAAGTGAAGCCTGCCTGTGGAATCCTCTGAATGTTTCCCCCTTCCCCCTCAGGGGAATCCCAGGGCCTTGCCTTGGAACAATTTCCCACAGAGTTTTCCCCACCTAGGCTGAAGGAGAAGACTTCCCCATGGAGTCTTGCACACCACCATGAACCACTCCAGTTCCTTTCCCCATATGTCCCAAATTCTGGTGGTTTCTCCTTTCCCTGTCCCCTCATTGGCTGTGGCACCCCTGGTTGCCTGCCCTGCCTTCCCTGTAGGGCAATGCCACCCCCATGTGTGCCCATCCTGAACCCTTTGTGCCACCCCTGTGCCCTCCCACACCTAACCTTGTGCACAGCACATGGCCAGCTCTTTTGTCCCTGATTTCCCTTGGCTGTGCTGAAATAAACCCTGCTGGAACTGGCCCTACAAAAGGCCCTGCTGCCTCTCCCCACTGAGCTGGCCACGGTGAGTGTGGTTGACTGCTTTCCCTGAATGCCTCCCCAGCAGCCTTTCCACAGGAGATCTCACTGGGGAACAGGATCCAGACACCAGCCACCATCCCATGGACCCCCCTGGCCCAGGGCCCCTCACCAGTTGTAGTCGAACCAGGAGGCGTAGCTGGGGATGATGATGTGGTTGGTCTGCTCGGTGACATTGTCCTCTCCTGCGTCCAGGGAGCGGCTCTGGTCACCCTTGTTGGGGTCCTCGTCCTCCTGGGGCACAGGGGACACAGTAGGATGAGGGACAGGGGTCCCTGAGCCGACAGACATTCTCTGATACCCCCACGAGCAGGGACAGCAGCACAGGGGTCCCACAGACACTCTGTGACACCCCCACGAGCAGGGACAGCAGCACAGGGGTCCCACAGACACTCTGTGACACCCCCATGAGCAGGGACAGCAGCACAGGGTCCCCCAGCTCACATTCTCTGACACCCCCACGAGCAGGGACAGCAGCACAGGGGTCCCACAGACACTCTCTGACACCCCCATGAGCAGGGACAGCAGCACAGGGTCCCTGAGCCCACATTCTGTGACACCCCCACGAGGAGCAGGGACAGCTTTGGGCCCCCTCCACTGACCCTCCTGTGAACAGCTGTTGTTCTGCAACTCAAGTTCCAACTGCTGAGCCCCAGTGATGATGAGGAGGGCACAGAGGAGGCAGCAAAACAGGGTCAGGACGTGACAAGAACTGTACAAAACACCTCAGGTGTTGATTGAGTGGCATTAAAAATAGCCAAGTGCCACAGGCAGAGCCTGAGGAGTCACTGGTATCAATAATGGATCGTTATCTGTGATCAGATCTTTATCTGAGCTCCCCCAAAGACAACAAGGTATCACTGTGAACACATTCAGGGATCTGACATCTGTTAAAAATAGTGCCTGGCATGCCACAAATGCAATTCAATACAGAAACTACCCCTGCAGCTCTACTGAAATGATCCGGGAGCCAAGGCAGGGTTTAGATTTAGTGCTAAAACCAAAAAACAAAGCAAAACCTCTCTCTGAAAAATGCTTCTTGGAAAATACTCAGCATCTGTCTCCTCATTCTCCTTTCTGATACACCAGATTTAAAAATACCAAGTCATCCACAGAACCTGGAGAGCTCTGTAATAACAAACCCTCCATCCTGTCAGTCACTGATTTGATCTTAATCTCATAGACCATTGGAAAATGAGTTCAGGTGAAGTTACTGAAGGTCAGACTAAGGTATTGACAGGACACAGGGAACGACTTCAAAGAGAAAGAGGGCAGGGTTGGGTACTGGAGGAATCGTTCCTGGTGAGGGGCCAGGATGGAAATCCCAGAGCAGCTGTGGCTGTCCCTGGTCCCTGGCAGTGTCCCAGGCCAGGCTGGACAGGGGAAGGTGTCCCTGCGATGGCAGGGCTGGCACTGGGTGCTTCCCAAGGTCCCTTCCAGCCCAAACCATCTGGGACTGTACAATCTCAGCTGTTACCACATTCAGGAAGCAGCAGGTGCTGTTACCTTTCCTCCAGTCGCCACTGTCTCCTCATCCTGCTCATCTGAAAGGTAAAAACATTGAGAATTACACCAATAACCTCATTTAAATGCTCAGGAGCCTTTCCAGCAACACAACTGTTTAACTGGAAAGGACATTTAATTTCTTTGGGAAGGAAAGGGAAGGGAGGAGGGAAACAAAGTGGATCCCACATCACTAAAGCAATTACACCTTTACCTATCCCAGACCAGGGAACAGGTAAGAATACAGAGGAAGGATAATTAGACTTTCTCAACACTTCAGAATCCACAATTAATTACTTCCTTTCCCAGTGTCTTAGATGACTTTTGCTTAATAACTTATGGGATACAGGTTTGTATCTCATGTCAAGGCTCAGCAAAGCTCAGGGAACCTGTGATTTACCCTGATTCCCTGTAAAAAAAATAATTCTGCTAGAAAAGAGCTTGTATGTCATGTTAAAAAAATAAAAGTAACAGTAGCCTATGAGGGAACAGCCTTGCAGTGAAGAGCTGGTATACACTGGAACATGCATTTGTATGAAATATGAATTAATTCAACGAAACAGCAGAAGTAGAGATTGCTTTTTAAATGAAGAGATTTAGAAATATTTAAGATATACGCTAAAATATTGGCTGGAAGCAGGATTGAGGGTGAGGGCTTTACCCAGGTCTGCCACGGTTCCTCCTTTGACGGGCGTGTTCTCACTGTCCTTCTTTGGGTTCACTGCAAGAACAGAGGGGTGAGAGAGCAGCAGAGCTGCAGCCTGGCCCCGCTCCCTGGGCCCTGCCTGCACTTCAGGAGGTCACAGCAGCACAAGGGCCCGTTTGTCCCATTGCCCTGCACTCCCAGCTCCTCACAGCCCTGCCCGACACACAGCAGGGCTCCAGTGCACATCCAAGGATCACCCAAACAGAGAGACTCCCAAATTATTGCTGCCAGGGATGCTGAAGGAATTCTTTTTCCCAGAATTATTACTGCCCACACCAACACTGCCCTGAAAAGGACTAAAAGCACTTGACACTAGCACATTTTCCACTCATTTAACATCCTTCTTCTGGGGGCTTGGCAGGGAAATACTTTGGTCCAGAAAACTCCATTTCCCCCAACACGAGCCAGTGAAAGGAAACATTTCAGCAGATTGTTGCAGATCTATTTTTAAAAGTGTCTTTTATAAACGTAGTTTTGTATTTTAAAAGGCCAAAAGGAGGTGACACAGCTGCCCTTTTCAGCTGTTACATGCCTGACTAGATAAATTTATGGGCAGAGATCCATGGCCACGGAGTATTCGAAGATTTGACAAAATATAGACACAATTTTAATGCAGTTTCATTTCTAACATTCAAAGAGCCCCAAGTGTTCCCACATTTTACCGTTTTTGGGAAGTACCACTTCCTCTATGTTGGGCACTGGGGTGGGATCCTCCATGTCCTTGGTGAGATCCTCCTGCTCATCCTCCTCCTTCTGCCCCCTCCTCTTGCCATAGAGAGCTGCTTGCCTGGAACAGAGCAGACACAGGGGCTGTGCCAGGTGCTCCTGGACAGTGCTCAGTGCCAGGACAGGGGCTCAAACCCTCCTGAAACCACTCTGGGAACAGGGGCAGAATCAGCCCCATGTTTCCTCACAGACCCCAACTCAGGCTTTACACTCGGGAGGAGGAATTCAGATTATCAACTCATTCCTGATAAAGTTCCAGTTTTGTCTCAATAGAGCCCCACAGGTCCATAAACACCTGAATTTTTAGCTTTGAAGTGCTCTCCTCCATACCCACAAATAATACCCCATAGTTAGTAATTAAGTTTTTAATTACTATTAAAAACTTCCTAATTGCTATTTAAGTAATAGTAATTAGGTTTTTATTTGGGTAAAATATTGGTAGAATAAGGAATTGCACAAACTGCCCAGGAATAATCCCTCAAGCCTATCCAGAAATAATTCCAGAATTCCAGGTCACAGAGCACTCCCCATAAGCATTTCCTGAATTTCTTCTCTCCCTCATTTCATTTCACCTCAATTTCCAGGCCTCTGGACACTTGCAGACACTCACCCTTTCTTCCCTGTCTTTTTCCTGGACTCCACAGGAGTGGGGGGTGGAGAAGGGGAGTGTTTCCTCTTCCTTGTGCTGGCTGCTGCTTTCCTGTCCCTCCTCTCGGGGCTCCTCACGGGCTGGGAGGGAGCAGAGCTTTGAGTTACCCCCAAATTCTCCCACTGCAGGGCTGGAGGCTGCACCCTTCCTTAACCCACCCCAAAACAGGATGCCACAGCTGCTCTGGGCACCCTGTGCCAGGGCCTGCCCACCCTCCCAGCCAGGAATTCCCAATTCCCAGTCTCCCATCCATCCCTGTCCTCTGGCAGTGGGAGCCATTCCCTGTGTCCTGTCCCTCCATCCTTGTCCCCAGTCCCTCTCCAGCTCTCCTGGAGGCCCTCCAGGCCCTGCCAGGGGCTCTGAGCTCTCCCTGGATCCCTCCCTGGATCCCTCCCTTTCCCAGCTCTGTGCATGCAGAGCTAAAGGACACTGCTGTCCCCCCTCACCTCCTCATTCTTCATGGAGATCCTCTGGCGGAAGCTGACGGATTTCCTGTTCTCATCCACCTCATAATCCTCCTCATTCATCCACTCATTGAACACATCCGTGTCCAGAATCCACTTGGCATGAACCTGCACACAGGAGACAGGGACAGGCTGATGCTTTGGGGAGAAACAGCTCCATGGGAGACCTCCCAGGGTTAGGGACATTCCTGGAGCTTCACCAGGCCTGAATGTCCCAATCCCTCTGGTGTCACACACACTCCTGGAGTGTCCCAACCCCTCTGGTGTCACACACAGTCCTGGAGTGTCCCAATCCCGCTGGTGTCACACACACTCCTGCAGTGTCCCAACCCCTCTGGTGTCACACACACTCCTGCAGTGTCCCAACCCCTCTGGTGTCACACACACTCCTGCAGTGTCCCAACCCCTCTGGTGTCACACACACTCCTGCAGTGTCCCAACCCCTCTGGTGTCACACACACTCCTGGCAGTGGCACAGGGCAGGACCACAAAGGATGAACAGGACCCAGACCTCAACAGTCCCAGGACTCAACCTCTGTTCCTCAACCATTTTCAGTCCTCCAGCAGTGGGAGGTCAGTTCTGAGAGCTGGGTCAGCAGCTCTGGGTTACCAGTGCTCTTTGCATGCTGAAAATTGCCATCAAAACCTCCTAAATACACACAGCCCCTTGGCAGGTGTGCCACAAACACCAAATGTGAGCAAGAGTTGGCCACTCCCTGGAGGGACAAAGCTAACTGTCAGGATTATAACATCCACCTTCAGAGAGTTTGTTTTACACAGCTGAGAAACCTTCTGGCGCTTTACAGTAATTTATTACTGATTTATTAATACTTCACACAATTCTGACTATTCCTAGTAAGGTTTATACCCCAAAATCCTGTTTTCCAGTGAGTTACAGGTGCTGGAACAGACTGCAAAGTCCTTTCAGCCTGGGCTGCTGAGACTCCAGGAGCACACACAGAACATGGCCAGGGTAACACAGTGAGTGCAGAACAACCAGAGCAGGGCCAAAACAACTGCCCCAGCACAGGGATCCTGGGAAGGAATGAGCCACACTCACACACCCTCCAGGGCCTGAGGCACACTCACTCACCTTCCAGGGCCTGAGGCACACTCACTCACCCTCCAGGGCCTGAGGCACACTCACTCACCCTCCAGGGCCTGAGGCACACTCACTCACCCTCCTGGGCCTGAGGCACACTCACTCACCCTCCAGGGCCTGAGGCACACTCACTCACCTTCCAGGGCCTGAGGCACACTCACACACCCTCCAGGGCCTGAGGCACACTCACTCACCCTCCAGGGCCTGAGGCACACTCACTCACCTTCCAGGGCCTGAGGCACACTCACTCACCCTCCAGGGCCTGAGGCACACTCACACACCCTCCAGGGCCTGAGGCACACTCACCTTCCAGGGCCTGAGGCACACTCACACACCCTCCAGGGCCTGAGGCACACTCACACACCCTCCAGGGCCTGAGGCACACTCACACACCCTCCAGGGCCTGAGGCACACTCACACACCCTCCAGGGCCTGAGGCACACTCACACACCCTCCAGGGCCTGAGGCACACTCACACACCCTCCAGGGCCTGAGGCACACTCACACACCCTCCAGGGCCTGAGGCACACTCACTCACCCTCCAGGGCCTGAGGCACACTCACTCACCCTCCAGGGCCTGAGGCACACTCACACACCCTCCAGGGCCTGAGGCACACTCACTCACCCTCCAGGGCCTGAGGCACACTCACTCACCCTCCAGGGCCTGAGGCACACTCACTCACCTTCCAGGGCCTGAGGCACACTCACTCACCCTCCAGGGCCTGAGGCACACTCACACACCCTCCAGGGCCTGAGGCACACTCACACACCCTCCAGGGCCTGAGGCACACTCACACACCCTCCAGGGCCTGAGGCACACTCACACACCCTCCAGGGCCTGAGGCACACTCACACACCCTCCAGGGCCTGAGGCACACTCACACACCCTCCAGGGCCTGAGGCACACTCACCTTCCAGGGTTTCTCAGGGATGGGAGCATCCTCGATTTCCGCCTCGATCTCGCTGGCATGGACCCAGGTGTCGTAGCTGGGGAGGGTCAGGAGAGAGCAGCTCAGGCACCAGGAATGGTTTTCCAGCAGCCCTGGCACGTGCAGCCCTCATTCCCACAGGGAACAATCCTGCTTTGTGCCACAGAACCAGGCACAGGGCGGGCCCTGGGGCATCCAATGCACGTTAAAAGTTAAAATCCTCTCAGTGAACCACTCCAGCTCCAAGTGCAAGTCTGGAGGGATGCAGGGGGTAAAAGCAGCTCTGAGTCACCCAACCAAACCCTGCCATTAACTTAATCCACTTCTCCCTGTTCTTGTGATTTCAAAGCAAGAGCTACTGGATTCCTGGAAGGGAGGAAGCTGCACCCTGCCCTAGAAACCTCTCGTTATTTATATTCACTCTTCCACATTATTCCCTCAAAAGTCTATTTATTAACAAACTGCAGTGAGGAACAGCAAAAGCCACAGTCCTTTGTAACCAACACCAGGTGCTGAGGAACAGGAAGGAGTCAGGTGCAAGGAAAGATGTGCACAAAGCATTCCTAGCTTTACACTGTTTTGTGTGTACCTGGTTTAAAAACACCAATACAAGCCTGACTACTGATAGAAATATAGAAATATTGAAAGGCTCTTCATCTGTATGAATAAAAACCTTCAGTGTGATTACTGTTTGCTGTCCTACATTGAAAGCCCCATGTGAGACAGATCCTAGGAATTTAGTGTGTGAACAGATTTCAGTGGCCTGAAAAAGTTAATTAAATAGAAGTCAATACTGGGTTATCAATGCTTTGATTGATCTTCCATAGCCTGGGCTTAGAAACCAGTTATTGCAAATACAGTGAAGTTTCTATCAGCCCACACATTGAATTTCAACATGTTCCAAGAGCACAGGGCAGGCTCCTCAAAGGATGCTTTAACAGTCACTTGCACCTGACTGAAGACAACTCTTGGAGTAAATCTCTTTGTCAGAGCACAGCCAGGTTCTCCCTTTAAAAGTTCTCCCTTTAAAATTTAAGGAAAGGCTCATTCCAGCTTTAAAATCATTTTCCAACCAGTTCCTTGTGGCTCTGCAGAAGAATTCTTTTGCCAGCCTCACCCACCTGCCAGTGTCACAGATGGGTGTGGATATTGCAGTTTTACATCAATGGTTAATTCCTTTCAAGCTTTGCACATTGGGATAAAGACTTTTCCATCAACAAACAGTTAAAACTCAGGGTTTGCTTCCCCCCAGCCATCTTTACCTGTCTGGAAAAAAGCCCCAATGTACCAGCACCTGCTTGTCCTTTTTCATCACAGGTCTCAACCACTCATCTGCAAAGGGAACGAGATCCAGGTCAGATGTGGAGGGAGAAGCTCAACAATTCACTTTCCACAGTGAGTCAGAGGGAAGTTACTGCAAACCCTTCTGCTAAAGGGGGTCTGGGAAGGGACCTTAAAGCTCATCCCAATCCCCCCTGCCATGGCAGGGACACCTCCCACTGTCCCAGAGACACCTCCCACTGTCCCAGGTGCTCCAAGCCCTGTCCAGCCTGGCCTTGGGCACTGCCAGGGATCCAGGGGCAGCCACAGCTGCTCTGGGCACCCTGTGCCAGGGCCTGCCCACCCTCTAGCCAGGGAACAATTCCCAACACCCCATCCATCCCTACAGCTCTCAAGTACCAAACCCTGCAACCCAAACCCTGAGCACAGAGCCCAGAGAAGCACCACAGGAGAAACCCCCAAGGATGTGAACCTGCATCTCCAATCCCTGCTGGAATTTTGGGCTGCGGACCTGGGGCTCAGAGCCTGAGACACACAGAAGGCTGAGCCTGCTGCTGCCACAGGGACAGACACACACCATCCCTGATCCCTGCAAACTGCAGGGAGCACTTCCATCTAGTGGCCAGCACAGGCCAGGGAACGTGGGGAAGGGACTTCTTTATGTCTGTGCAACTTGGGCTTGAGGACAATGACCTCCCAGGTAATTAAATTTTATTTAAGATGAAAAGGGAAGAAATATTTTTGGCTATTTGCAGAAAGAGGCAGCAGTGAAATTGCTCTTTTTGGACCTTGCGCTTCATGCAGGCAGAGTGAACTGTAACACAGCCAAGGCTCATGGAGGAGCTCTCCTTGCCCCCCACACACAAGGGTTGTACCAGCATTCCCTACAGAATCCCTGGAGGGCCAGGAGCTCAGAATCAGGGGATTGCTGAGGCTGGAAAAGCCCTCCAAGATCAGAGTGCAGCCATTTTCAGCACTGCCCTGTGTCCCCAAGTGCCACAGAGCTCTGAAATCCCTCCAAGGCTGGGAGGAACTCCCCCAATATCCAGCCTAAAGCTCCCCAGGCGCATTATCCACAATGCAGCAATGTCCCTGAGGAGCAGGCTGGGACCAGTCCTGGTGAACACTCCCACACTTCTCATGGCACTCAGTACAAGAGGATTCCCACTGAAAAGCTGAACCTCACCATCATCCACTGAGGTAGGACTTGGATACACGTGGTGGGTGGCCTTGGATTTTTCTTCAGTGACTGTTCCCTGTGGGAAACACAGGAGAAACTGCATGAGAAACCCTCAGCACATCACCCCAAAAGGCAGATGGTGCTCAAAACTTACATCCCATAAACGTGTAAGGGATTGATTCAACAGCACAACGAGCTGCAGATCCCATCCCTGGATGGCAGCAGCAGGAATAGAACAGCATTGTGGGGTGGGATGTGGGACACTCTGGGATCAGGGGCTGAAGGGCCAGAGCTCCCACAGCTCAGGAAAGGACAGGGCAGCTCTGGAGGGAGCTGGAAAATAACAAAAATTGGAGCAGGGAGGACTTGGGACAGCAGGGAGCCACGGGCACTGGGTTGGGGTAGCAGGGAGATGACAGCAAGGGGTTAAAAAATGAAGATAACCAAGATATGAGGAAGCAAAGCCAGTGACAAAATGAGAATTCAGAGGCAGAGCAAAGGAAAGCCCAAAAAGCAGAATTAGAGACAATTTCTGTTTTCATCTCCTCACATCCCTGCAGAGACAAAGCTGCTTTAAAAATCCCTTAAATCACTCATGGATACAGCGTGAAGCTCACTACAGACTTCCTTTATGAAAGGAAAATCGACTCATTCACTCTAATTTAAGCAATAACACCCATCCTGAATCAGCCAAATAATTAAGAGCAACTTGTGAAAATCTGCCCAAGTGAGGCTGAGACAATGGTTCATAATCACAACACAAGAAATACATTAAATCTGGAAAAGAAACTCTCTGGCTACAGCTGTGACTTGTCCTGACTCAAAAGCCACCAGACCATGCAGAGGTCACGTTCCAGGGTATGTCTCTGCAGACAAGTGAGAAGACTGTTCATGTTTTTAAGGATGAAGCCATTAATCCTGCTCAAGTCATCCTGGAATTATATGGGCAAGGTTCCCTGAGGCTGCCTGGGCTCTGCTCAGCACCAGCAATCAGAGTGAAATAAAGCACAAACCAACAACCATGTCAGCTTCCTTCTGCTGTCCCACACATCTGGAACAGCTGCCTCACTCCCTGCTTCAGACCCAGTTTGGACACACCTGTGCTGAGCAATAAACCAGCTGGGGCTGCCCCAGCTCACCCAGAGCCACCTGGCAGCAGGTCCAGGAGTGCTTTTGGAGCACAGCCAGGGCTCAGCCTCCATGGCAGGGTAAAAACCATTCCCCCACTGCCCAAGGGAGCTGTGCTGCTGCTCAGGCAGGGCTGGGTGCAGCTGTGCTGTGTGACACTCACCTGGTGACGCTTGACAATGTCCTTCAGCTTGTTGGCCAGCTTCAGCTCCATGTCAGGAATGAGGTAGATGGTTGGTCTGCTCAGACAGTTGTTCTGGGAGAGGAGGTGGAACAAGGAATTAGAGGGTGATCTGTGGCAAAAATCAGAATATTCCTATAAAATCCCCAGTGTTAGAACTCCAGTAGAACCCAGAGCAGAGCAGGGGGTGACTCAGGTCAGTGATCCCAGCTCCAGGAACCCCGGGACAGGGACATTCCCTTCTCACAGCCCCCCAACAAAGCCCTGCCCAGGTTTTTATCATGCACTGAAACCACTGTACGTGGGCAAGGGTTTTTTGTAGTGGGAATATTGTTGTGTTCTGCTGTTCTTCCTGTTTCCATTGCTAATGGACACCTGAAAGTTATGTTTTGAATACATCATACACTGAACTTGGCTTCACAGTTTGAAAAAAAAAAATCACACATCATTGCCATGCAGCAGTTAAAAAAACTAAACTTCAAATGAGACTCCACAGACCTGCTTAAGGGTACAGATAACTGGTTTGACAAAGTGAGAGTAAAATGGATCCTAACCTGAAAAAGGCCAGTTTAAATCAAACTGGAAGTCAGCCCTGGAATGGGTACAGGAGAGGTTACTGAGCCCCAGGGGTGTCACCTCCACAGGGACATGGGGACACCTGGGGTGTTTGCTCTTTCCTTAGAAGAGGTTTTCCTCACGTAAATAAATAAAATAAAAACCTCTGCATATCCATAAAAGGCCAGTGGAAATATTCTGCATTTTTCAAGTGAAAATGTGGAATTGTGACTGAGCTGGGTGGGAGAGGGAGGGGAGGGTCCCCCATTGCTATAGAGGGCCAGGGTGAAGTCCTGCCCTGAGTGCCCAGGGAGTGGTTCCTGCACCGGGCTGGGTTCCTCCTGCCCCAGGGAGTGGTTCCTCCTGCCCCGGGCTGGGTTCCTCCTGCCCTGGGCTGGGTTCCTCCTGCCCTGGGCTGGGTTCCTCCTGCCCCAGGGAGTGGTTCCTGCCCCGGGCTGGGTTCCTCCTGCCCCGGGCTGGGTTCCTCCTGCCCCGGGCTGGGTCTCTCCTTGCCTGCACCAGTGTTTTCTCAATGGTCATGAACATCTCCACGTTCCGGTCCATCCGCGAGGGATTCTGCAGGTCAAACCTCCTCCTGTCGAGGGAAATGATTCACAAATATTAACTGCACACCCCCAGCTGCCAGCAGTCCAGAACCTTCCCTGCTCCACACAAACTCTGGATCGTGGCAGGGGTGCCAGGACACTCCAGCACAGCCACAACTATTTCTGCTGCGCTTGGCACCCTCAGTGGCAAGAAAACCACCATGAACCACATCGAGAAATGCAGCTGATTTGTGAGATGTTCAGGGAGAAAAAGGAAGGTTGACAGTGTCCACCAGACCCTGCAGCAGGGCCGTGCGTTCCACCACAGTCACAGGGGGTAACAGAACACACAACCACCATGGATTTCAACATCAGATGAGAGAATTCATGGATGAGCCCTCATGGTTCTCTTACTTCTGGCTGCCCCATCCAGCAGTCCTGCAGTCCAGAGAAGCAGCAATTCCTGTGCCTGGTGTGAGAACAAACCACCCTCCAGGGCACAGGCAGCTAATAACCCATGGCAGCATTGTATCACCACCTTTACTGGACCCTGGTGCTCTAATTTTGTTATTCCACAGACAAATCATCACAATTATTGCAATGCCAATGGAGAACCGTCCATCACAAATGGGGGAGGACACAACACCTGAAAAATCCTCCTGGGAAGCAGCAGGGGAGCCCCCAGATTCCCTGTGCTGTGCCCTGAACATGTCTGGAACTCAGAGATGGGCCAACCCAAATGAGGGATTGGGGTGGTGACCCCAGAGCCTGAGCTTGGACAACCCCAGCCCCAAAGCAGCCCCAGCAGCTGCAGGGAGTGCCACAGCCCAGCTGGGGCTGAGCCCTCAGGATCCAGCCTGCCCCAGAGCTCCAGCAGGTGCTGAACCCTCAGGATCCAGCCTTAGGAGCTCTTAGGAGGTGCTGAATCAGGATCCAGCCTGTCCCAGAGCTCCAGGAGGTGCCCAAGCCCTGCATACCCAGGGCAGTGCCAGGTGTGAGACCCAAACCCTGCACACCCAGGGCAGTGGCAGGTGTGTAACCCCAAGCCCTGCACACCCAGGGCAGTGCCAGGTGTGAGACCCAAACCCTGCATACCCAGGGCAGTGGCAGGTGTGAATCCCAAGCCCTGCACACCCAGGGCAGTGGCAGGTGTGTAACCCCAAGCCCTGCACACCCAGGGCAGTGGCAGGTGTGTAACCCCAAGCCCTGCACACCCAGGGCAGTGGGGGATGTGAGACCCAGTTTTGCACACCCAGGGCAGTGGCAGGTGTGAGACCCAAGCCCTGCACACCCAGGGCAGTGGCAGGTGTGAATCCCAAACCCTGCACACCCAGGGCAGTGGCAGGTGTGAATCCCAAACCCTGCATACCCAGGGCAGTGGCAGGTGTGTAACCCCAAGCCTTGCACACCCAGGGCAGTGGCAGGTGTGAGACCCAAACCCTGCACACCCAGGGCAGTGGCAGGTGTGTAACCCCAAGCCCTGCACACCCAGGGCAGTGGCAGGTGTGTAACCCCAAGCCCTGCACACCCAGGGCAGTGGCAGGTGTGTAACCCCAAGCCCTGCACACCCAGGGCAGTGGGGGATGTGAGACCCAGTTTTGCACACCCAGGGCAGTGGCAGGTGTGAATCCCAAACCCTGCACACCCAGGGCAGTGGCAGATGTAAAACACAAGCCCTGCACACCCAGGGCAGTGGCAGGTGTGTAACCCCAAACCCTGCACACCCAGGGCAGTGCCAGGTGTGTAACCCCAAGCCCTGCACACCCAGGGCAGTGGAGGCTGGCACACCCTCCCCACGAGGCACTGAGGCTGCAGTCACTCCCAGCTCACAGCAGCCCTTCCCAGCCAAGGGCAGCTCCCCACAAACACAGCCCTGTCCCAGCACAAATCCCTTTCTCCAGGGCACACAGGCTCAGAGGAGGCTCAGGAACGCAAAGCTCAGCCCCAAGGCTTTCAGCCCCAAGGCCTGTGACCCCACTGAAGCAAACATGACACCCCACTGCGACCTCCAGGATCTCCTGGGATTTTCAGGAGGGAGGAGCCCAGGCAGAGGGCTCTGTGGGAGCACCTGAGGTGCTGGGCAGCTCCACCAACACTCTGTCAGAGGAACGGTTTCTGTCCTTAAGAAATTACCCTTCACCCTGAGAACATGGCAAACAAATCAAATGTGAGATCCTGGCACATTTATTGGAACCAGCCTTTTAGAGAGGAATTTATGACCTTGTTGTATGCCCTGACTTGCAAAAGCATGGCCAGACATCAAGACTGTCAGGTCACTGTTAATAAGGTATTTTACACCTCTAATACAGAGGATTTTGAGTCAAGACTGAGCCCCTTCTCCAGCATTCAGCCATGATTTGTATCCAAAACACCCAGAATGGCTCTGTGGGAGACAAATGCCACATAAACACCCACAGACCTCTTGGTACCTGTGGCACAGAGACACCAGGGCACGAGCAGGACATTGCCATTTTTAGCTCTACACCTGCACCGTGCATCCATGGAATGCTGCACGCCCCAGCTCCCTGCCTGCTCCAGACAGGCAGAGAAGGACATGCACAATGAGTAACAGCGCTGGTTCAGCTGCCCATGAGGACAGAACGGCACTAACTGTTCCTGGGCCCAGCTCAGAGGCTCCCTGGCCAGCCTGGGCCAGGGCTGTATGTCCAGCTCCCAGACATACCTATTGTGGCGAGGAAGGGGACTTCTCCTATAAGACAGATCAGTCACAAACAGGTTAAGCAGGAGCGACAACGCAGACCAAAACAAAAATCAAACCGAGCACGGGGCAGGCAAGCAGCACAGATCACTTGGCAGAGTCAGTGGGGACACATTCCAGGCTCTAGGGCTGAGCTCAGAGTTAAGTGCAGGACTACTGCCCACATGCACACACAGCAGGCACTACCCACCTAATCCTGGGCAGCAGCAAGGCAGGGACAGGGGAGGAGGCAGCTCCAGAGCCCTGCTGGGCTGCCCAGCTGGCTGCAAACCACGTTTGCTTATTGAAAATAAGGGACGTTCATTCCATTCAAATGGTCCTGAAGCTGGAACCATTTCATTCCTGTGTGTTAAGGCAAAGAGGCAGCAGGACACTGCTGACAAACCACACTGCAGACAGGTGCCTGTCCCAGGTGCTGGTAGGATTGGAATAGGAAAGCCCCTGAGAGTGGGTTATCCCTGATAAATCCACCTCAGACAGAGCAGATATGAATACAAGTAATTCCTAAAAACAACCAACCATCCTCAAACAACTTTGTTTTGCCTTTTAAATGGCTCTTGTGTGTAAAAACAACTCAGTCAATTCCAGGAATGCTGCTAGATTGGAAACATCACATCCAAACTATTGAAATTTGTGGACAGGAACAATCTCTGCTTAATTTTTTTAATTGTTTACTTTTATTGACTTTTGATTCTCATTTTTTTGCCTAGTGTTCTCAAAAATAGTGATTTCAAGGCCAAAAATAGTGATTTCAATTGGACACTGGGGCTTGGAGCAGCCTGGGACAGTGGAAGGTGTCCCTGCCATGGCAGGGGTGGCACTGGATGATTTTAGGGGCCCTTCCAGCCCAAACCACTCCAGGATTTTATGCTCCCATGCTGCTGTTCCCTTGGGAAGAGGACTGTAACTTTAAAACACCCAGGTTAAACCACTCCTGGGATGTCACAGGGATATTTTCATCCCAGTACCAACAGCTCCAGGGGCAGTTTCTAAGTGCTTACACTCCCCATTTTTGGAGCAATGGAGAGCTGAGCATTTACTAGGATCTGTAGTGCCTCATGCTTTCCCAGTCATAACTAAACCAAATAATCAATACAGCAACAAAGATTTATGTTTCACAGATGTGAGACTGATCCTGGTTCATTTTCTCAGTCAGACAGCAAGGAAATAAAAAAGGAGCCTCAAACTTGTAATTAACTCCAACTACAGACCCAAAACCTTAAACTTGGCCAACTCCTCTTTAAATTTAGAAGTGTGGGGGTGTCTCTTAAAAAAGCTACCATCAGCAAAACAGGAAAAAGTTCCCTCTTCCCATCTCCACTGCCTTGCCTGCCCCAGTCTCCAGGAAGGATTAAACTTTAGGTAGTTTGCACAAGCAATTCATGTGCTTGGTTTCATGCAAAAGGTGTATAAATAAAATAAAATACAAATAAAAACTTACCAGCCCTGTTCATTCTTATATTTGTAAGCAGCACCAAGAATGTGACATAATGTACCTCCAGCTTTGAAATCCATGAAGCACTTTGCCTGGAACCCAGAAAACAAGGAAAAACAGTGACATTGACTTTTATGCAATTATTTTAAACAAATACAAGGGTTAGCTGAGTTTTAGACATAGAACATATCAAATGAAAAGTTAATTTTCAGATGAAACACTTCTGGAGTTTGAGGTTTTCCTTTCAGAATGTTTCCTGAAGATTAAATGTATTTGGATTAGGCAGAATTCTTTGTGTTTGCAGGAATTTGATGTATCTGAAAGCTCCAAGCAGAGCTGTAAAAATCCAAAGCACTCTTTGAACACCCATTTCATAGCAAATTAAACCTCACATTGTAGCTGTCAGGGAAGCAGCTCTTCACCTGTGTGAGAGCATCAAACCAGATCATGAGGAATGAGCAGCTGAAGCAGAGCTCAGCTATCCCACACTCCATCCATCCATCCATCCATCCATCCATCCATCCATCCATCCATCCATCCATCCCCAGGGAAAGCTGGGTGTCAGGAGCTGCACACCTGCCCTAAAACACCAAACCCAGCTCATTTCTGCCCTTCATTATTATTGTTGTTGTTGTTATTATTATTATTATTATTATTATTATTATTATTATTATTATTATTATTATTATTATTTAATATTATTACTACTACTACTGTGCTTCCCAGTAAATATAAAAAACCTGTACAAGGCACAGGGCAGAATGTGGGGAGGTGCTCCAAGGCCAGGCTCTGGTTCCCACCAGGGCTGAATGTTGGGAGTATGACAGACCCCCAAAGAGCAGCAACTGCTGAGGATGCACTGAGGAGCTGTGTCCTGCTGGAAGGAACTGAGATCCACGGGCTGTAAATGAACCTGAGCAAATTTGGCCAGATTAGAGCTTTGAAGCAGTGAGAACAAACACAGGAACAACATATTTATGATGCCACTGCAATGTTTATGGCCCATTTTTAAGATAAGACAAATTGATTTAAGGCTCAGGAGCACTCCAGTGGTTTATGCACTTGAGGAACGTGGGCAGGTTTATGGTTTGTGCTGCCACATCCAAATAAAGCTTTGCAAAGCTCCCCCTGTCCCTGAAGCTTCCCACCAGCACTGAGGCACCAGGAGAGGTGGTGAGATCCCAATGGCACCTTGGGGTGCTCCTGGGTGCTCTCCAAAGCACCAGGAGAGCCACAAAATCCCAAAATTATTTGGGTTGGAGAGACCTTAAGGTTCAGCCAGTACCCCCTGTGCTGTGGCAGGGACACCTCCCACTGTCCCAGGCTGCTCCAGTGTCCAGCCTGGCCTGGGCACTGCCAGGGATCCAGGGGCAGCCACAGCTGCTCTGGGCACCTGTGCCAGGGCCTGCCCACTCTCAAAGGGAAGCATTCCTTCTAAAATTCACCTGGGAATTGTTCTGGGATTCACCCCACAAGTGAAGGAGTGTGCACACCCCACCCTCATGGAGAGGGTACAGGGGCAAACACCTGGGCACGGCAGCACAGAACAGAACAAGGACTGTCCTGGCACATGCACCACAGCTACAGGAGCTCTGCCAAGTTTCCAGGCCAAACTCAGCTTCCATGGGCTCCAGCCTCCTCACCGGCTGGAAACGGTCCCAGCTTTGTGCTCCCACCCCAAAGAGCCCCAGAGGCACAGCCCCAGTGCCAGCACACATCTGTGCCAACGCTGAGCACACCCTGACAGGATCAGGGCACTGTCCTGGCCCACAGACCCCCCCAAAGCACCCAGCTGGCACCAGGCTGGCACCCTGCCCTCCTCTGGGGCTCACACTGCCCAGGACAGGATCTAGGTGTGGGCAGGGCTCCAGGCTGGCACCCTGCCCTCCTCCCAGCTCTGTGGGGCTCACACTGGCCAGGACAGGAGCCCTGGGTGAGGGCAGGGCTCCAGGCTGCCCTTGGGGAGCAGCATCCCCACAATGCTGATGTTTGGCTCCCTGGATCCCAGGGCCTGAGAGCCACCCCAGGCCAGCAGGACACTGCCTGCTGCTGCTGCAGAACGTGGCAAGGGCACTTCTCAGCCCTGGCAACCTCCCAAGTCTGGAGTTTAATCACCAAAACACCTCACGGCAGCTTGTTTGCCCTGGAAAGTGCATTTTACTCACTCAGTTTAGGATGCACCAGTCCAGATTTGACTTAAAACTGATGAACTACACTGAGTTCTAGCAGAAATGGAAATGTTCCCACAGCATTCCAGAAACCATTTCAAATATAGAAAGAAGCTGTATTACAGTGCAATCGTGCACTAAGGAGGGGTGTGCTACTCCAGCCCCTCCAGAGGGTGCACAGGAGGAGTTTGGGCTGGGGCAGGGATGTCCCAGGGCCCTGGACACGTCCCCAGAGCACACACAGAGCTGTGGCAGCAGCGAGAGCCCCAGCAGAACACAACACAATACTCACAGGAAGCTTTGTGAAGGCAGGATTGGTGACATGTTTTCCAAAGGCATCTTCCTGGAATTGCAGCAGCTGCACCACCAGCCCAGCCAAGGTTTTATTGGTAGGAGCATCTGCCTGAACGTACTGCAAGACAAGAAACACAGTTTGTGGGGACAGGAATGCTTCCCCCTGCACCTGCAGAGCAGAGCTGGAGCATTTTGGGATCCCTGGGAAGGGCTGCAGGGGGCTTGCACAGGAGGAGCACCCAGCAGAACCATTTTCCAGCTTCAGGCTGAGCCTCCAGCACTCACCTGAGGCTGAGCTCCCAGCTGGCTCCAGACAAGGATTAACCACTCAGCCCCCAATAAAGGACCAGGCTCGTGCTGCCCACACACACACAGAGCCTCCTGCTCTAATCAACTCCCAGTTAATCCTCAGAGCAGCCCTTGGTATAAATAGGATGTCCTGCACAGAGGGAAAAGCTGAGCCACACAAAGGCACTTGTGATGTTTTGGGATAGCCTGAGCAGCTCCCAAGATTCAATAAAATTACATTAACATTGGGAATGTAAAATCACAGCATGAAGCATTAAACCCCTCCCATAGTGCTGAGTTTTTGTCACCCCTGAATTCAATATTCACTCACTGGATGTCACCTCCTTGCTGTGCCAGGTGACAGCCAAGAGGAGAACAAACATCACTTTTCCAGGTAGAACATGGAGCAATTTGAGCTGCCCCAGCCTCTCAGCTGGGTAACTCTCAGCTTTTCCTCTTCTCTCAAATCAGATTCTGCTAAAACCCCTTAAAAAATGAGTTTGAGACCCAGACCCTCAAAGTTTTAAAGCTGTGGTGCCAAATACCAGTCAAACCTCACTGAGCTTTGCAAAGCATCAGCTGCAAAGCCAAAGGCACCACAAAGCCACAGAGCGAATGGAAACAATTACAATGTCAGTGTCTGACCACCCTGAGAGGTGAATTCCCCCAGCACTTTCTCAGGAGCAGGCACATAGCTGAGAAATTAAATCTTCCCAGCTCAAAGGACACAAATTCCCCCGAGGCTCCCCAGTGTCCTGTCCTGGTATAAATCCTGAACCAGAAACACGAGCCTGGAAAGGACTGAAGGCTAACATTTCAAAGCTGCATTTCAATTTGCCCTCTTCCCTCCCCCAGGAACTCATGTTTTAATTACATCAAAATCACAGAATATCCTGAGTTGGAAGGGATCCACAGAGATCACTGAGTCCAACTCCGGGCTCTGCACAGGACTTTGGACAAGGGGGAACGGCTCCCCATGGCCAGGGGGCAGGGCTGGGTGGGATCTTGGCAAGGAATTCCTGCCTGGCAGGGTGGGCAGGTCTGGCACAGGTGCCCAGAGCAGCTGTGGCTGCCCCTGCATCCCTGGCAGTGCCCCAGGCCAGGCTGGGCAGGGCTGGAGCACCCTGGGGCAGTGGGAGGTGTCCCTGCCATGGCAGGGGTGGCACTGGGTGGGCTTTAAGGTCCCTTCCAACCCAAACCAGTCTGCGATTCTAAGAACCTCCTTCAAAAAACAAACCCAGAAGAAGTGGCATCCTTGTACTGACTTAATATATATTATTTTTTTTTCAGATATTTTCCTTCAGAAGGAAAATTACATGAGAATGCACCTTGCAGAGCCTATTCTTAGACAGGTGAACTTTTCCAGGCAGTCATTCCTTTTCCTGCAGCTCCCATTTTTACCTCCTGCAGGAGGCACTGACAGCTGGAAGCAATAAAGAAAGACAACCCCTTCTCATCCTGCCTTGCACTGCCACTATCCTGCAGATCCTTTTAATGAGGAGCCCATTACCTTGCCTGAGGTTCCCTGAACAATAAGGGGGAAAACCCTTCAAAAAGAAGCCCAAGACTCCCCTCCATCATTTCTGCATCCTAATGAGCAGCACAAATGGGTTTTTAAGCAGTAAAACACAGCAGACAATTTCCCAATCACAGAAGCATCAAGTCTAACACAGCTCCAGGTTCTCCCCTCACGTCCACAAAAAATGATCCTGCAGCAAATAAAGGTTTCTAAGCAGTGAATTCCAGAGGACAGAACGATGCCCTGTTCCATAAGAGGATTTTGCTCTCCTGCTGAATTGCCAAGCCCCATGGACACAGCAGAGTTTTCCAACCTTTCCACAATAATTAGAAACACAAAGCCACCCCCTATCTTTAAGCAGAAAACGTGTGCTCGGGAAGCAGAGTGCGAGCAGCAGCAGAGGGAATCTCTGCAGCCAGAGCTGCACTGCAGCTGCCCTGGGAGCATTTGTCACCGATGGGGGACACATCCAGGCTGGCTCTGATGTGGGCACTGACCTCAAACACCCCTTCAGCTCTGCTGTGCACACACCTTCCCCACACAAAGGGCACTGCAGCCACGCAGGAGCCACGGGAAACCCACACTGAAAGGCTTTGATCTGGTCAAACAAACCCCTGCTCCCCTCCACAGGGGAGACAGAGACAGACCCCTGCTCCTTCCCAAAGGGGAGACAGAGACAGACCCCTGCTCCCCTCCAAAGGGGAGACAGAGACAAACCCCTGCTCCTTCCCAAAGGGGAGACAGAGACAGACCCCTGCTCCTTCCCAAAGGGGAGACAGAGACAGACCCCTGCTCCCCTCCAAAGGGGAGACAGAGACAGACCCCTGCTCCCCTCCAAAGGGGAGAACACAGCAGAGCTGCACACAGACCCTCCCTGGATCCAAGCCCAGGGACACTGCCAGGGCAGCCCTGGGGACAGCAGGTGGTGCCAGCCTGGCACGCTGATGGCACAACTGTCCCCAGCAGCTGCCAGTGCCAGCCCGTGCCCTGCTCTGGGATATTCCTGGCAGGGAGGAGGAGATGCCAGCTCTGCCTGGAGCTCTGCCCTGCAGACCCTCCCTGGGCAGCAGCCCCAGCTCAGGGATGTGATCAGACCTCTCTCCCTGGGCCAAGGGCGTCCCAGCTCTGCCCCAGAGCTCCCCGTGCTGAGCCATGCCCTGATCCCTCTAACCAACATCCCACCTGCTCCTTACCAACCTCAGCACCCTCCTCCTGCCCCCCAAAAATCAACTGCTCCAGCCTCGTGTGCCAGAGGGACAGAGCTCCCAGGGCCAACAGATGGATATGGATTTGGATATTGCCCCGGACATGAACAACACACCAGGAGGGCTCCTCAGGGAGCTCAGCTGCAAGGCCAAGGCCAGGGGCTGCACTCTTCATCAGGCAGCTGCTAAACCACTCCCAAACTACCCTAGAAATAGGTCTTACACACAATAAATAACTGCTTTGGGACACCCCATTTTGACATGAGGTATGTGGCTTACTGAGAAAGGAACTGCCTAAACAATGCACAATGTTATAGGTAAATGTGCATTAATACAACAAAAAGAGAACTGCCCAGTTTACCTCTGAAGTGTGAATTTCCAAGTAACTATGGTGACATCAAGGTGCCCATTACAGTCTGCCCAAATTCCTCTGAACAAGGGATGGAGGGACAGGGCACAGGGAATGGCTTCCACTGCCAGAGGGCAGGGATGGATGGGAGACTGGGAATTGGGAATTGTTCCTGTGAGGGTGGGAAGCCCTGGCACAGGGTGCCCAGAGCAGCTGTGGCTGCCTCTGGATCCCTGGATGTGTCACGGACAGGGCTGGGAGCAGCCTGGGACAGTGGGAGGTGTCCCTGCCACGGCAGCGGTGGAATGGGATGGGCTTTAAGGTCCCTTCCCACCTCAACCATTCCAGGATCCTGTGAGTTTGTTCTGTTGCAGTCTGTCAGAAGCCCCAGGACCCCAGACCCATTCCCAGCTCCCAGGGAAGCAAGGCTCCAACATCCCCACTGCACCCACACTGCTTGGGAAGGAGCTGGGCACCTCCTGCATCCCCTGATGCTCAGGAACAACACAAACCAACTTTCAGACATCACACACACAAACTGGGAGCAGGAGGGAGCCTGGAATAAATCAGCTCAGCACAATATCAATAATTACATTTTCGGTCATTGTGCTTGGTGCCTCTCAGTGAGTTTTTCAAGGTGCAGTGTGAGTCTTCCACACTACTACTGAAACCTCTTTTGTTCTTAGTTGTACATTGGAGACACACAGAGCTCCCCAACATCTGCTGTTTTCTAGAGGCACAGAGAGCTCTCCACCAGCTGCTGTACTCTGGAGACACAGAAAACTCTTCCATACTAAAGTCTTGTCTAATCTAGGGACAAAATGAGCAGTTCTGTAAATGCAGTGCCCCAACTCTCCCTGCCCTTCAGGACCTCTGGATCCCAGCTGAGCTCAGTGCTGCTCAGGGATTCTCTCCAGCTGGTCCCCAGTGTCCCTGGAGCTGGACACACCAACTGCTGCTGACAGCTTCCCCACTGAGATGCACCAACATCTATTTTTAAGAGCATATACTGGACAAAGGCCAGTTAAAATCACCATGCACCTCTCTGGAAGGAGCCACGCACCCACAGCAGGATGAGAACAGAACAAGATGAACCAGAGTCCATTTACAGCACATCCAAAAGGCAACCAGCCTTCCCTCTGCAGTGTTAAGGCTCTATCTCTAAGCATTGGTATCAACTTTCTTGTTTCCTCAAGCCAAAATCACTTTTCATTTTTTAAAAGGATTGTTAGGATTGTCACAGCAAACATTCCAAAACTCACTTGCCCTACAGAGTCTCCTTAGCCCAACTCTAATTACCTTCCAGAGCCACAAGAAATAAATATCTATTTTTACAACAATTTCTAACATAATAAGATAATTTCTATAATATAATAATATAATTTCCATAATATAATAATTTCTATAATATAACATAATTTCTATAATATAATAATAGTAATAATAGCAATAATTTTATAAGCAATTTGAAAGGAGGGGTTTTTTCTCCCTTGGCTCCCATTGCTGCACCACACTCCCCTGCCCAGCCTGGCAGGGTTCAGAGCCACACAAACACTTTCTGTGCTCAGCAGGGCACCTGGGCCGGCTCAGAGCAGCGATTTCCCGGAATCCCGGGGCTGCTCGGCCCGGACAGGGAAAGGGAAAACCACGGCTCCTGCAGGGCGTGCGACAGCCCCGCAAGCGGAACGAGCCAAACCGCACAGATATTCTGTTCCATCGCCTGTCAACACAAAGAGCCCGAGCTGCTGCTTCAGAGCGCTCCCCACGCCCCGATCCGAGCTGGAAGGACTGGAAAAACAAAAACACAGCCGAGCCCCAGCTGCCTTCACCCCGCAGCGCCCGGCTCAGATTGCCGGGTCAGATTGCCGGTCTCAGATCCTCCGCCACACAAAGGGCCCAGCCAGCAGCCGGTGCTGCTCCGCGGGTGACGGACACCGGGCCGGCCCCGGAACCGGGGGCACGCGGAGACTGTGCAGCTGGGGCCGTGCAGCATCCCCGGTACCGCTCCGGGCCCAGCAAAGCTCCTCCAGCTCCGCTGCAGCGCCGGGCGGAGCCGCTGCAAAGTTACACCGGGGCATTCCTCACCGCACCGAAATGAAGTTATAGAATCAGCACATGGGAAAAAACCAAAACACATTAAGAAAGCGAGGCAGCCGAGGGGAGCGAAGCGTGCGGGGAGGAAGAGGAGCCCAAGGGCAGCAGCGGCGCTGCCGCGGGCGAGCTCGGGGCAACACGCGGGGCCGAACGGGGGCCCGAACGCGGCTCCGGGGGATTTTCCTCCTTGTCCTCCCTTTCCCAGCGCTCCCGACACCGCCGGGCCGCGGCTGGAGCGAAACCCAGCGGGGCCGGGACCTGCCCGCACAGGAAAGTCCCTGCCCGGGACGGGCGGGCCCCGGCCGGGCCCCCGCGGGCAGCAAGAACGTCCCGGGGCCACCGGGGCTGCCCCAAACACGGCCGCAGGCAAGGAGGGAGCGGAAACGTGCCCGGGGCTGCCCCCGGCCCGGCCCCGCGCCGCGCCCGCCGCAGCGCCGAGGCCGCGGGTCACAAAGAGCGGCGGAAACCTCCGGCCCCCCCGTCCCGTCCCGTCCCCCGCCCGCCCGGTGCCCGCCGCCCCCGCCGGGCCGCACCTTCTTGTAGTGCTTCCCCAGCCACACGCGGACCGAGTCGAGCTGGGACACGGTGTCGGGGCTCTCCCAGAACTTGCCGGCGGGGCCGCCGTCCTTGCGGCGCGCCGCGGCCAGCGCGGGGCCGGGCCCGCCCGCCGGAGCCGCCGCGGGGCCGCTCCCGGGGCCTCCGCCCGCCGCCAGCGCCGCCGCCGCCATTGTCCCCGCGCGCCCCGCGCCGCGCATGCGCCGCGCCCCGGCCCGCGCCCCGCCCACCCCGGGAGCGCGCCCGGGACCGGAACGGGAACGCGAACGAGAACGAGCTCGGGGGTCGGAATGGGAACGCGCACGCGATCGCGAGTGTGCTCGGGGATGAGAACAGGAACGCGAACGGGAACGTGAACGTGCTTGTGGATGTGATCGGGAAGGCCAGCGGGAACGCGCGCGGGAACGCGCACGCCGCTCATGCGAAGCTCCGCCCCTCCCGGCCCCGCCCCTGCCCCGGGGCGTCCTCGCCCGAGGCGCTCCCCCTGAGGGACCCCGGTGGCTCCGGACCGCGAACGCACCGTCCGTGCCCTCGGGATCGCCCGGGATCGCTCCGGGTCCTGAACGCGCCGTCCGTCCTCTCGGTACCGGCCGGGATTGTTCCAAACACACCGTCCGTGCCCTCCGTACCGGCAAGGGAGCGCTCCGGGCCCCGAACACACCGTCCGTGCTCTCGGTGCCGCCCAGGAGTGCTCCGAACACACTGTCCGTGCCCTCCGTACCGGCAAGGGAGCGCTCCGGACCCCGAACACACCGTCCGTGCTCTCGGTGCCGCCCGGGACTGCTCCCGCCCCCGCCGCTCAGAGCCCAGTGCAATTAGGGAATAAATTGGGTGCTGCCATAATTACCTGCAGGTGTCTGCACCGAGTCCTCACCGCTGGGTGCCTTTACCTTTCCATAATCACACCTACACCCACGGAATGGGTCATTAGGAAGCAATTTCCCCCAAATTTCCCGTATAGAAACCACTTCGTTTTGAGTCTCTACTAATGTTTTATTTGTGAGTTGAACATAACAGAGAATTTTTTTTAAAAGTGTATATAATTAAAAAATACAACACATTTTAGTTCAAACATTATCAAATAGAGTGTCAAAAGTCTGTTATTAAAATCACAATCCCCGGTATGAAACCACCCCTTGCATTACTGTAGTTTGCAAATGTTCCTTGTCCCTGAACACTCCAAACAGAAATAAACACCTGCAGGAAAGGAAACCTCTGGAGATACAGGGAATAACAAACCCACCAAACATCCAGAAATCTGAACTTCAGAATTTCAGAGCTGCCACTCTGAAAAGGCAGAAAAGTGAGTCCGGCCAAGAATTCCAGAAGGGTTCGGGTTGGGAGAGCCATAAAATCTCACCCCATTCCACCCTTGCCACGGCAGGGACACCTCCCACTGCCCCGGGGTGCTCCCAGCAACAACGTCCAGCCTGGCCTGGGACACTCCCAGGGATCCAGGGGTAGCCGCAGCTGCTCTGGGCAGCTCCCCGGTCGGGATCGGGGTCGGGGTCGGGCCTAGCCGGGTCCCAGGATCGGGATCAGGGCTTGGAAAAGGATCAGGGCCTGAAGCCGAACGGTCCCAGGGCGGGCCGAGGCTACAGCGCCCCCACAGGCCGCGCCCCGCTTTGGCTCTGCCGTTGCCATGGGGACAGGCCCCGCCCAGCGCCCACGCCAGGCTTCGCTCTGTGGCGCCGCCGGCCGGAGGGAACGCGGGGGCAGCCTCACTTCCGGGGAAGGGCCGGAAGTGAAGCGCGCGCCGCGCCGGAAGCGCGCGCGGGGGCTGCCGGGAGCTGTAGTCCCGAGGGGCGGCCCGGCGGCGGCAGTCGCGGTGCGGAGGTCGGTGCCGGGCGGGCGGGGGTCGGACCGCGACCCCTGGGGCGAACCGGGGGGGCCGCGGAGGCGGGACGGCGGCGGGAGGAGGGGCGGGAGCGGGGGATGGCGGCGAGCAGCGCGGGGCGAGGCGGGGAGGGCCGTGCGGGGCCGCGGCCTGTGCGGGCGGGGCGGCGCGGGCGGGGATGCTCGGCGGCACCGGGGATGCTCGCCGGCACCGCCGGGGCCGGGGATGCTCGGGAGGCCTCGGGGTGCTCGGGGGGGCTCGGGGCACCGCTCCCCGCGGGCCCCGGCCGAGCGGGCGGCGGGGAGAGCCCGGGAAGCGGCCCCGGGAGCGCGGCAGCCCCGGAGCTCCATCGCTGTCCGGGCAGGCTCCGCTCCGCCCGCACCGAGCCGCTCTCCCGCCGCCTCTGCCCCTCCGTGCCCGCCCGTGGCTCGCCCCGCCGCCGCCGCCGGGCCCGTTGTGCCCCGCGGCCGCGGGAACTGTGGCTGCCGGTGCCCGTGTGGCCCGGGGCTGCCCGGAGCCCGGTGCCACCTGCAGCCCTCCCCTCCCTGCCCTCTGCGCCGCTGAGAGCCCGCGGGGCTGCCCCGGCCGGGGGTTCCTGCCCCCATCCGCTGCCCTTAGCACAAATATCCAAAATAAAACCAAATCTGTGCTGCAGGGGCGTGCTGGCTGTGCCCGAGCCGGGCAGGGATCCTGGGCCGTGCAGCAGCAGGATTTCTCTCTCTGTCCTTTGTTCTCCTCACAAAGCAGCCGGGGCTCTGCCCCTTCCCACACCGCTGGAGCACCCCGGCAGCCAGTGATCACAGCTGCTGGGATTTCCCCGTGTCTCTCCCGGGAATGGGGTTTTCCCTGGTGTTTTCCAGTGGATGGAGGAGCCCCCACAAAGGCCCGGTTCCTTCCCATCCTTGGGGATTTGATCTGACAGTTTCTGTGCTGCCAGTGCCTGGTTCCACTCTTTGCCTGAGTCTGTTCCTAACAAACTTTTAGTGCTTCTTGTGCCACCCGGGTCTCTGGAGTTTGCCGGGTGTGAGGCTCCAGGCGACCGTGGATGCTCATCCCAGCTGTGCCGCTGCCTGTCCTGTGTCATCCTGGGCCATTTCATCCCAAATCCAGTGTCCTCACAGCTCCCACATCTCTCCTGTCATCAGACAAAACACATTTGGAATGTTCCAGTGCCCCTGTCCATGGTGGTCCTGCATCCCTGTGCTTCCCTGGGGGCTGCAGCAGCTGACACAGCTGGACACTTCTTCTTATTTGGGACCAGGATGTGCAGGAGCAAACCCTGGCATGTCCCCCAGGCTGCTGGATGTGCTAAAAGTGATTCCCAGGTTGGGATCCTGGTGCCAGGTTCAGCAGACCCTTTATTCTTCTCCCTGCCATGCCCTGTGCCCCAGTCTGGCTCTGACTGGTCCCAGTGAGGTTCCCAGCCCAGCTGGGCTCTGCAGACAGGATCACACCAACAGCCGGGCTGGAATCCCGCTTATCCAAGGGGATCTCAGTGTTCATCTTGGAACCTCATCCCCAGAGGGTTCTAATTTTTTATTTCTTTGTTCTTGAGCAGAAAAGACCGTTTCCATCAACTTTATATTGTGTTTACCCATTTGGGTTGGAAGGGAGTGTAAGGACCATCCAGTGCCACCCCTGCCATGGCAGGGACACCTCCCACTGTCCCAGTGTCCCGCCTGGCCTGGGGCATTGCAGGATCCAGGCTTTGCAGCGCCTCAGGAGTGTTCAGGCATTGGCTCTTTCTTCTTGGAGCAGTGCTGGGCTCACCAACTCATCCCAAATCCCCTTGGCTTGGGGCCGTTTGAGCCAGGCTGGGATGGTGCCCATGGAAGGGGGCACGGGCTGCCCTGTGCCAAGCTCCAGCCTTGGGCATCTGCCCCCCAGGACCACAGGAGAGCTCCCTGACTTTGTTCCCTGCAGTGCTTTATCACACCAGGGACATTGCCCTCCAGGATTCACCACAGCACACGCGGGGTTTCAATTTTGCCAAGTCAGTTTGCTCTGTTCTTATTGATTTCATCCTTGGAAAAGTCCAGGTGTGGGCCTGGCAGCCAGGGCAGGTTGGTGTCCGTGTGTCTATGGGGAAGGAACCACGGACAAGGTGTCACATCCAGAGATGTGGCCAGAAAATGGGGTGGGTTTATTTTATTTGAAGCCTTTTTTTTTTTTTTTTGCTATTGAAGTAATTTTGTCTTATTGAAAGCAAAAGTGAATAATTGGAATGATAATTGCAGGCTATTAATTGCATGCCCAGGAAGTCATTGATGGGGACAGTTCATGCCCACAGGATCCCAGAATATCCTGGCTTGGGAGGGATCCACCAGGATCATGGAAGTGCAGCTCCAAACCAACCTTGTGTGTAAATTCTGACCTTCAGTCCTCACCCATCTGATCTGAATTTATAGAAAATCCTTGTTACTGTTTCCAAGAATCCCTACGGTGTATTTAATGCTTGGCATGACAGATAAAACACCCCAAAACAAAGTTGGTTTTCTTATTTGAATGAAAGTTATAAATAGGAAATTTAACACAGGTTTAGTAAAGAACATTATCAGAAGTACAGTTCTCTTTCTTCTCCTGTTTTTTTTTCCCCTTTAAAGAGAATAATGGCCATAATCTACTTCATCCTGGCCTAAAAGGCTTTTAAACCCCCTCATTTTCACCCCAGACCAAAGCAGAAGCATTTGAAAGGAAACAGCCATTCTAACCCGAGTTTCTTTGTCTCCCCGCTGCTGTCCCAGGAGCGCCCTCCCTTCCCGCCGGGATGGAGATGTTCTCGCTGAATTCCCTCAAAGGTAGGAGCTGCCACGGCCCGGGGATTCCTGTGCTCCGGGGGAGATGGAGCAGGAGGAGTTCTTGGTGTGAGGAGGAGCTCAGCTGTGTCCTGGTCCCTGCAGCGCCGAGGGGATGTGACAGGAGGCTGGGACAGGGCAGGATTTCAGAGCAGGAGGAGTTCTTGGTGTGAGGAGGAGCTCAGCTGTGTCCTGGTCCCTGCAGCACCGAGGGGATGTGACAGGATTTCAGAGCAGGAGTTCTTGGTGTGAGGGGGAGCTCAGCTGTGTCCTGGGGGGTCAGCACAGAGTGGACAGGGCAGCAAGGTGGGACAGGACAGGATTTCAGAGGAACAGGAGTTGTTGGTGTGAGGAGGGAGCTCAGCTGTGTCCTGGTGGTGCAGCACAGAGGGAATGTGACAGGAAGCTGGGACAGGGCAGGAGGCTGGGACAGGAGAGGATTTCAGAGCAGGAGGAGTTCTTGGTGTGAGGAAGGAGCTCAGCTGTGTCCTGGTCCCTGCAGCACCGAGGGGATGTGACAGGAGGCTGGGACAGGGCAGGATTTCAGAGCAGGAGGAGTTCTTGGCGTGAGGGGGAGCTCAGCTGTGTCCTGGTCCCTGCAGCATGGAGGGCACAGGGCAGGAAGCTGGGACAGGACAGGATTTCAGGGAAGGACTGGGACTGGGCAGGGAGGAGCCCTGCAGTGTCACCCAGAGACACTTGAAGCTGTTTAGCTTCAAGTACAGTTTCTTTGCCTTTTAATTTTGTCCTCCTAAATATTCCTGTATCCCTCAGCACCAGCTCCATGGGCTCTTTGTCCTTGGGATTTGATCCTGTGATCCTGTCACTGTCACCATGGCTCTTTTCCCTGCCATTGCTTTGCCAGCCTTGCTTTCTATCATATTTTGTCCTCAGAAATCCCTCCAGTCACTGTTTCCTGTTTTAGCTTGTGGATCTTTCCAGAGCTCTTGTTCTTAGTGGATAGAATGGACTAAAATATTCCAGCTCTGGTTGAGGCAGAGGGACCCACCCTCCATCCCAGGGAATTCATCCTGGCACTCAGGGAACCCAGCAGTGACCCCACCACTCCTGTCACTGCCCTGCTCTCAGCCACCAGCACTGGGATTTAGCTGAATTTAAACTAAAAATCCCAGAATTCTTCCCAGTGTGGGGCAGGAATTGTGTACAAAGTCACCTCAGCTGGGAGCAAAGCCCCTCTGCTCCCCCAGATCCTGCCATTGAGGGTGGAGAGATGGAGCTGCCCTGCTCAGGGCTGGTGGTTTGCCTTCTGCTCCCCCAAATCCTGCCATTGAGGGTGGAGAGATGGAACTGCCCTGCTCAGTGCTGGTGGTTTGCCTTCTGCTCCCCCAAATCCTGCCACTGAGGGTGGAGAGATGGAGCTGCCCTGCTCAGGGCTGGTGGTTTGCCTTCTGCTCCCCCAGATCCTGCCATTGAGGGTGGAGAGATGGAGCTGCCCTGCTCGGGGCTGGTGGTTTGCCTTCTGCTCCCCCAAATCCTGCCATTGAGGGTGGAGAGATGGAGCTGCCCTGCTCAGGGCTGGTGGTTTGCCTTCTGCTCCCCCAAATCCTGCCAGTGAGGGTGGAGAGATGGAGCTGCCCTGCTCGGGGCTGGTGGTTTGCCATGGCCAGGCTGCCTGTGGGACTCTGGGATGCTCCAGCCCCGGGGATAAATGAATTCCTCAATGAAACTTGGCTCCTTAAGCCATGGCTGGAGGGCAGGTCCAGCCCAGCCCCTCTGGAGGTGCTGCCTGTGCTGGCTCACCTGCCCTCTGCAAAACAAACATACCTGGGATCCGTGGCTTCTGCAGTTCTGTAATGAATTGACTCTGCACTGCCGCTTCTGTGCCCCCAAGATAATTTTTGATATCATTTTTGGTGACAAACCACCAGCCCTCCCCAGCCCTGACTGTCCCTGCACACTGCGACTGCCTGTCAGACTCTTCCCCCAGCTTTTCCAGCCCCCTGCCTGTGTGTTTCTGAGGTTTTCCCAGCTTTTCCAGCCCCTTTCTGTGTTTCTGAGGTTTCTCCAGCTTTTCCAGCCCCCTGCCCATGTTTTCCCAAGATTTCCCAGCTTTTCCAGCCCCCTGTCTGTGTGTTCCCAAGGTTTTCCAGCCTCCCTTTCCTTCCCGTCCTCCTTGAAGATTTGATTTCCAAACCAGCTCAGTTTATTCCTGAACAAATAGTAAAAATCACAGTAAAACAGTAAAAATTATAGTTTGTGCAATGTGCTGTCACAAGATTAACCCAGGATTAATTCCCCTTAAATTGAATGAGTTGTTTTGCTTTTTAGTGGTCTGGGTTATTTTTGGATGATTTTTGACAATCAGTTTTGAATTATTTTTCCCATTTTAGTGGACCAATCCCTTAAAATTTGTAATCCAAGTGCCAGAATAACTTCATGCCTTTCAAAAAAACCTGTTTTTTTTTTTGTCATCTGGTGCTGATTCAAGATCTGGGTTTGTGTTTACATTTGGGATTTTTTTGTTTGTTTGTTTAGTGAGTTTTTTGTTGTTGTTGTTGTTTTAAGTAAAAGAACCTACAAAGACAAATCAGCAGCTAATTTTAGAGGTTTTAAAAAGTGAATACAGGAGAAGGCAAACTTGGTATAATAAGACTTTTTTTGAGTGTTCAACTCTTCCTAACATTGGTTTTCTTTTTTCTTTTTCTTAGTTTGTTTTGTTTTTTCTTTTTCCCTTTTTCCTAAAGGGTTTTATTTGATAACTTTATTTGTCTTGAACCTCTTCTCATGGAGCCCAGGCTTTGTAAAACTGAACTGTGCCATTGTATTAGTCAGTATCTTTTGCCTTATTGAAGATTTTTTTAAAAATCAGAAAAGAACAAAACCAAACCAAAACATAAACACCTTTTGCATCATGATGCTTAACCAGCCATTCATGGTAATTTTCACTTTACACACAAAATACTCAGAAATAAAGTCTTTGACATAAAAATGAGACCTGGTTTAAAGAAATGCAAAATTTAATGGTAATCCCAGTACAGCCAGGGCTGATACAGATTAATTGCTTAGGAAAAAAAAAGAAAAATCAGATTTAAATAAATCATCCTGTAGGGTGGGAATTTCAACCAGCTCCGCAGCCTTAAGAATTTTATACCTGAATTATTATATGAAATAATTAATGTAGAACTGAGTAAAGGAGGAGTTGGAGAAGTGGGGAAGCGGTGACTTATTTCATGAAGATTCTAAGATCTTTGTCAAAGATTTTCATTTTGGATTATGTAGATTTAAGATTTTATATAGATTTGACATTTTAAGTTCTTTAAAAGACTTAAAGCTTATAAAGATTTCAATTTTTTTCAGTGTTTATTTCCAAAATTAGCAAATGCAGGAGCAGCTGCATTTCAGGGACTCGCGCTTGACCGTGAGGGTGGGACATGGCTCTGTGTGCTCTGGTGTTCCAGGCCGCAATTCCTGATGTTCCCATGGCCGCAATTCCCGGTGCTTTTATAGATTCTACCGGGATTACCTACTTTATTCTTTATAATAATCACCGTCTAGCCTCTGTTCTAAGTCAGCCTTCCCAAGGCATCACTCCCACGGCCGCAATTCCCGGTGCCCCTGGCCAGAATTCCCGGTGCTCCTGGCCGCAATTCCCAGTGTCTGCCGGCCGCAATTCCCGGTGCTCCCGGCCGCAATTCCCGGTGCTCACGGCCAGAATTCACGGTGCCACACGGCTCTGGAGCCCTGGGAATGCCGCGGGCTCCGGCCACGGCCAGGACAGCAGCTCCCTGTCCTTTCGCTTGTCCATCCAGGACAGCAGCTCCCTGTCCTTTCCCGGATGGACAGCAGCTCCCTGTCCTTTCGCTTGTCCATCCAGGACAGCAGCTCCCTGTCCTTTCCCGGATGGACAGCAGCTCCCTGTGCTTTCCCCCGTCCATCCAGGACAGCAGCTCCCTGTCCTTTCGCTTGTCCATCCAGGACAGCAGCTCCCTGTCCTTTCCCCCGTCCATCCAGGACAGCAGCTCCCTGTCCTTTCGCTCGTCCATCCAGGACAGCAGCTCCTTGTCCTTTGCCCCGTCCATCCAGCACAGCAGCTCCCGGTCCTTTCCCGGATGGACAGCAGCTCCCTGTGCTTTCCCCCGTCCTTCTCCCCCTCTCCGGTGCCTCTCCCCGCTCCGTTCCCGCCGGGCCGGGCTCTCCCGGCCCTCCCGCCCGCCAGGGGGCGCTGCCGCCGCGGCCCCTGCGCTGCCCGCGGGCAAGGGGCGGCCCAATATGGCGGCGCTGGGGCTGCTGCTGCAGGCGGCGGGGCCGCTGCGCCTGTGCCGCGGCCCCCGCGGCCCCTGCGCGGCTCCCCGCGGGCTCTGCTCGGTGCCCCGCGGGCCCGCCGAGCCCCGCCGGGACGAGGAGGACGAGGAGGAGCCCGAGGCGGCGCAGGGTGAGCGGCGGGCCCGGCCGAGCTCGGGGCCCCGCGCGGCGCTCGCGCAGCGGAAGGGAGGGGCGAGCCCGGGCCCGCGGCGGGGCGGGGGAGCCGCCACATCCCTCCCTCCCTCCATCCCTCCCTCCCTCCTTCCCTCCCTTCTTCCCGCGGCTCCGCCGGGAGCGGGATGCGCGGCCACGGAGAGGAGCCGCCGAGCTGCGCAGGTACCGGGGGGCGCCGGGGGCACCGCGGAGCCGCTGCGGGGCCGCCCCCGCCGGCCTTTGTTGGCCGCGTTTGGGTTTCCCCGGCGATTCCCCTCAAGGTCGCCGAGCCGGGCCTGGGCCAGACTCCGGCCGCCTCCGGTGGCTGACGCGAGAGGAAAATCCCCGTGGAGCTGCGGCAGCAGAGCGGCCCGGCCGGGCGGGCCGTTAGGGCCGTTCCCCGCTCTCCGTGCGCGGCATCCCGCGGGTCCTCCCGGGCAGCGGGAGCCCCGGGCAGCGGGAGCCACGGGCAGCGGGAGCGCCGGGCAGCGGGAGCGCCGGGCAGCGGGAGCCACGGGCAGCGGGAGCCCCGGGCAGCGGGAGCGCCGGGCAGCGGGAGCCCCGGGCAGCGGGAGCCACGGGCAGCGGGAGCCCCGGGCAGCGGGAGCCACGGGCAGCGGGAGCTACGGGCAGCGGGAGCCACGGGCAGCGGGAGCCACGGGCAGCGGGATTCCGCGGATCCACCCGGGCAGCGGCTCCGGACGGGAGCTCCGAGCGGGAACCTCGGGCAGCAGCACCGGGCCCGGTCCCGGCCCTGCAGCGGCCCCGGAGCCCGCCGGGACTCACGGCTCTGGCCGCAGCCTGGAGGATGGTCCCGGTTGAGTGTCAGGGCTGAGCGGCCCCGGTGGGAAGGAAGGAAGGAAGGGTGAATGCCCTCGGAGCTGTCGCTGCTGTAGAAGAATGTTCAAAACTCGCGTTCGGTGCCGTGTTTTGAATCGCTTTTTGTTGGGTTATGGAGCGTGGAGAACACTCGGAGCTTGGAGGGATGCGAGGGGTTTTGTGCCAGAGGTTGTGACTTGAACCATTTTTCCTTACAAAAACCGCTGGTTTGGTTTCAGTTTTCTTTCGAGGGCTGCATTTTGGAAATTTGGAGTGTTACTATATTTGAATATTTTAGTTTTCTTTTCTCGGCCCTCATGCTTCTGTGTTGGGTGTTTTTTCCCCCATGCTCCACCATTATTAAAGTTATTATTTTCTCAGTAATTTCTGGATTCTTTGGGCCTTGGTTCCATTTGTCTTTCAGAAGCTGCTGAGTTTTATCTTGGAGTTCAGAGTGGGATAGTCGTTCAGTTGTTATATTCAAGCTGTTCAACAGAGCAAATTAACTCCCTGCTAAAGCAAGTGCTGAACCACCTCAAATTTTTGTTTAATGAGCTGCTTCAGGTGTTGCCTGAGAAAAGGAATAAACCAGGATTTTTTTTCTTTCCTGTTTTGTACTTCATCTCTCATCACTTTTTTCCTAATGTGTTTTCAGGCAGTCCCTGAGTACTTTTATTTTTGGTCTTCAGTTCACTCATCCTCCCAGTTTTTAGGGAGGATTGACCATGGAAGGCTCTTGATCTTGAGATGGGAGCGTGGTGATGCTGGAATCGTTTCCAATAATAGATTTGTTTTGGATGAACAAATAAAAGCCCTCAGGGCTTTGTGAACCTGCCCTACCTGTCCGGCTGCTCCTTGAACACGGGGAGATCATAAATGTCATTTGAAAAACCTCTTTCTGAGGTGGGTTCTGAGCCCTCAGCTTGTGGCCTGATGTCTCATTAGCTGTCATCATTTGGCCGCTTTGTTATTGGCCTTGGATGCAAATATGGAAATCCACTCAGACCCAGGCCAGCTTCAGAAAGTCGCTGTTAGATCCATGTTGTTATCTGAGGCTTCAGGTTTTTGGCTCACACATTGGGTTTGGGGAGCTCATCACTTCCCCCTCGTTCTGAGGCTGACGAGGCAGGCTGCCCCTGCCCTTGGCTTTGCTCCAGGAGCCCTCCCGTGTCACTGATTAAATTTGGCCTGTAGAACTCGGCAGAATTTGGGCTGGAGCTCTGGATGGATCCCTTCCTGGAGCAGGGTCCTGAGCAGCCCCCGTGGCTCCAAGGGGGAGCTTGGCCCCTGCTCCTCCTCCTCCTTGCTTTTGGAGGAGCCTGCTCAGCGTTCCTGAGCTCTCCTCCAGCCAGGAGCTGCCTGTGGGGTTTATTCTGTGTGTGTTGAAAGGGGCCCTGGTCAGGATGGCTGGGGATGGTGTAAAACCCCCCAAATTCCCCAAAAGCTTTGGTGTACTCCAAGCTGAGCTGCCAGGTGGAACTTTCTGCTCTCCCTCCATCTCTGCAGTGGGACATGTCTGGGCTAATTCCTTGTGAAATGGATATTGTGGAGCCACAGGGCTTTTTTTCTTCCTGGGGGATTTTTGATGTCTTGGAAACACGTTTGGATTTATTACTTGAATTTATCCTATCTTGAGGATTCTTGTCTTTGACAGTTTGTCCTTGGTGCTCATTTGTTGCTTTTCCAGGGAGTAGAATTGGAGGGAAGAGAGAAACTGGTGGGTCTCCTGTGTCCTCCTTGAAGAGGACTTTGGGCTGTTTGGTTTGTGCTCTGGTACCTGAGTGTTGTTTCCACTCCTCAGATTTCTGGGGTTTGGAGGAGGCTGGGCCACTCCAGCTGGGTGGTTTGTTGGTTTTGGGGTCTGCTCTTTGTGGCTTTCAGTCTAGCTTGGAATTATCCTGGACTTTCACAATCAAATTAAGCTAAAGCACTCACTGGCTTTGAGGAACTTTAATTAGTTAATTGGCTTCTTTGATAGCCCCACCCTGACTTGTCTGCTCTCCAAGACAGGCTTTTAATATTCCTTCCTGCTGTCAGGGCTGTGGTTTGGGTGTCGTGTGTGGCTGTTTGGGGAGTACTGGGTTGTGCTCCTGGTGCTCCCCCTGACACAGTTCCCAGCCAGACACCCACCCTCAGCTGTGGCAGACCCGAGACTCTCCTTGCTGCAAATCCCTTTTGGCAGGGAAGGGAACATTGTGCAGACCCAGCTCTGCAGCTGGGGCTGTTTCAAAGCTCCAAGGGAAGGAAGGATGGCTTCCTGCAGGGTGAGAGCTCTGGAACTGGGGCAGGAACGGGCTGAAGGTGATCCAGCAGCCTTGGCGCAGTCAGGATGTGCTGCTGGATGTGGCATTGTCAGCTGGGGAGAGAACTGCACCTTGCTGGGAGTTCCAGGCCTGAGCTGTCACCACAACTGGGCTTTGTTAGTCAGAGATCCCATTTCCCCCTCTAGAGCAGATTCAATATTTAATCTTCACCGAGGAGTCACCTCAGAGTGTGAGAAACTGCCTCTGTCAGAGGTAATTGCACTTGGGGGGCATTATAAAATGTGCTTCTTGCACCTCTTATCACAGAATTTCCCAGGTTATTGTTGTGAAAGGGGAAACAACTGGAAGCCAAATCACCAGGCTTGTGCTGGAGATCTGCTTTTTGCTTTTATTTTTAATTAGTGAATTGAATGGTGCATTTGGGAGTTGTGTTACTGCTCCTCCCTCTGTTAGTCCCACCAACGTGGAATGGAATAGAACTGCAGAGTGCCAAAATCTTGGACACTTTTCCAGTTTTCCTGAGCAGGCCAAAGTCTGAACGTAGAGGAACTTGCTTCAGTAGATAGAAGTAGCACATTTGCTGTATAATTACAGAAAATTGGCTCATAGCTTTTCGTAAGGCTGAGACCAATTTCCTTCTCCCTTGGCCAATATATAGAAGGTAATTCATGGACAAATCGTGTTCATAAATCAGAGTAATTCCTGCATTTCCCCTGGAGTTATCCAAGGCTACTGCAAGCATTTCTCAAGATCCAGGTGGTTCTTCTGTGGTTTCCAAGAAGCAGTTTCAAAACTGAGTGTCACCAGTGCACGCTGTGTGTCACCAGTGTGTGCTGAGCTGTGGGCCAGGCTGCTGGGTGTTGCTGGAGAGGGTGATGGCATCAGCAATGGCTTTTTGTTCTCCTTAGCCAGTGTCCAAGGCAGTGTCAGGCCTGCAGTAGCACAGCAGAGCTCTGCTCTCTCTGAAGCTCCTGTGGTTTCCCAGTTGTTCCCTGCCAGCTGGGCCCTCCTGGGACAGCATCATGGTGAGCAGCTCCCCAGAGAGCGTCTCCTGCCCTGCCCGTGGGACAGAGCCTTTCCCAGTTCTTTCCTGCCAGCTGGGCTCTCCTGGGACAGCACCACAGTGAGCAGCTCCCCAGAGAGCATCTCCTGCCCTGCCTGTAGGACAGAGCCTCTCTGAGCTCTCCTTGCCTTGAACATCTCAGGAAGTGTCCCAGGCCAGGCTGGATGGGCTTGGAGCAGCCTGGGACAGTGGAAGGTGCCCCTGTCCAGCTGTTCAAGAAATGAATGAAAGATCTTCAAGGGTCTTTCCAGCACCGTTGTGGGATTATCTGCAGTTCTGTGTTTGTTCATGGCAGTAACTCCAGAATCAGTTCCCAGCAGGCCATGGTGGCACATCTTGGTGCTGCTCAAGTGAGTGACTCTTGGCTCCTCGTTTCTCCTTGCACTTGGTGGCTCAGTTGGAAATTCTGGTTTCTGATGGTACCAGTGATCTCTGAGCTGGCTTCTGATTCATTGCTGAAACTTGCCCTGGATCCCTGCAGGGGATTTAGAAGCTCTCTGGAAGGGAATGCTCACCCCAGGGCCCTGTGCAGGGAGGTTACCCAAGCCCTGGCTGCCCAGGGAGGGTGTGTGGGATGAGGCTGGCTGTGGGATGAGCTGTGCTTGCTCCTGCAGAGAGGAGATCCCATCCCTGTGTTCCCTTGTGCTGCCTTTGTACCTGCAGGACTGTGCTGGCTGATTCACTGTGAGCCCAGCACAAACGTGTGGGTTTCCTTTCCCTGCCTTGGCCTTCTGTGGGATTAGGGCTGCAGATTGGCTCCCTGCACATCTGGCTGGAGCTGTGAGACCTCCCTGCTTGTGAGCTGTAGGAACATCTGGAATTGTTATCACATTGGGCTGATCTCGCTGGACCCAGTGCTGGCCATGGCAATGGTGCAGGTGAGAGCAGCTGGAGCAGCTCCCTCACTGCCAAAGCTGCTGGATTGGTCAGGGGGGAGGCTGGGACAGGAGGTGGGTGTGCTATGGCTCTGTCTGGGCCAGTGGGATTATTATTATATATTTCTGTATTTTTTTTTAATGAGTGATTTGCTCTGACCATGAACACCCCTCCCTGCTGTACCCTGAGCAGCATTTCCCTGTGGGGGCAGGGCCAGTCCCTCCTGCCCTCTGTCCTGCTGCTCCTGGGGCTGCTGTGTCTCCCAGCACCATTGGCAAACTTCTTTCCAGGAGGTTCTCTGGGCAATTCAGTACTGAACCTCATTCCCAGGCTCTAATCCAGTCTCAGTCATTTCAGAAGAAGTCCTCAGGCATTTTTGCATGTTCCTCTGCTGGTTGGATCTGATGTGTACCTTGTGAGACCCTGGATTTAACCCATGGCTGGGGGGGCGTTGCAAACACCCAAATTGTGCAAAGTCATTACTGCTCAGTTGGGTTTGGATATTGAGGAGTGACAAACAGAGCTGGTGGGGAAACAGAACCTGCTCCATGCTGGTGCCAGTGGCTGGACACAAGGGCAGGGATTGTCCCCTGTGCTGGCCCTGCTGAGGGACCCCAGGGAGTCCTGGGGGCAGCTCTGGGCCCCTCCAGCAGGAGAGCCCTGAAGGGGCTGGAGAGAGTCCAGGGAATGGAGCTGGGCAGGGGCTGCAGAATCCCTGAGGGAGCTGGGCAGGGGCTGCAGAATCCCTGAGGAGCTGGGCAGGGGCTGCAGAATCCCTGAGGAGCTGGAAGGGGCTGCAGAATCCCTGAGGAGCTGGGCAGGGGCTGCAGAATCCCTGAGGAGCCGGGCAGGGGCTGCAGAATCCCTGAGGAGCTGGGCAGGGGCTCAGCCTGGAGCAAAGGAGGCTCAGGGGCCCTTGTGGCTCTGCACAGCTCCTGCCAGGAGGGCACAGCCGGGGGGATTTGGGATCTTATCCCAGGGAACAGGGACAGGAGCAGAGGGAACGGCCCCAGGCTGGGCCAGGGCAGCTCAGGGTGGGCACAGCAGGAATTTCCCCATGGAAAGGGGGTCAGGGATTGGGAGAGACTGCCCGGGGAGGTTTGAGTGCCCATCCCTGGAGGTGTCCCAGGAACACCTGGAGGTGGCACTCAGAGCTCTGGGCTGGAACAAGGAGGGCATTGGGCACAGGGTGGGTTTGATGATCCTGCAGGTCTCTCCCAACCTCAGGGATTTGGGAGCTCAGTGGTGCCTGGAGATGCTGCAGGTGAACCCTGGGCCCTCTGCCTGCCCCCCATCCTCCCCTCTGAGCCAGTGCTGGAACTCACCTCTGGATGGGACTGCACAGCAATTGGGAGACATTTAATTCCTCTTCTTTTTTTGTTCTAGATTCCAGAGATTTGCTAAAGGAATTTCCACAGCCTAAAAACTTGCTCAACAGCGTGATTGGCCGAGCCCTGGGCATTTCCCATGCCAGGGACAAGCTGGTGTACATCCACACTAACGGGCCAAGGAAAAAGGTAATCCTTGCTGCTGGGAGGGTGGGAAGGGAGCCACAGAACTGCTAATCCTGGAAGTAACTTCCCAGAGAAAATCATAGCAGAGTTTTAATTCCACTTAAAAGTTGAGTGATAATCTTTCAAACAAGAAATATTCTCAATTCTTCCTATTTTTCCTGATCTTCATGTGCTTTAAAGGTGTATAAGTGCAGGTGCTGTTCCTCTTTTTATGTGGATATTTTTATTTTAAGTGACTTGCTGTATCTGGCCTTTCTCAGCAGAAGGACACACAGTCTGTTCTTAAAGGTGTCCTACTACCTTAGAAAATTAAGATTTTAAAGCTGTATTTTAGCCCTTAGGACCCCTAGATTTGATTGTAAATTCCAAAGCCTCAAGTCCATTTGTGAGCAGAGGAGTTTCTTTGCAATGGAGGGAGGCTTCTAATAGTATTTAAGAGCAGAATGAAATGCAGCCTCTTTGTTTGTTTGGTAAATGAAGCAGAGGTGTTCCAAGCAAATTCCAGGTTTTCCAGGTAGTTTCAGCTGTCACTGTCAGTGGAGTTCCTGAGGCTCAAATCTGGGTCTGGGCTATGAACTGAGCAGGAATTCTTACCTAATGGTGCTCCATGGTCAAGGCTGTGCCTCCTCCTGTCACAGCAGCTCATTCCAGAGCTGAAAGCCCTTTCCAGCTGAAGTTTAGCTGTAAACTACATTCCAGGAAAAGACTCACTTCTGATGGCTTAACATTTTCCAATAACATTCTGTCTTAAAATTTCCCAGACAGTTTTTATTGCCACATCCTTTCTAAGCATCCCTGGATTTTAGGGGATACATTAGTAATGTTACTTCAGAGTTCTTCATTATTTGTATTTGTTTTTCTTGCTCTTTCTCAAGCAGTAGTGCAGTTTCCCAACCTAAATTTTGGAATACCATAGCCAGTGCCTCCTCCCTAAAATTTGGAGTACCCCAGGCAGTGCCTCATCACTTTAGTTTGTGTAATTGGTTCCCACTCTTGCCAGCACTTAAATAAATTAATGTGGAGAGTAACTTCAGATTAAAACAAAAAACTAAACCAGGAAAATGATAAAGGAGATAAAGGAGCCCTGGGAAAAAATGGAGGTTGGCTCACAAGAAAAAGCAACCCAGCAAATGTAGACAGAGGACAGGTGAGAGCCTGGAGAGTTCTTGTTGGATGTGAACAGGGGTTTGTGAGCACTTGGCCTTCCTGAGACACCTTTTTTCCCAGCAGGTCTGTGCTTTCCAGGCTGAGCCCGAGGCAAAACCCTCTGTGAGCCAGGTTCAGGGGCAGGAGGGCAGCCAGCCAGGTGCTGGGGAGTGAGGAGCCTGTGCTCCAGCCTTGGGGGATCCACTGCTGCCTTTCATCTGTGCTGCACAAGCAGGAGAGAATCCCCTGGGCATTTCCCTCTTGGAGCCTCGTGGCATCTGCAGGGCTGGGAGCTGAGCGAGCTCTTGATTTGGAGCAGTGCTTTGAGGAGGGCAAAGTTCAGCTCTCAGCATTCTCTGCCTCTGCAGGTTTTCTGTGCTCCCTTGCAGGAGCTGTGGTTCTGCCAGGGTTGGGCTGGAGCTGGGTGCTCCTGTGAGTGCTGGGGTGCCTGGGGGCTGAGGCACTCCTGTGCTGCTTCCATCGCAGGGAGGAAGCAGCTGGGAAGGGGGTGGAGAGGGGATCTGCTCCAGGGCATGCTCTGGCTGCTGCAGTGAGCAGAGGGACAGCCCTGGGATGGAATTGTTCTGTAATGTGCTCCTGGCCTCGTGCTGGACCTCAGCCCTGCAGCTCCTGTGGGGCTGTGGCACCCCTGTGCCCTGTTCAGCCTTTTCCTGCAGAGCTCCTGCAGTGGAGCTTCCCCTGAAGTGACCAAGGCAGTGCTTTGTTCAGTGTTCTTCTGTATTTCTCTTTGCCTGAGGTGCAGTTGGTTCCCCTGGAGGGACCAAGGCAGTGCTTTGTTCAGTGTTCTTCTTTTTGCCTGGAGTGCAGAGATGGGTGGAGTGGGTGTGCTCTGCTGGAGGGGAGAGCTTGCCCAGCTCACCCTGTGGCTCTCCTTGCCTTTCAGAAAGTCACTCTCCATATAAAGTGGCCCAAGAATGTGGAAGTGGAGGGCTATGGGACCAAGAAGATCGACGCGGAGCGGCAGGCGGCGGCTGCGGCGTGCCAGCTCTTCAAGGTGAGCCCTGCTGCTGCTGCCCTGCTGGCCAGGCTCACCCTGCCCTGTGCAGCCAGCCTGGCCTGCTCTTGGGAGCTTTCTCCTTGCCTGGGCACTCCCTTAGTGGGCCCCTCTGGTAGTCAGGGGTAGAGGGTAAACACCTGGGTCTGAATCCATTGAGCTTAAAATCCCACTTGCTGCAGGTAGTCCTGGTCCTTGTTCCTTTTGTCCTGGACCTTAATCAGCTCCTTAACATCTACAGCGAGCAGTTTCCCTCAGGTGGTCACTAACTCCCACTTCTGCCAGCACAGCTGGGTGTGTTTGCAGTTGTAGAACCTTCAGAACCTCCCGTTTCCTCTTCATCAAAGCCAGTGGGGCAATTACATGTAGTAATTTACTATTACTCTACAGTTATGCTTTGTTTGGCACTTATTTATGGCTGGAAATGGGTGTGTGCAGCCAGTATCAAACAGACATAGTAAAACTATAAAGGTCACTCTTGAAGGTGTTTTATAGCTGAGAAAAGATGCAGTTTTATCTCCAGCTCTGCCCCTGGTGGTTCTGTGTTACCTTGAGCGAGTCAGACTGATTTTGGAGTTTCCTGTTAATCTATTCAGTGGGAACAGGGATATCTCTGTGCTCAGGAGAGGATGCTGTGGATGCTCTGGCAGTGAGACAGCTTTTGATTTGCTTGTAGATCACAATGCTCTTTAAGGAAATAGCCAGCCTTCAGAAATTCAGGAGGACAGTGTGAAAACTCAGCTTCTTCAGCTGCTTAAGCTGATCCTCTAATTCTGTGATCAGCAAAACTTGTCTCACTCACTGACTTCATTTCACCTCACTCAGTCAGCATTCACTGGGAATATATCCTGGTTTTATCCTCTGTAGTCCAGTTCCCTGCTTTCTTTCAGACCCTGGAAGTTTTCAAAGGAAGGAAGATACCCTACTGATACATTTTCCCTGGATTTTGGAAATGGCTGAAGTGCATTTTAAAACTTAAACCAAAACCCAACCACCTAAAACCACAGATTGAATATGCAAAGCTTTCTTTGCCAGCTAAACTGGAGCCTGGCTGAAGACCCTTGTGATGAGAGGCCTTGTGTGATCACAGCTATAGAAAGAGCTACAAATGCTGCCTTAAAAAGTCATCAGTTCAAGAAAATTAATAGTGTCTAATTAGTGCAGAGAGTGAATAGAGAGGCTTTGACTAGAACAGCAAGCCAGGTGAAATTTGATGTCTTAGGCACTCCCACAGCACAAAATAATGCAGCTTTTTCTAATACGGGGCCATTAAATGGCCTAAAACTGTAACTTTTAATTATTAAAATTAAAGCTAGAACTTATTGCAGCAGTCTGGTAATTTTGAAATGGTGTGTGCTGCACTCTGGATATGTCTGGAGCTTCCTGCAAGGTTCAGTCCTGAATGGTGATGGTAGGAAAGCTTTTCGTTACTGCAGGTTTGCTCCAGAACCTGACAGGTTAGGGACATTTTCCTGCTGCTTGCACAAAGAACTGTTTCTGGGAAATGGAAGGAGATGAACCATTCCCTGAATTCTCAGCCTGTATTATCCCAGATTATGCCAGTTCAGACTAGCCTTCCCAGAAAGATGCATTTCCTGCTCCCAGGGTGCTTTCAAAACTTGAGTGCTAAATACAGCCAAGAGTTTGGTGGGCCAGGGTTTTCTGGGGTTTTACATTCTAAGGAGCTGTGTGGGGCAGAGAGCCGTACCCTGGGAAGGGAGGGAGGGAGGGCAGGGAGCAGATTCCCCTTGGGACAGAGCAGTGGTGGGGGAAGTTCAGATCTCCCACAGGTGCCTTTCCTCGCTCTGTCTTTGCTGGGGGAAGGATGGGGCCGCTCCTGCCCCATCCCCAGCAGGCTTGGGTGGGTTCCCAGAGCTGCCCTGTCTCCCTGCAGGGCTGGGGCTTGCTGGGCCCTCGGAACGAGCTCTTTGACGCCGCCAAGTACCGGCTGCTGGCCGAGCAGCTGGGCTGTCCCGACGAGCGCTGGTGCTCCGAGGGCAAGTGGCGCTCCAAGTCCGGGCCCTCCCTCGCCGACCTGTCCACCTGCTGGCGCCGCATGGAGCCCGACGACGCCATCCAGCCCATGGAGCAGGGCAGGATGCCCAAAGCCATGAGGAGGGAGGAGCTGGAGGAAGGGGAGCTGGAGGAGGGGGAGCTGGAGGAGGGGGAGCTGGAGGAGGAGGCCATCGATGTCTCGGACTACCTGCCCATGGCGCACCAGGATGCCCGCACCCCCGGCAGGGACGCCAGGTGGGTCTGCCTGGGAGTGCTGAGCCAGGGCAGGGGAAGGGAGGGTTATCCTGTGGCTGGGCAGGGCTGGAGATGGGCCAAAGGAATAGCGGGGCAGCCTGGTCTGGTAGCTGGCTGCCATCCAGGGAATGCACAGACTTGTTCCCTGCAGCTCTGCCCTCTGGAGACACTGCTGCCAGTCTTGTTACCTGCCTCATTCTTCTGTGCCTCAAGACATTTCCATCCCCAGAAGTGGTGCATGTGCACTTACACCAGGTTTTGACCACCTTGGTTTTGAGGGCGGTGTTAAATCTGCTCCCTTCCATCCCCATAGCTGCCTGCTTGACTTTATGAGCACAGATCTTGGATTTTTAATAGGCAGCAGCAGCAAGATCTGTAAGAGATATGGGTGATGATGGTTATTTCTGTGATGTGATTTTAAATTCAGAATTATTTATTAATTAAATCTGTTTCAATCTGTTGATTCCATCTGGTTTGTAGCCTTGGTGTAAAGGTTTGATCCCTCTGTAGTAGTTGGCTTTGCTGGTCTGGTTGGTTGTGACTGACAGATTTTAGTACCAAGGGACAACAGGACTCTGCCCATGACCAGAATTACCTGGGCTTTAACAGAATAGTTTCAGAGCTCAGTAGCACTCATGGAGTGAGCCAGGTCTGAGCACAAGTGGGCATTTGCACATCCAGCTCTGCTCTTGTCCCATGCAGCCGAGGAGGGGGTTCCATTGAAATGACAGACGACAACACTGCCATCCGTGCCCTGACGCAGTTCCCACTTCCCAAAAACCTCCTGGCCCAAGTGATTCAGATTGCAACCTCTTCCTCCACAGTCAAGGTAAGGTGCTGTCTGACCCCTGCCAGGGAGGAAGCTCAGGGGCTCCAACTGGAATCACTTTGGGTGCTTTCTTTGGGCAACAGAGCTGGGGAGAGGAGAAAGATAAAACTAGGCCTAGAGAAATCAGTGTGAACAGCAAAGGAAAGACTTTGTGATGAGAGCTGAGGGAATGTCTTAACAGAACCATGAGGAATGTTGCTCCTGAGGCCAGGGCAGTGGAGGAGCTGCTTTCTAAGGTTTCCCTTCCCCATACACCTGCAACAAGCACAAGTTTGTGTTGCCGGGAGCGATGTGTAACTTCTGTGCTGATAGAATCTTTCCACAGCTCCATTCTTACCTGTATCCGGTGATCCTCCTTCCCAGGATGTGTCACCCACCTCCCAGAGCTCGTGTGCTCAGCAGAAAGGAGCTGAGCTCCACCCTGAGGCTCTCAGGATGTTTCCCACAGTTGTCTGCTCTCACTTTGGCTTAGACAGTGCCTTGTGAGCTGGGAGGTGGAGTTCAGTGCTCCATTAAAAGAAAAATCCAACAAGTCCAGAAAAAAAACCCATGGTGAAAGGTCAGAGGGGCCACATAAGGATGGCTGAGGTCACTTTGTTGGTCCAGCTGGAGCAGAGCAGACTGAGGGCAGAGCTCAGCAGAGGCTGCAGCTCCTTGTGAAGGACAGCTCCAGTCTCTGCTCCCTCTGACAGGGACAGGATCCAGGGAACAGCTGGAGCTGGGCCAGGGCAGGTTTAGGTTGCAGATCAGGGAAGGGTCTTCCCCAGAGGGCACTGGGCACTGCCCAGGCTCCCCAGGGAACGGGCACAGCCCCAAGGCTGCCAGAGCTCCAGGAGCGTTTGGACACTGCTCCCAGGCACAGGGGGGGTTGTTGGGGTGTCTGGGCAGGGCCTGGGCAGGGCTGGCTGGTCCCTGCTGCCCCACAGAGCCCCTGCTGTTCTGCAGGAGTACATGCAGTTCCGCACGGTGGGCACCAAGACCAAGATCTGCAAGCTGACGCTGCGCTGGCCCTGCCCCATGACCTTCGCTGCCAAGGGCCGGCGCAAGGTGGAGGCTGAGAACAAGGCAGCAGCTCTGGCCTGCCAGAAGCTGAAGGTGAGTGCCCCTGGCTGCTGATCCCCTGGGATGTGCCTCTGGACACGGGCTCCTTCTGCCTCACTCACTGGCTTTGAGCCTGCCAGGGGATGCTGGAAATGTCCTGAGCTTTGGCTTGTGTAAGGGGCTAATGCTTAATAAACGTCTCTTTCCAAACCTTGGGATTCACAGCATGCCAGAATCACAGCAAGGGACTCAACAGGAGGGTTTGGCAGTCATGGCTGCTGTTCCTCTGATGGGTCTGTTTGAGACCTTGCAGGTGTAGTATCAGGACAGGTGGTTGGTTCTGGTGTGTCTGGTCCTCTAGAGCTGGGGTCATGTCTGGTTTCTTGCTGTGGCAAGAAAAGCAGGAATTGGTGGGTTTGGGATGGTAGGGAGTTGTCCTGTCCAAACATGAGATCCAAGTGCTCTGTATCCCAGCCCGTGGTGTGAGCAGCCTTAGACCTGATGGTGTTGTTTGCCTGTTCTCTGCAGAGCCTTGGCCTGGTGGACAAGAACAACAACCCCCTGAGCCATGCCATGTACAACATGACTTCCCTGAGGGAGCTGGGGGAGAACCAGAGGAAGCCCTGCCACATCAAAGTCCCTGAGGCCACCCTGCGCAAGATCGAGAACTACCTGAACCACGTAAGGCTCAGCCCCTGAGGATCCCCTGGGCCTGATCCCTTCTCACTTCGGGAATTGGATGTGTCTGACAGCTTCCTGTCAGAATGTTGGAATTCATGGTTTGACTGTTGCCACAAAACCTGATCACTCTCTGCTGCCCTTTGGGGAAGGAACTCTTCCTGAGCAGGGACCTTCCCTTTTGGAAGACCAGGATTCTTAAGGTTGAATCCAAAAGATGTGATTGATTAAAAGTTCAGCAACTTTCATCCCATGAACATCTGGGCCAATGCTTTGATTTGTGTTCTAGGCAATTCCTGACCTCTTGCTCCTTGTAGTTCTTCCTGTGGGACGTGGACTTCAGCTTTTTCTTTTGCCAAGACAGAATATTTCTGGCTTAGCCAAAAGCTTGTGTTTTGCTTAAGTTATGTGTCTGGGTGGTGGTGTAACTTGATAGTTTCCAAAAGTTGTCTTTGAAGGGCTGTTGCATTGCATTGCTGAAGTTACTGGTCTGTGCCTGTCAGTTCAGGCAGCAGCACTAATACCCCTCCTAAAATAGGGAATGCAGCAAGGAGCAGCCCAAATTAGTTCTCACTTTAAATAACCTCAGTTCAGAACAACACTGAGTTACCTAAGATCTGGGGAGACCTTGGCAGAGCCTTGGCCTAGCCAGACTGGCTGAGTCTGTTCCAGGCATTTGTTCCTTTCTGTCCTTCCGAGGACCTGCACTAACCTTGCTGTCCTTGCCTGCTTCCTCCCCCAGTACCCCGTGGACATCAGGGAGTCCAGGCCCCGCATTGCCGACGACATGATGAACCTGACCAAGGAGTCCGGTGCCATCAGCGACGCCATCACGGGGAAGACCTACATCCCCATGCTGGAAGCAGAGGAAGTGCGCCTTAGCCAGAACCTGCTGGCCCTCTGGAAAAGGAGAGGAGCCTCCTGGCAGGAGAGCCACCCGCTGCCGGTAGACCCCCACAAGGACACCATCCTGTCAGCCATCGAGCAGAACCCCGTGGTGGTGATCGCGGGGGACACGGGCTGCGGGAAGACCACGCGGATCCCGCAGCTGCTGCTGGAGCACTACATCCTGGAGGGCCGCGGCGCGCGCTGCAACGTGGTCATCACGCAGCCGCGCCGCATCAGCGCCATCTCGGTGGCGCAGCGCGTGGCGCAGGAGCTGGGGCCCAACATGAGGAAGAACGTGGGCTACCAGGTGCGGCTGGAGAGCAAGCCCCCTGCCCGGGGAGGGGCCCTGCTCTTCTGCACCGTGGGCATCCTGCTCAGGAAGCTGCAGGGCAACCCCAGCCTGGAGGGCGTCAGCCACGTGGTGGTGGACGAGGTGCACGAGCGGGACGTGAACACGGATTTCCTGCTCATCCTGCTCAAAGGCATCCAGAAGCTGAACCCCGACCTGCGCCTGGTGCTCATGAGCGCCACGGGCGACAACCAGCGCTTCTCGCACTACTTTGGGGACTGCCCCGTGGTCAAGGTGCCGGGCTTCATGTACCCGGTGAAGGAATACTACCTGGAGGAGATCCTGGCCAAGCTGGGCCGGCACCGGCACCGGCACTATGAGATCAAGGTGGGTGTGCAGCGAGGGGGGGCTGTCCCTGTGGATGGGACACCGGCTTCTGGCCTGTCAGCGGGGGGACAGTCTGGGCCTGGGACTGCTCCTGCTTCCCTGTGGCTGTTGGACATTTGCTCAGCTTTATTTAACTCCATGCCAGTCCTCCTGAGGTGAAATCAGCTTAGTAGAACCCCAGAGTATTTTGATTAAATTATGCATAAAGATGACTTTGCATTGGGGTCAAGTTGCTTTTGTCTCCCTTTAATGGGAAGTTTGATGTTTGAGTAGGCTGAGAGCTCCTTGCTGTGTGTACATAGCCACAGAGTTGAATGTTTGCACACCCTAGGCAAGCCTGGCCCAGGACTGGGATGGTTGTGGCTTCCAGCACTGTTACCTCAGTGCTCACCGTCCTGCATGACTGAATCCCTGACTGCTGCTTTTTGCAGCTGCTCTGGCCCTCTGGAAAATGCCCTCCAGACGTGTGCAGTGCTCTGGGTAATCCTACACCAGTGATGGGTCATGGCGTCACACAGTCAGAGGTTGGCCAGCGTCTGGGTCTCCAGACGTTTTCTGGTCCAACCAGCTGGTCTGGAGTTTGTCAGCTCATTTTTCCAGCCTGGAGAGATCCCTCCCTGTGGCTGAGCAAGTGTCTGGAGTATCAGCCACCTCTCCCAGTCCTGGATCATCAGCAAACTTGCTTGGGGTATCCCATTGCCCCCAGGGCATTCTTCCTGTTTCTGTTGTGGCAGGGATTTTATCTGAGCTTTAATAGTCTGTTCCAAATTCCTGAGAGCTACAGAAGCTCCTGCTCAGAGCCTGATGCATTTGAACTCCCAGGTGCATGTGGCAGTTTTGTCCACAAAAGTCTCGTGGCAGTTCTGTTGCTTGTGAGTGCTGTTCAGCAGAGGTGCACAGATCTGGACATTGGGAAGGGACTGTGCATTCTCTCTGCACAGCCGGGACACTGGCAACCCTTGTGACCAGAGCAGGCTGCAGATGGAGCCCAGAGCAGGCTCCTGGCTCCAGGTCCTGGGCAGGCTGTCCAAACGAGGCCTTGCTGCCTGCAGAGGGTGCTGTGAGTGCCCCTGTGCTGTGCTGACGCCCCCTGAGCCCCTGTCCTGTCCTTCCCAGCAATCTGATGATGAGTGTGTCCTGGACCTTGACCTGATCACCGACCTCGTGCTGCAGATCGATGCCCACGGAGAGCCAGGTGGGTCCTGCCTCGCCCTGAGCTCTTCCTCTGCTGGGGGGAAGGAAAGGGAGCCCCTCCAGAGCCTTTGCAGAGCCACCACAATGTGAGCCTTTAGCTAAGACAGGATTATAGGAAATCAGGGCAACCCCGACAAATGGAGTAATGACGAGGAGGACTTTATTGATATCAGAAGGTTAATTAATTACTCTGTTATATTAATTAATTACTTTATTATATTATATTATTTTATACTATATTACAGTGAATCTGTGTAAGTGTTTAACTCTACTGGCTAGAATTTTGTGACTGTCTCTTGACCAACAGTCTGGATACGCACTTGGCCCTGATAGGCCAAGGAAACAAAACACTATCACTTTGGGTAAACAATCTCTATATTGCATTCTACTTTGGCACAACACAGGTGCAGTAAATGAGATGAGAATTGTTTTCTCTCTTTCTCTGAAGTTCCTCGCTGTGCTTCCTAGAAAATGTCCTTAAGAAGTTGTGCTTTGCTTTTCTCTGTAAAGAGAAATGTAGCTGCACAGGGTTGGACTCCTCAGTGTCCTGGGCAGCTGTTCCAAGCTGTGCTCTAGCACTGGGAACCTTGTGCTGCATAATTACCTTTTCTGTTGGAGCCCCATCCCTGTCAAATACCCTTGCCTGGACATGATGTGTTTGGGAACAAGGCAGGACTCTCAGGTGACTTGAAGAGATTTAAGTGTTTCAAAGCTCGTGGGTATTCACTGTCAGACTCGAGGTAGCCTGGTAGCTTTCTGCCCCAGGAATGTGTGTCTCCAGCTGGGGAAGAGCACTTGGATTTAGAGGCTGTGAGTTCTTAGCTGCTGTGTGTTGCAGGTGGGATCCTGTGCTTCCTCCCTGGCTGGCAGGAGATCAAAGGGGTGCAGCAGCGGCTGCTGGAGATGCTGGGCTCGCAGAACAGCCGCTACCTCGTCTTGCCAGGTGAGAGGGCAGGGCCAGCCCCTTCTTCCCAGGGTTTGGGACAGTCTGGGCCACTTGGCTTCATGTGCCCCTGCAGTTTTGCTCTGCTGCAGAGCCAGTGAGCTTTGATGTCCCAGCTGTGTGATGGTGTGTGGTAAGTGTGAGTAACTCCTCCTAGCAGAGGCTGAGTAACTCCTGCGTATGATCAAAGAGAGTGGCTTCCCATTTGCCTCCAGCAATTTGGAATTAGGCAAGGGGAAAGCAGCTCAGTTCTGCACTGCTGTAGCTGCCTGCTGAGCCTGCCCAGGAAAGATCTCAGGACCTGTTCTGTGGGATGCAGGTGGACTCTGGAGCTGAGCTTTGATCAGTGAATTTAACATTCCTTGCCCCAGGAGGAAATTTACAACAAAAGCTAGCTTTGCTCCGCAAAGCTCTTAAGGGTTTTGGTATTTTTTTGGGTTTTTTTGGGCAGCTCTGCCTATTCAGTGTCAAACCAGGCCCGGCAGGAGCAGAGCTTGGAGCAGCTGGGCTGTTAATGAGTGCAGGTGTAGTTTGGTGGAAGGTGCCTGCTGTCCTCTGCCCTGCTGTGCTCTGCCAGGAATTCCTGTGTGGTGCTGAGCTGTGGCAAGGATACAGGACAGCCATGGGCCCTCCATGAGAACCCCTTCTGACAGAGTGGGCCCATGGGCAGTGAGAATCCCTGCCCCAAGGGACTTTGAGGAGGGGCAGCTGCAGAACTGGACTGTGGGAGGGAGTGGGATTTCTGCCAGGGATATTCCTGGGGTGCCACCAGGCTCTGGGACAGGAGGTGAGCAGAGCTCCTGCTGCTGCTGAGCACAGGTTGAAGCTACGGAAGTGAGGCCTTCCCAAATGACTTGTGGGAAGTTTTTCCTGGGGTCTGGCTGGCAGGAAGCTGCTGGCTGTGCCCGCTGGCAGCTGGTGTCCCCATTTCTGAGAGAGGTGACAGTACAAGGAGAGGCTCAGCTGGGCGGGTGTGACTGTGGTTTGGTTTCCCAGTGCACTCCAACATCCCCATGATGGATCAGCAGAACATCTTCCAGAGGCCTCCACCAGGTGTCAGGAAGATCGTCCTGGCCACCAACATCGCGGAGACCTCCATCACCATCAACGACATCGTGCACGTGGTGGACAGCGGCACGCACAAGGAGGAGCGCTACGACCTCAAGACCAAGGTACTGCTGCCGTGCTGCCCCTGCCCCCCTGGGACACACACTCTGCAGCACAGGGCTGTGCTCAGAGCAGGATCTGAGTGCCAGTAATGGCATGATGGAGCTGCTTCCCATTCGGCCCCTGGGGCACAGGCGTTGTGTTGTTTATGGAGAATGACTCCTTGTCAGCATTTGCTGTGTTCAAGCTCTGGGCCAGGCTCCCCATCAAATTCTGAGTTTTTTTCCAACAAATTTAAGGCAAATCCTACCTCCTTCTCAACTCTTTTACTATAGAGCACCGTAGGTTCTCTGTTTTGCTTTCAACTTTTTTCTATGATTTCATCAAAAACCTCTTGCTGGCCCTCTCAGGGCAGCCCTGACCTGTTAGACCCTGCTCTTGTTTGCAGTTCTCCTGGCCCAGTCCCTGTTCCTCACCTTTCTGAGGGGGATCTGCTGCCCCCTGGCCTGTTCCTGGCAGTGCTGGGCCCTGAGCCTGGGAAAGGCTCTTGTTTGTACACCTTAGCAACAAAGTGAAGGCAACTGTGCTGCTGTTGCTGTTGGGAAAAGGAATTGTGGCACCATCCCTCTGCCCCTGTTGTAGAACATCATCTCCCAGGGCTGTTCACACCTTGGAGCAGTTCTGGTTTAAACCCAGCCCTTTGGTGTTTGCCCAGTTTTATCCCAGTTCAGAATGCAGACCCCGAGGCAGGGCTGGGATGGGATGGGGAGCCCCGGGATGGGACAGGGACAAGTGTCCAGCAGGTGGCATCTGAGTCCCATCCATGCAGCCAAGCTGCTGCTGGACAGAGATCAGCACTGCATGAGGCAGGAGAGTGGGAAAGGCTTCCCTGGCCCTTTGGGACCATTCATCAGTTGTGAGAGTCTGAGTTCTCTTGGCTGGGTGGAAAGATGGAAAAGGGAGGGACTTTGGGTATGGGCCTGGAGTGACAGGACAAGAGGGAATGGCTTCCACTGCCAGAGGGCAGGGTTAGATGGGATACTGGGAAGGAATCCTTGGCTGTGAGGGTGGGGAGGGGCTGGGATGGATTTTCCAGAGCAGCTGTGGCTGCCCCTGGATCCCTGGCAGTGCCCAAGGCCAGGCTGGACAGGGCTTGGAGCAGCCCGGGACAGTGGGAGGTGTCCCTGCCATGGCAGGGCACAACAGGATGGGCTTTAAGGTCCCTTCCAGCCCAGAGCAGGCTGGGGTTCTGTGCTGTGAGCAGGTGAGCTGTGGGAGGGCTCACCCTCTGCTGTCCCCACAGGTGTCCTGCCTGGAGACCGTGTGGGTGTCCAAGTCCAACGTGGTGCAGCGGCGCGGGCGCGCCGGGCGCTGCCAGTCGGGCTTTGCCTACCACCTGTTCCCGCGCAGCCGCCTGGACAAGATGCCCACGTACCAGGTGCCCGAGATCCTGCGCACGCCCCTGGAGAACCTGGTGGTGCAGGCCAAGATCCACATGCCAGAGAAAACGGTGAGCAGGCCCTGGCTGCGGGCACTGAGAGGGTTTGTGGAGCCCCAGGGGCAGGAGTGGGCAGAACCCAGAGTGCTGATGGCTTGAGTTTGTGCTTTGCTCAACATGGTGCTGTCCAGGGAAGTTCAGAGCAGGAAATCTCCCTGAGATCACAGAATGTGTCTGGAAGCTTGAAGGAATGGAGAGGGCTGACTCATATCCCTGGAGGCAGACAAAGAGGGAATTGTGCTGCAGTCTGGGTTCCTGAGGGCTCTCACAGCTGTATGGGAAACTGGTTCACTTTTTCCCTCTTCCCTTCCCCTGCTATGTTGCAGGCAGTTGAATTTCTCTCCAAGGCTCTGGACAGCCCTGACATCAAAGCTGTGGATGAAGCTGTGATCTTGCTGCAGGAGATTGGTGAGTTAATTCTGTGTCCTGGAAAAATGTTTGCTGTCTCGGCATGGGAATAGGACTTGGCTGCTGTGGGGCAGACTGGGCAGGATTGTCCTGGATGGGGATAGCAGTTGACAGTGACTTTCCCAAACCACATACCCTGTGCTGTTTTATTTCCCACACTACTTTGCTTAGAAATTGGGGATAACTTTCCAAGGTTTAAAAAATAAAGCGGAGGCTACAGAAGGAAGTGGTGATGTGGAGTTCAGAGGTGGGTGACAGAAGGAAAGGAAGTGGTGATCTCGAGTTCAGGGCTGGGGGAGAGAAGGAAGGGAAGTGGTGATCTGGAGTTCAGAGCTGGGCCTCGTGGATTGTCCTGTGGCTGTTTCTATGTCCTGAGCTCAGTGAGACCTCGGAGGTTCTGGGTGCTTACTGCAGGCCCCTGTGCCTCTTCTGGAGGTCACCCCAAGTCTTCCCAGCCCTGGCAGTTCCCCATCCCCAGTTTTGGCTGAGCTGATGGATGTGCCACGTGGGTGTCTCTCTGGCAGGAGTGCTGGACCAGCGGGAAGCGCTGACCACCCTGGGCAAGCGCCTGGCGCAGATCTCCACGGACCCTCGGCTGGCCAAGGCCATCGTGCTGGCCTCCATCTACCGCTGCCTGCACCCGCTGCTGGTCATCGTGTCGTGCCTGACGCGGGACCCCTTCAGCAGCAGCCTGCAGAACCGCGCCGAGGTGGACAAGGTGAGGAGCGGCCCCCCGGCACGGGGGCGCGGCTGGCGCGGGGGCTGCCCGTGGCTCAGCCGTGTCCCTGTCCCAGGCCAAGGCCGTGCTGAGCCGGGAGAGCGGCAGCGACCACCTGGCCTTCGTGCGGGCGGTGGCGGGCTGGGAGGAGGTGCTGCGGCGCAGGGACAGCCGCGCCAGGGACAACTACCTGCAGGACTACTACCTGTACGGGCCCAGCCTGCGCTTCATCAACGGTGAGTTCTGAGCCACCCTGCCCCTCCCTGGCCCGGGCGGGTGCTGTGCAGGGAGGGACACGGGGCACAAATGGGCTGTTCTGGGCTGGTGACTGTGGGACCAGGCGGGGGCTGGCTTTGGCCCAGGACAGGGCTCCTGTCCCAGCCCGGGCTGGTGCTGCCCTGCTCGGGTGACTCATTCCGTGGGGGAAAGGAGAGGGTGAATCTCATCGCTGGGGCTGTCTCCTCCCTCCAGGCCTTGTCAAGCAGTTCTCTGAGAACCTCTATGAAGCCTTCCTGGTGTCATCCCCGTCTGACTGTACCATGCCCTCGTCCGTGTGTAACCAGTACAGTGAGGAGGAGGAACTGGTCAAGGGTGTCCTCATGGCTGGGCTCTACCCCAACCTCATCCAGGTACTGCACTGCCATTGCTCTCTGGGGATGGCTGTCACAGCAGGTGGCACTGAAGTGCTGAGGTGCCAGAGAAGCTTCTGCTCTCTTGGGAGTGAGTGTCCAAGCCAGGCATCCTGCTCTGGGCTCCGGCCTGTGCTCCAGTGCTGTCCCTGATCCCCATTCACAAGGAGTGGCCGCCCCAGCTTGCGTTAGGTCCATGCTTAGGTTCTCATCACTGGGTTTGGGAGCCATTGAAGTGGCATTTTTCTCCTGTTTGCTGCCTGAGGTGGCATCTTCCTCCTTGTGTTGTCTGTGGTGGCACTGGGTGACTGCCAGGTGTGGTCACCCCAAGAACATTCCACTAACCCCTGGAGATCCTGGGAGTGCAGGGACATCATCCCCCTCCCCCTGTCAGAGGGGGGCTGTGGCTCTCAGGGCTGGCGCAGGTGTGTGACAGTCCCCTCCCGTGGCAGGTGAGACAAGGCAAGGTGACACGCCAGGGGAAGTTCAAGCCCAACAGTTACGCGTACCGGACCAAGGCCGGCACCGTGCTGCTGCACAAGTCCACCATCAACAGGTGGGTGATGGGGAGGGGTCCCGCGGGGCAGCGGCTGTGCCAGGGCCTGGCCAGGCTGACAGAGCTGCTCCTGCAGGGAGGCGTCCAAGCTCTACAGCCGCTGGCTCACCTACTTCATGGCCGTCAAGTCCAACGGCGGCGTCTTCGTGCGCGACTCGTCGCAGGTGCACCCGCTGGCCGTGCTGCTCATGACTGACACTGACATCCACGTGCGAGGTGAGTGCTCGGGTGCCCAGCCTGCTCCAGCTGCTCCCTGGGCCCAGTTCCTGCTTCCCAAGACTCTCGGGCTGGTCATGCATTGGTGGCAGGGCCATAGAGGCGATGGTTTATGAGCTGTTCCCAGCTGCTGCTCTGCAGGGAGACAAAGCCAGCCTTGGCAGGCTGAGCCTTAGGGCTGTGCCTGATCATCCTGGGGGAAGGAGCTGAGCTGGCAGGATCCCACTTGTCCCTGGGGATGTGTCTGTTCAGCCTGTGGGGTTTTGGCAGTGCTGTAGTCGGTCTCTAGCCCACGAGCACAGTAGGGCTATGCCATCAGTCACCTCCTGTGGGAAAGCAGGAGGATCCCAGTGTGTGCTCAGAGCTGCCTGGCTTTTGTGGAGCTGTCAGCCCAGACCGGCTCAAAGGAGTGTGGGGAGGAGCTGCCTCGGGGGCAGCAGAGGAGCCCCAGCAGCCCCGTTTTCCCCTCACACGCTCTCCTCCCCCCAAGATGACGGCTGGCGAGCGACGGTGTCCCTGACGGACAGCGACCTGCTGGTGCTGGAGGGGGACTCCTACACCATCCGCCTGCTGCGCGACTTCCGCGTGTCCCTCTCCAAGATGGTGGAGACGTGCCTGTGCTACGAGATGGCCGCGATCCCCGGGGACCTGCACCACCAGCACAGCCAACTGCTCGACATCCTGGTGGATCTGCTCAAGGGCCCTCCCGGCAGCTTCGGCTCGTAGGCAGAGCTGCAGCCTCGTGTGGGGACTTGTAATTTGTATAAAGATGTTCACAAATGTTTATTTAAATAAAGTTCTATTTATCCCTTGTGAAGTCATCTCTCTCCATCCTAGAAGATTAATGTTGTCTGAATCTCCTGCTGTCGGCTCCGTGCATGGTCACCGTGTGGGAAGAGCAGCGCAGTCCCGCCGGGAATGGACTGGGAGTGCCGACGGACCCCGGCTCGTGGACGCCCACCCGCCTCCTCCGCCCGTCCCTGACCGGGAGCAAGGCCACGGCTGCTGCGGGCCCTCCTCTGCCCCCTCCCCACGGGGCCAGAGCTGCTCCGGGCCCAAGAGGAGCACGGATGTCCCGGCTGTGCCAGGATGGTGGATGCAGCAGCTCCGGCAGGGAGGGGATCGCTCGTTGTTGTCTCTCCGCTCTCCGCATGGAGGAAGCCCCGAAAGCGCCGGATGGAGAGGAATTCCACGCGGGATCCGAGGGGCCCTGCCAGCCCCGGCACAGTCGTGGCGTCTGAGTGTGAGATGTGACTCGTCCTTCCCAACCTGCCTGTACTTCTCGTCCTCTTGCGTTGTTCCTATGATTTTTTTTTAAATTCCTGTTCTCCCCACGTGGAGGAGGCCGGATCCCTGTCCCTTGTGCAACACAGGACGTGATTGTAGCTGCCAGGCTGCCTGTGAGCGCCGCTCCTGCGGGAAGCCAGGAGCAGAGGCACAAAACCATTTGTTTTCTATGAACAGGGACCATATTTCTGTGGAAGGAGGATTGCGACAGGCACAGCACTCACTGAGGAATCTGGAGTTTAATCCCAGCTTTGCCTTGGATTCTCTGTCCGAAGAAGACAGTGACCTACCTCACAGGGCTGTTGTGAGGGTCGGGGTTTGTAATGGGAGCCCTCGGGCCCAGGGCTGTGCCCCCGGGCCCGGGCTCCTTTCTTTTTATTCCCATTTCTTACGCTCTTTGTACCTGCAGCCGGGAATGGGAGCGAGGCCGTTTCCATGGCACAGGGGCTCCTGCCCCGGGGCCACCCTTTGGTTCTCCCAGTTCTACCATTTACGTTCCTGCTCATGGGCTTTAGGGCACCGTGGCTGTGCCAGCACAAGGCCCGGGGGGCCCTTCCCAGGCCCCGCTGCCCCCGGCCGAGGGGGGCCCTTGGAGTCCTGCAGCCTGGGGTCACTCCAAACTGCTCATCTTCATTTCACTTGCTTGAGGTTGTCACTATTATTTGACCAGTGTTTGTTTCTTTTGGCCTGTATAATGGGCAGTATGGTTTTCCCTTCCAGCAGGTTTAAAAAAAAAAGAAAAAAAATACAAAAAAAAAAAAAGACTAAGCTATTGTCTAAATGGTTCCGAACTAGTGTGATATTGGGATACTTCCGTGGCTGTTATGTGATACTGGATCTTTTTACAACATAGATAAAGACAATAAAAAGGGATAGAGTAGGAACTGCCTCTGTCCTCTTCATTCTTTTTTTCCTTTTTTTCCTTTTTTTTTCCCCTGCAAAGGTTGGAATTTTGTGCTTTTCCCTGGGTAGGGAAGAGCAGCAACAGCTGCCTCTCTGCTGGGAGAGGTGCAGAGCTGCCCTGGGGCAGTGAGGGGCTGCAGGGCCATGCTGTGCCCCCATGCCAACCCCAGCCACACTGAGGGGATAGGGGGCTGGCACTGAGGGAGGGCGGCTGGGGGGACACATCCTGGTGCTGCTGGTGCCTGGAGAAACCAGCCCAGCGTGTGCCAGAGGTGCCCACGCGTGAGGAGGCCAACCCAGGCTGTCCTAGAGCTGTCCACGCGTGAGGAGGCCAAGCCAGGCTGTCCCAGTGCTCTCGAGTGTGAGGAGGCCAGCCCAGGCTGTCCCAGTGCTCCCGTGGCTGGGGCAGCTGAGGGTCAATGGGGCTGAGGCTGTTTCCACAGCAGTGCTCAAAGAGGGCACAGGAGCAGCTGCTCCAGGCACGGGGACCTGCAATTTGGGTCACAATCCTGTTTAGGGTCTCAGGTCACGTCCAAGCCAGGATGGGAAACCTTTATCTGTGTGAGTGGCCGGGGGCACCTCCTGGTACCTCTGGCTGTGCCAGCTGTGCCATGGGCACTGAGGCTCCCACAGGGCCCATGTCGCCCAAAGCCCTGTCCCCTCTGAGCCCAGGCTTGCGGAGCAAAGCCAGGGATGGGAGTTCTCCTGTGGCTGAAATCAAACACCCAAGTTCCTTCAGCCCCTTCCTTTGACATCCCCACATCAGGAGCCCCAGGCTGTGCCGGTGCCCCCCGCCCAGCCCTCCCGCCCCACAGATCCACAGCAGCCTGAGGAGGAACATCTAGAAGCTTTATTTCAACCCTTTACAATAGTAAGAATCACAACATCAAGTCAGGAAATGTTGCTAAGGAGACGACGCTCGTACAGCCCCCGGGGTGGGGAGACACAAAGGCAGAAGCAACCGCTGGGCTCCCCCCTGAGCTGCTGCCTCACACCGAGCACTGATCTCCCCTCACAGCCCCCGCCTCCCCACCACGGTGCAGGGACCGCGGAGTCCCCCCTCCTCGGGCACGCCCTGCAGAATAATCCAATAATCCTATGACACAAAATAATAATAACACGTCACATTTAGAGAACACGTCACGCGCTGCTCGCGCCTCACAACAGCCCGGTGAGGTAAAATTGAATCCCCCCCACCTTTGCAGATGGGGAAACTGAGGCAGAGAGGTTGAGTGGCTTCCCGAGGGAGCCGAGGGCCGGGATCGCCCTCCGGGGCGCTGCCCCGAGCCCTCGTGCCCGGCCGCACGCCCCAGCCCGCGGTCACTGCGCTCGCTCCTTGGTGCTCTGCGTGAGGGAGAGCGGGGGCTGCGGGCGGCCGGGCGGGGACGGCGAGGGGCGCTGCGGCCTCGTGTGTGATCTCGGCCGGCGGGACCCGTGCGAGGAGGGCGGAAGGTGAGCGCTGCCAGGCTGGGGCTCAGGCGGGGAGGGAGGAGGGAGAGCCGGAGCCCCTCAGAGCCCTTTCCATGCTGCTGCTGCTGCTGCTGCCGCCCGGAGCCTCCTCTGCCCCACCCGCCGGCTCCGCGGGCCACGAGGCCTTGGGGACATTACCCCTCAGCCTGGAGGCCGCTCAGCCCCTTGGGGGATATTTCCCCTCAGCCTGGAGGTCACTCGGCCTTGGGGGATATTTCCCCTCAGCCTGGAGGCGACTCAGCCTTGAGGGACATTTCCCCTCGGCCTGGAGGCCGCTCGGCCTCGGGGACATTTCTCCAAGCCTCGAGGCTGCTGAGCCCCAGCGCGGCCGCTCGGCCTCAGCGAGGCCTCGGCTCCGCGGGGACTCGGCCCTGCCCTCAGGGGAGGCCCCGTCACCCCAAGGACGCCACCGACACCAAGCTCCAAGAAAAGTAGGAATTCTGCCTAGACACGAACACGTGAGGCCCGGGGCCCCTCTCACACACCACACTACGCGGGGACAGCGCGAGGGGCAGCGTAGAAAACTACATTCAGTTTGCGGCCGGGAGCCGAGCGGGAGCCACGCTGGGGCGGCCGCGGCCTCGAGCCCACCAACTCGGTTACTCGAATGTTGCTGTTTAACAGTACAAAAAGCCCAAAGAACTGTGGATGCCACTGATATGCCGAGAGGCGTCGGGCTCCGGCTGCTGCCGGCCGGGGAAGGCTCCGGCCGCCCGGAGGAAGCGCGGCCCCGCCGGGGTGGAGCTCGCACCCGGCCCCGCCGCTTCCCCCAGCCCTGCGGCAGCTCAGCCCCTCCAGAGCGCCGCTCCTCGCCCTGAGCTCTGCAAAGGCCTTTGCCGAGCATCCTGCCCGGAGCCAGCCACCAGCCTGGCCCCGCTCAGCCCCTGCCCAGCCCACAGTGCCCCCAGTGCGGCCAAAGGCAGGACCCCCGGCGCCAGCTCGGGACAGGAACGTGTACATTCAACTTGCATCTCATTCAGAGCTCAGCTCCTGTTTCCCCCCGGATTCGCTGCCTCCAGCCCTCGATGGAGCCACCGGCGCCCGCAGCCCCTTCCCCAGCAGCGTTAAGGTCTCAGCACTACCCAGCTCATCCCACCTCTCCAGACAGGAAACTAAAGTCATTCCCACCACACACGGCTCCTTCCCAGCCTAGCAATATGTACAGCCGCTTCCTCAAAGTTAAAAAAGAAATCCGTATTAAAACTGAAGCTGTCCTAGAAACACCACGGCAAACTAGTGTATCTGGATTTAGTTCATCAGCTAAACACAGGCACAACAAGTGTTAGAGAAGTGGCACAGAAGCACGGGCCGGGGGTGAGCTGGGCCGGGGTTTGGGCAGGGACAGCCTGGGCACCGCACGCAGCCACCGCGCCCGGCCAGGGCCGCCCGGCGCTCGGGGAATCATCGGGAATCGGAGAAAAGCAGTGCAGGGAGGTGACTCACTGTCCCTTTGCAGCGGGGCAGGGCTGTTTGCTTTTTGCAATCTCAGAAGATAAAGTGCAATGTTGCCACTTGCTTTCCTCCTGCAGTCCCCGAACCGGGACCGGCTGCTTCCCTTTGCCCGGGGCCTCACCTGGGCACCCTGGGAATACCATCCTGAGGGACCCCGGGAATGTCATCCTGGGGCATCCCAGGGAATCTCATCCCGGGGCATCCCAGGCCACCATCCCTGGGGTGCCCCAGGAAGAGCAGCAAGAGGAACAAGACATCTCAGCCTGCACCTCCTCTTTGGTTGCCCCGCACATCTCCGGCTGCCGCCAGCTCACAAACGCTGCTCCCAGCGCCCCTCCCGGCCGGTGAGCCTGGAGCTCGGCTCCAGCCCTGCCGAGGCCACCCCGGCTGGTCACAGGCTGGGAACAGAGGCTCCAGGCTCACCGTCCTGCCGAGGGGCTCACCCTGCTCCTCTCCTCTCCTAATTCTCCCTCAATTCAAGTGTTGGAAAAAAAAAATCGACCAAAGCAAAGGCAAGGCTGCCAAGCTGAAGCTGGTGTGTAGAATTTAGCAGTAAAGAAAGAAGGAAGCGTCACGGGAGGGCAGTGATATATACCGGCACACGGGGATCGAGCAGGGCTCCGGGGAGCGGGGCCGGCTCCAGCTCCTCCTCCGGGAACGCCGGGGACACAGGGACACACAGGGAGGGCACGGAGCGACGGCGCGGCCGCCTGCCCCGCTGGGGTCACAGGGATGCGGAGGGGAGTGGGGAGGTGGGGAGGAGGAGGAGGAGGAAAAGGAGGAGGAGAAGGAGGAGGAAGACGAAGGGAAGCACTGGGAGGTCTCTGGGTATATATAACCGCCCCTTTCAGGTGCAAATCTGCATCGTTTAAATTTGTTATCAGATGAAAAAGCACTTATGAAACTACCAGACGACTTTGATGCAAACTAGTACATTTTAATGCCATTTTATTAGAAACCATGCAAACTTTAATATAAAAAATACAAGTGCAATAAGAATCTTTGTGTGTAAATACAGATTCCGGGTTATCGTGTCGTTGTTGGCTTCCCAAAGAAATACTCCCACAAGCACGAGAAGCTGCAGGCTTCCCTCTGTCCCCTCCTGGAGCAGCCCCCCTTAGCACACACCTGGTTCAGTTCTCTTTGATCCCAGTGTTTTGTTATTCTGCTTGCCTTTTTTTTTTTCGTTTCTTTAAATTAGTTCGACCACCCAAGAACACTTTTCTTTTGTTTTAATTTATTTACATTTCGTTTCTTTAGTGTCATTTGAAACGAGGAGCTCCAAGAGTGGTTAGATCTCCTTCCTAGTCAGAGCTGCACCTGCCTGGCACCGACCCTGCCCTGCTGCCCCCGGGATGAGCTCCCTGCTCATCCCGGCTCGCTCGGGTCCCCCTCCACCACCCCAAAACCGCACACCCCGCGCTGCCCACACCCCCACGGACCTGACCTGCTGCAGCCTCGCAACCCCCGGCCCGCGCCCTCCCGCCCCGCCACGGCCGCCTCCTGCTCCCTCCGGCCTCGGCCCGGGACAACGGGACCCATCCCAGGGCTCGGCCGTGCCGCTAATAAATAAACCATAAACCACCTCGGCAGAAGGCACCCGCGGAGGGCTCGCGAGCCTCAATTAACACATCTCGAGCATCAATTACACATCTCGAGGTCAACACAGGCTCCACCTGAGCTCTCACAGCAAGTTCGCCCTTTACACATTCCTGTGCCTTTCTTTCCGGACATGGCTTAATCCCATGAACTCGCTCCATCGTTTTAAAATATTAAAAAGAAAAAACCCCAAACAACAACAAAGAAGTTACAACGGCTGGATATGTCAGTAAGAAGCCAGCACGGCAGCAGCGGTTAAATGTCCCTACTCTCCTACGGGTCGGAAAAGAAGGAAAGAGAAAAGGAAACTTAGCACGGGTTCGAACACGATAAATCATCAACACTTCGTCACAAAGAATAAAAGGTTCAAGTCAACAGTTAAAACAGCCTAACGAGTGTGGAGGGGATTTATCAGCATCCCACAGGCGGCAGAAACTGAAGCGGCGAGGAGGGAAGGGGTTAAAAAAAGAGACAGAAAGAAAGATCACAGCTTATCCCTGTTAACTCGGCCTGGCCCCGAAGCCAGGGCTCGGCTCTGCCCTGCCCTGGCACGGGCCGGAGTAGCTCGGGCCGCCCCGAGGCGCAGCAACCCCCGGGAGTCCCGGGCCAGCGGGAGGGCAGGACAGGGAGAGAAGGAGGGAGGGGAGCCCTGCCCGGCCGCCGAGGGACCCCAGCCCGGGCGGGCCCGAGGAGCATCGGCCCCTTCCCACCCAAAGGCAGAGCCGGGTTAAGAGGGCCAAGCTGGGGTCCCCGGGGCGCGGAGCGGGGCCGGGGGTCACAAGCCTTGCTGGGAGGGCGCGGCCGGCGGCGGTGACGGGAGGCGACGGAGCCCAGGCTGTCGCTGGCGGAGGTGCTACGCCGGGGGCAGGTGCTGCTGGAAAGGGTGGGGGGTTTGGAGACGACGATTTCCGCTCCGTGGTCTGTTCGAGCCTTGGCCTTCGCACGGAACGTCAGCTTGTGAGACTCAATCTGCAGCGACACAAGGGCAGGGGACAAGGGGACACGGGGAGAGGAGGAGACAAGGGACAGGAGGGGAATGGAAGACGATACCATAATGTCATCATTAGATGCCTGGAAGATAAAAGGCAATTTTCTGAATTAAAAGCAAGGCACGACAACCCCGCAGACGTCGCTGGCAGCGGTCGGGGGCTGCGGTGGCAGCGACGCCGCCGCGCCCGGGGCTGCCGGGCTCCCTCCCCCGGCCCCGGGCGGGGCCCCGGCACTTACTTGTTTCTTGGATGTGAGTGTCGAGGCTCTGCATTTCCCTTTGTTCGGCGGTGCCGAGGGCGGCCAGGGCCGGCCCCACGCCGTTCTCCCGCAGCGCGGGGGCCGCGGGCAGCGCGCCCGGCTCCGGCCCCGTTCCGTTGGTCGCCGGGAGCTGCGCCGGCTCCGCGCCGCCCTCCTGCAATGACAGCGCGGCCACGGGTCAGCACCACGGCGAGGGAAGGGTGCGGGGACGGGAGGGGATGGCAGCGGCAATCTCGGCTCCTGGGAAAGCAAATCCTGCCCGGCCCTGCGGGGTCTGACGGACCCCGGGCCCTGGAGCTCCTCGGGTCACGGAGCTGAGCTGCCACACTCACAGCTGGCACAGGGAATGCCAGGGACAAACCCCCGTGTTCTGGGGCCGAGGGCTGGCTGTGGGGCCACTGCTGTGACACTGGATCATGACCTGGGGACACCCACAGCAGCTGTGGCTGCCCCTGGATCCCTGGCAGTGCCCAGGCCAGGCTGGACAGGGCTTGGGGCACCCTGGGACAGTGGCAGGTGTCCCTGGATGATCCTCAGGGTCCCTTCCAGCCCAAACCACTCCAGCATTCTGTGTTCCCAGCTCCTGGTGGGTCCCAAACCAGCAGGGCCAGGCTCACACAAGGAGCCCCTTTCCCCTCCATGCTGAGCCATGGGCCAGGACTGAGAGCTCAGGGAGAATCCAGAATCCCCTCCTGCTCTGGTCCCACAGCAGAGCTGCTCATCCCACTGGGCTCAGCAGCTGTCCCTGGGCCTGGAGCAGAGCTGAGCCCTCCTGCCCTTGGAGGGGACTCTGCTGCCCTGGGCATCCCAGGGGTGACAGAAACCCTTGGCAAGGCCTTGGGACAGCAGCAGCACTGCCAGCACCGACACCCAGGGAGGGGAAACAGCCCACAGTCACAGTCAGACTGAATCTGAGCAGGTGAGAATCTGGAACTTGGGTGGAAGCACCACTCAACTCCCCAGCACACACCGGTGCACACACCAGGAACTCCAATTCACTGGAATTCTGTTACAGAAAGTTCCAGATCCCTGCCAAGGCTTCTCCAGCTCCTTCCAGCCTTCCCTGAGCCACGATTTGCCAGGATGGAGTTTCCAGACAGGGCTGGAGCCGGGAGAACCTGAGCAGTGGCCATGCCCTCTGCCCTTGCTTTGCCAGGAATGCCTGAGCTCCATCCCCCGGGGAATCCTGCTGCCCCAGCACTGGCACTGCTGCTTTCAGTGCCCCCAGAATTCAACAGAGCAGCTCAGCCCAGCTCTGAGCCCTTCCTGCACACACAGAGCCTCACACAAGCCAGGGCTGGGGCACCCAGGGGATGCCAGTGCCTGGAGGGGTTTGTCCTGGGTCTGCCTGCCCTGCTGGCACTCTGAGGCTGCCCCCGAGGGGTTTTCTCTGCTTCCAGAACTTATTTAGAAACAGCAAAACGGCATCCTCTCAGACCTGTTTGGAGAGGGACTTTTCCCGAGGGCCTGGGGTGACAGGACACGGGGGATGGCCTTAGGCTGAAGGACAGCAGGGATGGATGGGGTATTGGGCAGGAATTGTTCCCTGGCAGGGTGGGCAGGCCCTGGCACAGGTGCCCAGGTCCAGCTGGATCCCTGGCAGTGCCCAAGGCCAGGCTGACACTGGGGTTTGCAGCAGCCTGGGGCAGTGGGAGGTGACCCTCCCATGGCAGGAGTGTCACAAGTCCCTTCCAGTGACTCCCTGAGCACAATTCCTGCTCCCTGGGGTTGTGCCAGGCCCACACATCCCTCGGGGAGGGAATGTCCCCTCCCTGGGCACAGATGTCCCATTGCTGCAGCCAGACCTGGAACATGCAGAGCCGAGGCTGGGGACAGTTTGTGCTCCTGTGGGAGAAGGGATGAATCAGCCCAAGAGCTGTGCTCTGTTCTCATCCCCACACAAACAAAACAGGGCTGAAGGATGGGCTGGACAGATCCCTTCCAGCTCAGGGCATTCCATGGCTCTGTAAATGCTCCTAAGACTGCCAGGTGCTCTCTCCAGCACAGAGCATGTGGATCTCAGGTGCTTTCACTGGGGGTGAAACTGCCAGCCCCTCTGCTGGGCATGGCCCTGCCAGCCCCTCTGCTGGGCACAGCCCCTGGCTGCCCCTCTGCTGGGCATGGCCCTGCCAGCCCCTCTGCTGGGCCCCCAGCCAGCAGAGATCCCTGCTCTCAGGTTCCAAGAAGAAGGATGGAGATGGGCAGTGCCAGCCCTTGGGAATGCCCAGCAGGGTCAGGCACCCCGAGCTGGGTCCAGCTCTCTCCTTTCCAGCCATCCTTGTCCTGGGCTCCATCCTCACCCAGGGGTGCACAGCACAGGCCCCAGGAGCGAGGAGGCTGTACCAGGCTGTGGAGGAGGAGCTGCACAGCAGCAGCAGAAGGACAAGAACTGGCTCAGAGCCATTCCCTGGCTGTGCCAGGTCCCTGCCCTCACCTTGACGGCCCCTCCGGCCGGTGAGTGTCCCACGTTGTCCAGAGATCCCACCTTGGCCTGGGCCTTCTCCTTGAAGTTCAGCTTCTGGTTCTCGATTTTGACGTCTCCTCCGCCTGCAGGGACAGGGAGCAGGGCTGAGTTTGGGGAAGGTCCCACCCAGTCCCACCCAGGAGCCCCTGGGGACCCCTCGGAGGAGGGACAGGACAAGTTCCACAGTCCCTGCCTCAGGAAAACTTCTGCAAGACCAAAGCTGGTGATTTCCAGCCGTGCCAGCAAACAGGGCCCTGGGGAATGCTGCACATCCAGACAGACAGGATAGAGAGAACTCTCTGATCTGCTCCTGAGGCTGCCTCCTCCAGCAGAGGTGTGAAATGTCACCCCCACCGTCCCTCACTGCTGCCATTCCAAGGCTGTGTCCCATCCCTGTCCCTGCCCAGGCCCCTCCAGCTCAGCCACCTGTGCTCTCAGCAGTGCCAGGGCACCTCCTGCTCTCAGCAGTGCCAGGGCACCTCCTGCTCCTCTGTGTCCCTGCCCTCCTCCCCTGCTGCTCCAGCCCTGGCATCCCTGGGCAGCCCTGCCTGCCTGGGCAGCTCCCCTGGCACACCCCATCTGCAGGAACACTGCAGGGAATGTGGAGGTCACAAACAGAGCTGAGAATTTAGCAAGGTTTTTCCAGAATGGAATAGATTGCAGAATTAGATATAGATAGACTCCTATAGATAGATATATATAGATATAGATATAGATACAGACAGATTAAGATAGAATAGATAAATTAGATAGATTCCCATTAACCACAGAATCCAGAATGGGCTGGGTTGGAAGGGACCTTAAGGATCCTCCAGTGCCACCCCTGCCATGGCAGGGACACCTCCCACTGTCCCAGGCTGCTCCCAGCCCCAGTGTCCAGCCTGGCCCTGGGCACTGCCAGGGATCCAGGGGCAGCCCCAGCTGCTCTGGGCACCTGTGCCAGGGCCTGCCCACCCTGCCAGGGAACAATTCCTAATTCCCAGTATCCCATCCAGCCCTGCCCTCTGGCAGTGGGAGCCATTCCCCTTGTCCTGGCACTCCAGGCCTTTGGAAGTCATCTCTCCCCATCTTTCTTGGCTCCCTTCAGGTCCTGGAAGGCCACGGTGAGGTCACCCCAAAACCTTCCCTTCTCAGGCTGAGCACTCCCAGCTCTCTCAGCCTTTCCTCCCAGGGGAATGCTCCATCCCTCTGACCACAGTGCTGCCTCCTTTACTGACAAATCAGTGCACAATCCCACAGATTGGAATCCTGGATCCTGAGGATGATTCCACCCCTCCTGCAAGGACAGGGCCACCTTTCCCTGGCTGCAGTGCCCATCCAGCAGCTTCTCCAAAGCCCAGCTCAAGTCTTGCTGAGCACAGCTCTGCCTCCCAGCGACATCATTAAAGCCTCAGCTCTGCCCTGGAAGCCTGGCACGGCCAACCATGGTGCAAAGCAAGGGCTTTGGTGCCACAGCTGAAGCCCTGGCAGGGTGGCAGTGCTCCCATCAGGCCTGGACAAGGCACTGATTGTCACCCTCAGCTCGTTACTGGATTGTCACTGCCCAGCACTGAGCTGGCAGAGGTCGTGCCCGTGGCACCACGTTCCCAGGGCCGGGAGCCCCTGGAGCCAGGGCTCCTGCCAGGGAGTACCCTGCTCTGACCTGGCAGCCTGGGCAGCCTGCAGGGCACTCCCAGGGGGACAAAGAGCAGCCTGAGGGTCTCCTTCCCAGCCTGAGGGGCTCCTTCCCATCTTGAGGGTCTCCTTCCCAGCCTGAGGGGCTCCTTCCCATCCTGAGGGTCTCCTTCCCAGCCTGAGGGGCTCCTTCCCTCCTGAGGGGCCCCCACCCAGCCTGAGGGGCTCCTTCCCATCCTGAGGGGCCCCCACCCAGCCTGAGGGGCTCCTTCCCATCCTGAGGGTCTCCTTCCCAGCCTGAGGGTCTCCTTCCCTCCTGAGGGGCTCCTTCCCAGCCTGAGGGGCTCCTTCCCAGCCTGAGGGGCTCCTTCCCTGCCTGGGCACTGAACCCTGGCCCTCGTGCCAGCAGCAGCGCTCCCGGCTGGAGAATGTGCCCAGGAACCAGGGGCAACCAAGGGCACTGAGCTGACCATCAGCTCCAGGATGCAACTGACCATCAGCTCCAGGACACTGAACTGACCATCAGCCCAAGGACACAACTGACCATCAGCTCCAGGACACTGAACTGACCATCAGCCCAAGGACACAACTGACCATCAGCTCCAGGACACTGAACTGACCATCAGCTCCAGGACACTGAACTGACCATCAGCCCAAGGACACAACTGACCATCAGCCCAAGGACACAACTGACCATCAGCTCCAGGACACTGAACTGACCATCAGCTCCAGGACACTGAACTGACCATCAGCCCAAGGACACAACTGACCATCAGCCCAAGGGCACTGAACTGACCATCAGCTCCAGGACACTGAACTGACCATCAGCTCAAGGACACAACTGACCATCAGCTCCAGGACACTGAACTGACCATCAGCCCAAAGACACAACTGACCATCAGCTCCAGGACACTGAACTGACCATCAGCCCAAAGACACAACTGACCATCAGCTCCAGGACACTGAACTGACCATCAGCTCCAGGACACTGAACTGACCATCAGCCCAAGGGCACTGAACTGACCATCAGCCCAAGGACACTGAGCTGACCATCAGCCCAAGGACACTGAGCTGACCATCAGCCCAAGGACACTGAGCTGACCATCAGCTTGGACACTGAGCTGACCATCCCTCAGGCCAAGCCAGGGGCCTCCAGCCCCAGCACCTTGGGCTGTGCCCAGCCTGGGGACACAATTGAGACTCCCAGGAATTCAGGCTGTGTTCTCAGCAGGGAGCAGGTAATTCCCACACCCATCCTAGAAAATCCACCCAGGGCCCAGAAGGGTTCCATGTGAGGCAGGAGCTGCTGTGGGCTCAAGGCTAAAAGGAGCCTGCTATGTGCTCTGAAGGACTGCAGGGAATTTCCTTTATCCTGCCATGTCCCATGACCATCCTGGGATGTTCTGAGTGCCCCAAAGCCTCTGTGAGCATGGATGGAGCTTCCTGGAATGGCTGTGGAAGCATCCCTGTGTTCCTTCTCAAATGAGCAGGAAAGGCAGAAATGAGCCAAAGCTGTACATTATCTTCACAGGCAAGAGGACATCCCACATCTCCTAATCCCCCTCTCTGCTCATCAAACCACCAGGAACTGTGGAAGAAGCATTTCTAGAAATTTCCACAAGCACTGGGGACACGCCCTGAAAGCAACAAGCCCCTAAAACTATTGCAGTCCCAATCCAGGGCTGTGTTTAAGGGACAAAACTTACAGGCAAATGAGGAAATGGCAAAATTCCTACCTGGCTTATGCTTGATATTTGCTTTAGATCCACACTTGGAGGACACTTTGGAGAGGTCGACTTTCTTGTTCTGGATCTGCACCTGGGGAGACAAAAAGCAGCAGCTGAGCACAGAGAAAGCCCTGCAGGCCAGAGGCTGTGCTCTGTGAGCCTGTGTCCCTGCTCTCACCCCTCCTCCTGCAGATTGCCAGAATCCTGCCTGCAATTCCTGTGCCACTGCAGCCCTGGGGTCACCCAGAGCCAAAGTGAGACAGAGCTGGGACAGACAGCAGGACAGAGGGACAGAACCATCCCAGGGCTGGGCTCGAGCACGGCCATGGGACACAGCAGCCCTGGGACAGGACAATAAAAGCTAAATCTGCTGCCAGGGTCCCCACAGGGCTCCTGCCCAGCCTGGGACACAGCCATGGCCTGGGGCCACCTCAGGGAGCCCTGCTGCAGGCCAGGGCTGTGCCACCAGCTCTGCTCTGTTCTGCACCACCACACACAGCCTGGGGAGAAGCTGCAGGGAGGGCTCAGAGCCCCTGGCAGGGCCTGGAGGGCTCCAGGAGAGCTGGAGAGGGACTGGGGACAAGGATGGAGGGACAGGACACAGGGAATGGCTCCCAGTGCCAGAGGGCAGGGATGGATGGGAGATTGGGAATTGGGAATTCCTGGCTGGGATGGAATTCCCAGAGCAGCTGTGCTCTGGCAGTGCCCCAGGCCAGGCTGGACAGGGCTTGGAGCAGCCTGGGACAGTGGGAGGTGTCCCTGCCATGGCAGGGGTGGCACTGGGTGGGATTTAAGGTCCCTCCACTCCAAGCAGCCTGGGATTCTCAGAGGGATCTGGTGCCCTGCTGGAATGCCCTGCTCCAGCAATCCACCCCTCTCCAGGACAAGGCCAGGGCTGAGAGCAGCCACCAGCTGGGAGCTGCAGGCTCAGAACTCCTGCTCCAGGTCAGGTCACAGAGCAAAGCCAAGGATTTCCTTTCCAATATGAGCAGAATTCCCTGACCACCAGCTGCTCTGGGAGTTTACTGGAGCTCTCAGGAGGATCTGCCAGAACTCCTCCAAGGGAATCAGGGATCCTGCTGCTCTGTGCCCAGGGAGGAGCCCCAGGATGCTGCAGGGGGAGCAGGACAGCCCAGCCCAGCTCCTGCCAGGTCCCACATCCCCAGCTCAGGGACACCCTCCAAAGGTCACTCACACACCCTGATTTGCTTTTCTCAGGAGTAAAGCTACTACAGCTTTAATCATCAGTCCTTGCTTGCTCAGAACTGAGCTGAGCTGAAATTTATTTCACAGAATGCCCCTGGAAATCTGCTGTTTGTTACCAGCTGTGTTCCTGACCTGAAACACAAACTGTCCCACCCTCAGGGAAGGGTCTGTTGGTAGCACTTCAGCAGGAGCTGGGTTTGCACCTTGGGATTGCACTCAGAGAGCCAAGCACAGACTCTGGTGCCAGAAATAAACTTTGGGGGTTTGGCTCAGGTGGGGAGTGAGCCCCAGCTCTTGTCTGATTTTGTGTCCCTGACCACATCCCAGAGCAGCCAAGCAGGACAAGCCAAAGGCCAGGGGAGCACAGGGACACTCCAAACTCCCTTCCCAAACCTCCTTCACCCACAGACACTGCCTGCACTTTGTGAAATCTACTCTGTTCTGCTGTCTTGGAACAGAAAACTTGCTCAGAGGTTGGACTCCATGGTCTTGGGGATCTTTTCCAACCTCAGTGGTTCTGAGAGAGGGAAATACTAAAAAAAAAAATCCAATGTTTTCCCCAGGAACTGAACTGTGTTTGTGTTTCTGGTGAGCAGCAACTGCAGCTGCTGCTCTTGTGCACAGCTCCTGGGGAATGTGGGCATGGACAGGAATGATCTCCATGGGCAGAGGGCAGGGTGGGCAGCCTGGGGCCACTGGGGTGGGGTGGGACAGCAGTGTCCACCCCTGGAGTGTCCCTGCCAGGCTGGACAGGGCTGGCAGCACCCTGGCACAGGGAAGGTGCCCCTGCCATGGCAGGGGTGGCACTCAATCATCTCTGAGTCCTTCCCAACACAAACCAGCCCTGGCCATCACCTCCTAAAGCTCCACCAGGAATTGTTTCTAAACCACAGCACTTGTCCACAGGATCCTGAAAGCTCTGACTGAAGGCCCAGACCAGAACAGACCTTCCAGACAGACCCAGCTGGGAATCCAACACTGGGAATTCTATCACAAGTGATCACCACAACTACCTGAGCAAGGAAGCATCTTGGAAGAGGTCACTAACATCACAGTGCTCCAAAGGGAGGGGGAAGATACAAAAATGAATAAATAAAAATAAAAACATCCACACCACCTGTGCTGGAGGGCTGGGAATGCTCTCCTGGAGCTGCTCTGGGAGCATTTGGAGCCTGGGAATGAGCTTTTGGTTCAGAAAATGCAGAATAAAGAGCTGCTTGGGGAGCTGAGCAAGGAGCAAAAGTGCAGTGGTGAAAGGAGGGTGTGGGAGAGGAGGAGAGGAGAGGAAAGCAGGGACAGAGCTGTGCCCAGGGCTGGGGATGGCTGGCAGTGCAGAGGGAAGGACAGGATGGTGACTCATGAGCAGAAGGACACTTCAGTGACACAGTTCATCAGGCAAGGCAGGATCCCCACATGCCAGCCCCATTTCTGCAGCCTGGAAGAGCAGGGAAGGCACCTGTGAGGCTCCTGAAAGGCTCAGCAAAAGGTGAAGTAGCAGCACTGAGGTGGTTTAAGAAATACAGCTCCTTGGAGAGCACGGCCAGGGAAATGCCAGCAGCTGCTCCAGAGCTGGCACAGGGGGGCCAAAGGCCCTTCTGGGACAGGCTGGGGACAGCACCAGGGGAACAGGCAGCAGGAACAGAATCAGGGCCCCAAAGCCCTGAGGGCTCCCCATGGACACCAGGGCTCCAGGCCAGCATTCCCAGGCATCCTGTGGGACCATTTCCATGGGAAACACTCCCAGAAACACAGTGTAAATCATGGAAACAGCAGAGAGCCACAAATCCCAAATCCCCAGAGCAGGGATGTGGGAAGGCAGCCTGGGTTCAGTGGCACAGGTGTGACTTCAGCATCTCTGGCCACCCTGGCAGCCAGCCTGGAGGGAAGCAGGTGTCAGGAACCCACATTTGGCTGCCACTTGCAAAGATCTGTGGAAAAATCAGTCATGGAGAGGTTCAGGCAGCTGGACATGGATTTCCCAGGAGGAGTGGCCCCAGCTGGCTCCACAGGCAGGTCCTGAGCAGGGTTTGTGTCACTGGGCACGTCAGCAGATGTGGTAGATGGACATCCCTGCTTGGGAACCCAGGATATTTAAACATCTCAGAACAAACTTTGTTAGGCTCAGGTCCTTCAGTGCCTTTGAAACCATCCAAAGTTTGCATTGCTGAACCAGCCCTGTGCCAAAGCAGCCCAGGTTTGTCAGAGCAGCACAGATCCACCCCAGGGACTGAGCCCCCTGCTCGTGCTCGCCCAGCCTGCCAGGGGCTGGACAGAGAACCTGGCTTACCTGGCAGACACCTGGAGCACCCCACACCCCAAACCAAGCTGCAGACACCACCAGATTAACTTTCTATTTTAATAAGCTCAGCCCTGCTGCCAGAGATACCGGCAGCCTTTAAATTTAGAAATTAATCTCAGCTCAAAGGTTAAGTCCCAGAGTCTTTGCCTGCTCCAAAGAACCTTTTATGAAACAAGGAGTGAATGAGTGTGGCTCCAGCTGGCCCTGGGAGCCAGGGGAGAGTTACAGGCACTGCCAGGCCATGATGGATCTGCTCTGGGGATGGAGGCTCCAGGCAGGTCAGGGGTGAGCTCAGACCCAGGCTCAGGCACATCCCCACCCCTGTGTGGGTCACAGCCAGCCCCGGGAGCAGGACCAGCCCAGGGTACAGGACCATTCCACAGAGCAGGACCAGCCCAGGGAGCAGGACCAGCCCAGGGAGCAGGACCAGCCCAGGGAGCAGGACCAGCCCAGGGAACAGGACCATTCCACAGAGCAGGACCAGCCCAGGGAGCAGGACCAGCCCAGGGAGCAGGACCAGCCCAGGGAACAGGACCAGCCCAGGGAACAGGACCATTCCACAGAGCAGGACCAGCCCAGGGAACAGGACCATTCCACAGAGCAGGACCAGCCCAGGGAGCAGGACCAGCCCAGGGTACAAGACCATTCCACAGAGCAGGACCAGCCCAGGGTACAGGACCAGCCCAGGGTACAGGACCATTCCACAGAGCAGGACCAGCCCAGGGAGCAGGACCATTCCACAGAGCAGGACCAGCCCAGGGAGCAGGACCATTCCACAGAGCAGGACTAGCCCAGGTGCAGCTGAACACTGGAACAAACCCCACAGCTCACCCTGGCAGCCCCAGAGCAGGGCAGGAATCCTCCAGGCTGTGCCCAGGAGCTCTGCCACGGCTCCTGCCTGCAGCACAGCACTCCTGGGGCTGGCACCCCCAGCACAGCACAGAGAAGCAGTTAGCAGACACACAGCTTGCCCAGACCCATACTTACATTCCCACCTCCAGGGACATGCTTAATATTGTCCTTGGAACCACACTTGGACTGAACATGGCTGTAGTTCGCTTTTTTGGAGACTATCTGGACCTGGAACGTCACAGAACGGAGACAACACAAGGGAAGAGGACTGGTTAGAGATGGCACTCTGCAGGGCACCCGGGCTCCTGGGCACCAGGGACCCTGAGGAGCTGGGCCCAGAGCTGGGGAAGGCACCAAGGAGAGAGTGAGAGACAGTGAAGGACAGGAGGCTGCACAGACAGTGTTAGTGCCAGGCTGGGAGTGCCCAGGGACCCTGCAGAGCCCTGGGGTGGGGTGGGCTGGGGCTCCCCAGGGCCTGGAAACCCCCTGGAGCAGGGAGACAGCCCAGAGGGGTGGGATGGGACTGCCCAGGACATGGAAACCCCCCTGGGGCAGGGAGAGCCAGCCCAGAGGGGTGGGATGGGACTGTCCATGGCCCAGGAGGCTCCTGGGAGGTTTCCAGGGACATCTGGCCAGAGCAGGGAGAGGCAGCCCTGGGAGCCAGCACTCCCAGCACGCTGTGAGCTGCTCCATGCCCACAGCTGGGCTGACTCCAGCCCTGGACAATGTCCCTCCACAGCCCTGGGCAGTACAGCTGGCTCTGAGGAGCATTCTGCTACTGAAGGTGGTCACACCTTCAGCTGAATGGCCTCAGATGAGTCTCAGGTTAATGAAATTGCTTCTCCTTCACAGTGACTCAGATGAAGGGTGTGAGAACGTGGTTGGAGGTGGTTTGGCAGTGCTGGGGATGGCTGGACTCCATGATCTCACAGGGCTTCTCCAGCCTCAGCGAGTGTGTGATTTTTAAGGCAAGAGGAGAGGTTTGGGTGAGCTCTGCTCACAGCAGTAGCTGGGTTAGACACCAGTGTTTACAGAGGTTAGTTACAACACAGGTTTAGTCTGGAGCTGAGTTATTCACCACAGCACAAGCAGGCCCAGCTGGATCCTGGCTCCCACAAGGTGACAAGCTTGGAGCACAGCAGGGATCACCCAACACTCTCAGCTGGGCAGGCTCCCAGAGCTCCTCAGCCAGGCCTCAAAGGCTGGGAACAGGAACAGCAGCTCTGGGAACATACCTGTGCCATGGAGTGTGGGCTGCTTCACTGACTCCCTACAGGTACAAACCCTGCTCATTCCTGACCATTCCTGCCTGGTAATACTGGAATTAATCTGTGGCACTCCCACCTCATGCCATCCACCTGGACTTTGGAGTAACCCATCCAGTGGTGATGGCTAAGGCTTGGAGTTACAGAGTTTTGGTACAACTGGGCTAGGAATATTGCAGGGAAGACGTGAATTCCTACATATTGTGCACTCCTAAAAGGAGCAGCTGTGAACTCAACCCCTCTGCCTCGTTACAAATTGGTTCTGTGTGTGGAGAACTGGTTTAAGGGAAGCCCTCTGACTCCAAGTTAAGCCTGTATTAACCTGGCAGTGAAACAGGAGGTGAAACTCTGCTCTGCAAACCTCTCCAGCAGCAGTGTAGAGGGTCCCTTCCTGGGGGAGCTTCCCTGGGAACATCTCAGGGTGCAGGGGAGAGAAGGGGAGGTGTCTGTGCAAGGACAGTGCCACTGACAGGAGAGAGCAGGACAGCTGGAGAGGAGGGACAGTGACTCAAAATGGAAACGTTTTCCTTCATCTCCCCCAGAGAAAAGTGTGAAAGCAACTCACTTTCCCATTGGGCTGTTTGGGGACCCCCTCTTTTGCTGCCACTTTAGGAGCCACCTTAGAGCCCGCGCTGGGCTCAGAGCTGGGCGCGGCGCCGGCTGACTCTGGCCTTTTCTCTACCTTCCCCTGGATGGAGACAAAGGGATGATTTCACCAGCAAAGGCACAACTCGGGCAGGAGCACGGGAACACGAGAGACCTGCTGCACAGAGACCCAGGAGCACTCCCTGCCTGCTCTGACTGCCAGGCCAAGGATCATCCCAAGGGCACAGCAGTGCCCAGCCCAGGGCACAGAGCAAGGATTCCCTTCTCAAAAAGCTCCTGGTGCCCTTCCTCAGGATCCAGGCAACCCCAGGACAATGATCCTGCCAAAAAAATCCAACCAAATCCCTGGGGAGCCCCAGAGCAGAGCAGGAGCAGCTCCTTCTTGTGGAGGACGTGGTGCAGGTCTGGAGGTGAGGACACCCAGGGCTGGTCTGGGGCTCTGCTGGACACACACCCTGAGCTCCCAGCTCAGATTCCCACCCAGCCTCACTGCACTCAGCCTTGGAGCTCAGCAGCTCCTTTAGTTTTTATCTACCAAAAGGCAGGTGCACCCTGCCTGAGAGTCCAGCTGAGCAGAAAATCAAAGGAAAATTTACAGGTTTCATAAAAACTCAGCATCTACCTGAGGATATCTATTGTTTTTGCTAGTTTAGATGCAGGGAAGTGCAGCAGGACCTGCATTTTTTGGGGGATGCTCAGCATAAATCTTGTATTTCACTAACCTACAGACCAGTGAACAAAAAAACCCCAACACTACAATAATTCTTAAAAACAGCTCAGTGTGGACAGGACTACAAAAAGGACAATTTGCTTAACAAGGCAATTGTTAGGATTTAATAACTCTATGAAAATATTTAGAAAATGAAGGGCAGTGCAATTAAATGCAAATGCAAGTCCCCTGAGCTGACAGAACGAGGGCTGTGCTGTGCTACTGCCCAGCCAGGAGCTGCTGCCTCTGAGGATAAATCCATGCTGCATTGATGCTGTCTGGGACACACAGCACCCAGCCAGGAGTGCCCTTGACTTTAATGTGCCTGAGAGCAGATTAAAGCTCTCCCAGCATGGAACGTGCTCCCTTGGCAGCAGATTAAAGTTCTGGGCCGGGTTATTCAGCACCACAGAGCTGCAGCAAAGAGAATGGAAAGATCTGTGTCCCACTGGGGGGGAGGCAGAGCCCTCTGGCTGCTGCTGACACACGTGGCCAGGCCAAGGCTGGCCTTACACAACAGCTAAGCAGGGCTTTGTGGTTCTGCATGGCCATTTGTTCAGCAGGTGGATCCCACCTTTGTCCTTTCCATGGGACATGCTGATAGTGGAAGTGCCCCCTAAGGGCTTTAGGAGGCAGTGAGAGCCCCAAGTTTTTTCTCTGGTCATGGTTTTCCAGCACTGCCCTCTCCTCATGCCCACCATGGGGGGGGTCCCAAAAGACTCATTCCATGTCAGCTTTGGGCCTGAGGAGCTGGGCATGGGAAAGGTGCTGTGCAATCCAGGTTTCCCTCATCCTAGTGCACTACTCCACCTTCCGTACCATTCAGCAGGCAGTTCCTCCACCAAAGGGCAAAGGGCAGGACTATGGACAGGACTGAGGGTGTTTCTGTGCCAGGCTCGGGGCAGGAGAGCAGCAGCAGTGGAGCTCTGGGTTCTGCTGTGGAGCAGGGCTGGCTCTGGGGTGGCTCCCGCGCTCTGCCCAAGCAGGACCCAGCGAGGAGCCGAGAGAGCAGTGAGGACACAGCCACCATCCCGCAGAGCCGGCACAGAGCCCGGAGCAGGCAGGGCGGGCAGGGAGGGCAGGGCTCACCTTTCCCCCGCCGGGCTGGTGTTTGATGTTGTCGGTGGAGCCCACCTTGGAGCGGACGTGGCGCAGGTCGGGCCCGGCGGCGCTGGCGGGGCGCGGGGCTCGGGCCGCGGGCCCGGCGCTGCCTTTGCTGCCCGCTGCGGCCTTGCCCGCGGCTCTCTTGGCGTCCGCGGACACCGTGGAGGCCGTGGCGGCTTTGGGGGCGGCGGCTTTGGGCTTGGGCCGGCTGGGGGCCGTGCCGGCCACGCTGGAGGCCGCGGTGGAAGGAGTGGTGGCGCTGCTCTTGGTGGTGCTGCCCGGGGCACTCTTGGGGCGGCTGGAATCGCCTGTGGGATCGCGGGGAGGGAAGGGGAGAGCAGGGTCAGGTACAGAACTGCATTGGACACACAGAACTGCCTGAGACACACAGAACTGCCTCAGTCAGAACTGCCTCAGTCACACAGAACTGCCTGAGACACACAGAACTGCCTCAGTCAGAACTGCTTGAGACACACAGAACTGCCTCAGTCAGAACTGCCTCAGTCAGAACTGCCTCAGTCACACAGAACTGCCTCAGTCAGAACTGCCTCAGTCACACAGAACTGCCTCAGTCAGAACTGCCTCAGTCACACAGAACTGCCTGAGACACACAGAACTGCCTCAGTCACACAGAACTGCCTCAGTCACACAGAACTGCCTCAGTCACACAGAACTGTCTCAGTCAGAACTGCCTCAGTCAGAACTGCCTCAGTCACACAGAACTGCCTCAGTCAGAACTGCCTCAGTCACACAGAACGGCCTGAGACACACAGAACTGCCTCAGTCAGAACTGCCTCAGTCACACAGAACTGCCTCAGTCAGAACTGCCTCAGTCACACAGAACGGCCTGAGACACACAGAACTGCCTCAGTCAGAACTGCCTCAGTCACACAGAACGGCCTCAGTCACATAGCCCAGTATGGGCTGGGACCCAAAGATCAGGTCACCCCAGCCCTGCCGTGGCAGGGACACCTTCACTGTCCCAGGTGCTCCATGTCCCATCCAGCCCAGTCTGGGACACCCCCATTCCCAGAGATGTACAGGGACCCCATAATGACCCCAGCCCCAGACAAAGGGGATTAGATTCAGACTGAGGAAACAGCCTCAGGCTGTGCCAGGGGAGGTTCAGGTGGATATTGGGAATATTCCTTCCTGGAAAGGGCTCTTCAGCCCTGGCACAGCTGCCCAGGGCACCAGTGGTTCCCCATCGCTGGAGGGATGTGGCACCCACGTGGATGTGGCACTGGGGACATGGTCAGTGCTGGGGAGAGGGGCTCCATGGCCTTGCAGAGTTTTCCCAGCTGCATTTCCCAGAGCCCAGGTGAGGAGGGAGGTGAGGTTACCTGAGGGAGACTTGGCAGGAGGTTTCTTGGCATCTGCCGGCTTCGCGTCCGTCTTGATGGCTGCCAACACAAACATAGCAGTCAGGGGAGACCCCAGCACATTCCAGCCTGGAACCAGCCCAGGATTCACTGTTCTGTGGATGAGAGCACCTGCAGCCTGGGCAGCTCCTGCTGCCACCAGAAACCCTCGTGTTTGGCAGCCAGAGCACCAATCCTTGTCAAAGGATCCTCACTTGGTCACACCACACACCTGGGGATGGGCTGCATTTTCTTTCTCCTCACATTACCTTCCTGAATCTGACAGCACTCACTGGGAGCATTTTAATCCTGCCCCATCTTCATTTCTTAAACAAAAAACCAACCAAGCAAAAAACCCTACCCCAAAACATTTCCTTTCTTTAAAAAGGAACAAAAGCAGCCCCACATTTGTCCTTGCCCAACCTTGCTCTCATTGTCAGACCAGTCCTACCCCGTGCCAATTTTCTTGCACAGGAGTTATTGCACATATTTTGGCTGCTATTTTAATTGTATAAACCCAAAAATCAATCCCCAAACTGAGCTGCCTTTGGGCAAAGCCCAACGATCATGACCTGATTACACTGCACAGAGGACACTCTAAACCAGGGATGCAGCCACACTTCCCCAAGCAGGAGAAAGCCAAACACCAAATTGATCAAGGCAAAAACTATGGACTGAACAACAGAAATGGGACTTTATTTTAAGGAAGTCTTTGATAATGAAATTGGAGGGGTTTTACTATCAGTGATGAGCATGTTTGGGTAAATTCTGCTTCATTTAAACAGCCAAAGGAAGGCAACATTGAAAAGAAATAATAAATGGAAAAGACCCAAGTTAGAAATTAGGAAAACCCTCATTTTTTAATATCTAATTTCCATTAAGTCTCAGATTTTTTAGATACACTCCAGCAGCTGTCAGGGTCCTTTATGGAATATCAATACCAAAAAGACCAAGGGGAAGAGGCAGATAACTACAGGCCAAGTTAGTCTGGATCATTCCACCCTGACTTTGCTAAAAGCATTCAATTAAACACCCCAGATAAGATTCCAGCTAATGAGGTGATAATTTGGATAATTTAATAAGGCCTAAAGGATGGATACATAATTAATAGCAAACACTTCAAACAAGGGGCTGGCAAACCAACCTAATTTCATTCCTTGAGACCACAACTTTAATTGGGGAAACTGCACAGACAGAACAGCCTTAGGTTTGTGTAAAAGGCAGAGGAATATTATGTTACATTAATATACAGAGATGTTCTGTCTGCTGGTGTCGGTGGGGAGCCAATGCTGAACACTTCTATCTGTGTGAACACGAGGTGCTGAAAACCCAGAGAGAGCCCCTGGGACAAGGGTCTGTGTGACAGACTTTGATCTGTGCCTGATCTGAAGGGCTGAGCGTGGTCTTGTACAAACATTAAAGTCATTTCCACAGGGAGGGGGCAAAAACTAATGAAGAAATAAAATTAAAAATCAAAACATCAAGCCCCACATAACCCTTGGCTCTCCTTTAGCAGAGAAAATGACTGACCTGAAAATACCTGAAAAAGTGGAACTATGTAATGCCAAACCTGGCCTTTACACACAGATTTTGTGAGACAATGACTGAAATTGATGGCAGCTGTGACCCCAGAGCTGTGAGCCCAAGAGCTCCAGGTGTTCCCACCCACATCTCACTCAAATCAAACCAAACCCAACCCAACCAAACCACACCAAACCCAACCCAAGCAACCAAAACCCAACCCAACCAACCAACCAACCAACCAACCAACAACCAATCAAATAAAACCAAACTAAACCAAACCCAATGAAACCAAATCCAACTGAACCAAACCCAATTAAACCAAACTCAACCAAATCAACCCAACCCAACCAAACCCAACTCAACCCAACCCAACTACACCAAACCAAACCCAACCGAACTACACCAAACCAAACTCAACTCTCAGCATTGGGCTCGTGGTTGCCTTGAGGGTCTAGGTCACCTTCCACCCTCTGCCCCACCCCTGCTTCCACCTCACCCAGCACAGGACCCCTGCTTTTCCCATTCCTGCCGTCCCTGTGCATTTCCAGATCCAGATTTCTCAGCCTCCCCATGGAGTCCCTCCAGCTGACCTCAGCCTCCCTCACCCCAGGGCCCTGCCTGTGGCCTGGCAGGGTCCCACCACGTTCCTGGTGCCACAGCCCCTTGCCCTGCACCTCCTGCCTCTTGGAACAGCTCCCTGCAGCTCTGCATCACTGCCTCCATCTCCTTTCAGCAGCAAACACTGCTTTGTTTGTGGGGCAGCAGGAATGAGCCCAACTCATTAGAACAGATCCTGCATTCCCAGGCTCCCATTTGCCTCCAAGACCACACAAAATGAGTTTTACTCACAAAATGAGTTTATCAGACAGGATATGTGGCTCTTGGAACGTGCAACACCTTCTCTACACTTGATTAATTAGATTTTCCCCCAGAACATAAGTCTGGGATGTCCATCAGGCCAAATCCATCCCAGCACAGCTAAAACATGTCAATTTTTTTGGGAAAGCTGGGATAGGAACCCATGCTTTGGGATTCAAACCAAACTGTGTCATTTTACACTTTTATTGGCAAATTTTGCCACTGAGGCCAGTCATTTGAAAAGACTTGAGAAGACTTGGACTATAATCTTATCTAATGTTAAATCTCTCAAGTTCCATTAAGAGGAGTGAGAACAGTGTTAGCTTAGCTAAAACACTGCTCAGGTTTCCTGTGGAACTCATGCAAAGTTCCCTCTTTAGCAGCAGCACGAGTGGGACACAGTTTTTGGATGAAGCTGATGTGATTTCAGCTCCAAATTCCTCCTGCTCTACTAAAAATCTTCCACTTCTGCTCAACCCTTTTGGATTTCCCACACCAGTTCAGGTGTTTCAAGTCCTCTTCTGAAGATTTGCTTTTTTGAACTTTTATTTAGTGTTTATTCTGTTCCTATGGCAAAATATAGAAGGAATGGAATGCCCACTCTTAAATCAAGTGTGTCCAGTAATTGCATTAACCCTGGATTAAACACAGCTGATGGAGGCTGGCCCTGAAGGCAATTTGGAAGAGGAAGCCCTGGAGAGAAGAACACTTGAGCCACTGTCAGAATCCAGGCAATGATGGAGTGGCTTCTGAACACTTCCAGAGATGGGGACTCCACAGCTGTGCCAGGGCTGCAGAGCCTTTTCCAGGAGGAACACTCCCAGTATCCACCTGAGCCTCCACAGCTGTGCCAGGGCTGCAGAGCCTTTTCCAGGAGGAACATTCCCAGTATCCACCTGAGCCTCCACCAGCTGTGCCAGGGCTGCAGAGCCTTTTCCAGGAGGAACATTCCCAGTATCCACCTGAGCCTCCACCAGCTGTGCCAGGGCTGCAGAGCCTTTTCCAGGAGGAACACTCCCGGTATCCACCTGAGCCTCCACCAGCTGTGCCAGGGCTGCAGAGCCTTTTCTAGGAGGAACATTCCCAGTATCCACCTGAGCCTCCACCAGCTGTGCCAGGGCTGCAGAGCCTTTTCCAGGAGGAACACTCCCGGTATCCACCTGGGCCTGCCCTGCCCAGCCTGAGGCTGTTCCCTCTGCTCCTGTCCCTGTCCCCCAGCTGTGCCCTGTGCCAGGAGCTGTGCAGAGCCCCTGGTGTGCCCAGGCAGGAGGCTGCAGGTGCTGCAGGATGGGTATCCCCAGGGAAGGGGCAGCACTCACACGTCGGCCTCTTGGGAGGAGTGGGCGCCGTGGTTTTGGCAGCGGCCGCTGCCGTCACCGGGGACGGCGCCGTGGTCCGGGGAGCAGCAGAGGAGCTCCTGGAAGGAGTTTTGGGGGTGGTGGAGGAGGGAGGCTTGGAGAGGGAGGTTTTCTTCTCCGCGGGCTTCGCATCCGCGACCTGCAAGGGAGCGAGCGGCGTCAGAGCGGAGCCCGAGCCAGGAGGGCTGGAAGGAACAGGAATCCCTGAAATGCCCCAGCACTTAATGAAGCCTGGCACTGCTGAAAGGTTATAATGCAATTAAAATATTTTAATTGAGACGTGCAGAAGCGAGCGGTGGTGTGGAGGGCAGGACACGGAGCACGGACGCTGCGGAGGAGCAGCTCCCACCCAGGGCTGGTCAGCTCTGGTGTGTGGGGGCCTCTCCTGCTGGGGAGCAGGTTCTGATTTCTGGATCAAATGGAACCAGCAGAACACCAGCAATGCTCCTGGGAGAGATTCCCATCCGCCAGGAGCACCAATGCCCCTAAGCTGGAATTTGTTTTAACAGTGGGGACATGAGAATCAGGCGTCCACAGCTCATCCCTCACTGGGAAAACTCTTTCCTGCTGTCCCTGGTCAGGCACTTGTTTGTCAACTGCCTGATCTCTGAGGTATGAAAATACTAAATTATTATTATTTTATCAAAAAGATACAAAAACTTGAACCAAACCAAAGTCACCAGCTCAGAGAAAAGTACAGTTTTACACCTGGGCTTTCATTTGCCTTCTGTTATTTTTACTTAGTTCTAAAAAACACTCAAATGCAGTGTGTGGTGGTGTTCAGCCATCAATGAAAGCTTCTGAAATGGATTTGATGTTCCCTTTTAAACCTGAGTTCCCCTACTCTCTCAGATCACAAGTTAACATAGGGATCATTCAAGGGACACCTCCCACTTCTGACACACAGGGATTCCCTGCTTATCTGGAAGATGCAACATTGTCCATGAATCCTCTCTTTTGGGGATTTACAGATCTCCAGAGTTTTCTAAGTGTTATCAATCCTCTCTGTGCAGTTCTGCAGTGACCACACATCATAACATGACCACTGGTGGGAAATAAGGAGTATTCACATGGCTTTGTTTTTCTTCAATATTCATATCATATGTCCCTAGTCAGGCTTCCCATGTTCTTGTCTGGATTTAGGAGTTGTACACAGAAGGAATTCCTGGCTGGGAGGGTGGGGAGGAACTGGGATGGAATTCCCAGAGCAGCTGTGGGTGTTCCCTGGATCCCTGGAATGTCCAAGGCCAGGTTGGACAGGGCTTGGGTCACTCTGGGACAGTGGGAGGTGTCCCTGCCATGGCAGGGATGGGATGGGATTGGGTGGGATGGGTCTGTGGATGGGTCCGTGGACGGGATGAGATGGAATGGGAATGGGATGGGATGGGATGGGATGGGATGGGATGGGATGGGATGGGATGGGATGGGATGGGATGGGATGGGATGAGATGGGATGGGAATGGGGATGGGATGGGATGGGATGGGATGGGATGGGATGGGATGGGATGGGATGGGATGGGATGGGATGGGATGGGATAGGATGGGCTTTAAGGTCCCTCCCAACCCAACCCAGCCTGGGATCCCTGACTCATGGCAGCTCATCAGGACAATCTCAGCACTACACTCAGGTTTAATTCTCCTCTGTGGTGACACAGTTCAATGCCAGGGACACTGAGTGCCCCTCCTGATGTCACCTAGCCCAGCAATTCTGCCCTGCCCCGTGGCTGAGGGCTGGCAGGCTGCCCTGCAGCGAGCCCTGGTGCTCCCAGAGGCAGGCAGTTCTTACCTTTGGTTTAGTCTCTTTTGGAGTGAGGGTGGAGGGACGGGTGCTGCTGGTGCCGGGGCGTTTGGAGGTGCTGCCTGGAGCAGGAGCTGCACTCGGGCTCGTGGGCTTTTTGTTTGTGCCCGGGGTGGCCGAGCTGGGCCGCTTGGGGCTGGTGCTGCCCGGGGGCTTGGCCTTGGCTGCCGCCGCCTTGGCAGAGGAGGAGGATGCAGCAGGCTTTAGGGTTGGGCCAAAAAGCAAAATCCAGGATAAAACCAAAGAAATACAACAAAAAATAGCGCATTGTAAACCAAAACACTGAGCTGCAACAACAGAAAAGTGATATTTTAAAGGAAAATAATAATAATAATAATAATAATAATAATAATAATAATAATAATAATAATAATCTGTTTTCTGAGTGCAACAAAGACCAAAATGCAGCAGCCTCTGGAGCTGGAGGCGTTCTGCCATTCAATTCCAAACCAACAGATTTATTTCAGCAGCATGGAAAGCAACAGAAGGAATGGCTGGTAAAGCTGGATTAGTAATTGGGTGCTCCTGGCATCCAGGGCTACGTGCAATCCACAGGCTCTGGCTTTCCAATTATGGGCACGCAGGGACTGCAGCTCCAAATCCCCTGGGATCAGCTGCCGTGGTCACACGGGCAGGGCCTCCAGGGGAGAGAGCCCCTGCCCCCCAGCCCTGCTGGGGACACTGGGGGGACCTTGCTGTGTGTGGGAGCTCCTGAGCACAGCTCCAAAGCCAGAGGGGCTGAGCAGGGCTCTGAAATGGGCTGGGAACAACTGACAGAGTATGGCTGAGCACAGGGGTTACTACACGTTTACTCCGTGTTTACTACTGCTACAGTCACTGCAGCAGGCAGGAATTCACTGAAATGGAGTTTGCACACTCTGATCAGAGTTTGCCACGGGCAGCTCCGAACTGGACGGGTTTGCTGCAGGGGCAGCTCAGAAAACAGAAGTGTGGCTGGCACAGCTGAGGAAGCAGAAAAGCTGGGAAATGAAAGCCCTGGGAGCAGAGATGGGAACAGGGAACAGCTCCTACCTTGGTCTTCTTCTCGGGGCTGGGGGGCAGCTCCTTGTTGGGAGGAGCTGAGATGTCGTTCCCACTCACGGCCTCGGCTGCTTGGGGCTCCTCTGCCTTGCCTGGGGGAAGGAAGGCACATCTGTGAGTTTAAGCGTTTTTTTTTTTTTTTAAGATATGTTTTTTAGTTTGCTGTTATTCAACACAGCAGCAGCAGGAGACAGAACTGACACAGCACAGGTTGGTGTTAGTGGAAAATTTCCTGAACCCCAGAATACCTGCAGGAAGAAAGATTTTCCCTGTAAAAGGACAGGTTCATCCAGGTGCTGTTAGATTCCAATTTCTCACATGATCCCAGTGGGAAAAGCCAGCCAGCAGATGAAGGAAACCTGTGGTTTACTTTAAATAGCAAATCTTCTCATCTTTAAGTTGTTACAAGAAATTGTTGGAACATGGTAAAGTCCAGATTTTACACTTATCCTGGAGTGGGGCTCTGTTCCCAGCTATCCCCATTGTTACAGCTGTTCCTGCTCCACCTTTCCTCTGCCTACATTCACACCTGGAGCCCTCAGGGAGCAGCCAAAGGGAGCACCAGGAAAGGTCACACAGATCACAGGTGCCAGCCCCAGACCCAACAGCACAAGGAGCTGGAGCTGCTGGACAGATCCAGAGAGGCCCCGGAGCTGCTGCAGGGCTGGAGCCAGGCTGGGAGAGCTGGGAATGTTCATCTGGAGAGGAGAAGCTCCAGGGAGAGCTCAGAGCCCCTGGCAGGGCCTGGAGGGGCTCCAGGAGAGCTGGAGAGGGACTGGGGACAAGGCATGGAGGGACAGGACACAGGGAATGGCTTTAGCTGAAGGAAGGTACATTTAGATTGTTTATTAAGAGGAAATTCTTCCCTGTGACGTGCCCAGAGCAGCTGTGGGTGCCCCTGGATCCCTGGCAGTGCCCAAGGCCAGGCTGGACAGGGCTGGGAGCAGCCTGAGACAGTGGGAGTGTCCCTGCCATGGCAGGGGTGGGATGGGATGGGATGGGATGGGATGGGATGGGATGGGATGGGATGGGATGGGATGGGATGGGATGGGATGGGATGGGATGGTCCTCAATGCCTCTTTCCATCCAAACCACTCCAGGATTCCCACAAGAGCAGGACCATGGAGATCCCATTCTGGCAGACACTGACCCCTCACTGGAGCTGTGTTACAGCACAGAGCTCACAGCCAATTCCAAGAAGTACCAGTTTCCCTGTCATTGTTCCTTTTGGCCATTGTCACACTGCCTGGGGACAGGGAACACACCAGGCTGTTCCCTGAGGGGCAGGAGAGCAGCACCCCCTCCTTGTGTCCTCTACAAAGCCAGAACCCAAACCAGCCCCAGCACTGCCCTCCAACCCAACAAATCCTTCATTGAGGAGCAGTTTCCCCACGTTTTCTCCCCAAATCCCTGAAATCCCACAGCAGCAAGCAGCAGCTTCCCTACAAATCCCTTCCAAGCCCTCCTTCCCCAGGGCGCAGCTGCACAAGCACCCTGCCCTGGGCTGGATCCTGCCAGGATCCTGTGCCAGGAGCCCAGCATGAATTCCTGCAGCATCTCCCCTGTCATCTGGGGATTCAAATCCAGCCTTATCCGTGTTGGACGCTGCTTTTTATAACCCTGAACAGATTGTGACAAGGCCAGGCTAAGGATTCCAGCAGTAAACAGCCTGTTCTCCACATCTTTTGGAAATTGCAGTTTCTGTTCCCTGCTCTCCTGCCTGTCAGACTTGACAGGAGCATCTCAGAGGATGCCTCAGTCCTGGTACAAGGCAGGAAAATAAAATCACCCCGTGCCTCCCTCCCACCAGAGTATGGGTTGCTGTTTTTGTGTTCTGATTTCAGGGTAAGCTCAGGATAAGCCTTTTTTCCCCCTGAATTGGTTTAACCCCTTCCTGCCCATCTGGCCTTCCAGTTTTGCAGCACTGGGCTGAGCATCCTGGGCACATAAGAGGGTTGTGAAGGAAAATCAGCAAAATGTAGAGGCTGAACACCTGCTTTAATGCAAAATCCTTGGGAATTATGTCTGTTCACCTGGAAAACCTGTTTTTATTGCAGCTGATCTGTATTGGCTGCTCTCTGATTCCTCCCCTGCATTTCAATAATCCTTTCTCTCCTGGTTTCACCTGTCAGGTCCATGCACAGCAATGCCAGCAGCAGCAGTTGTCAGCAGTTCCCTCTCCTGAAACACAACTCCTGCCCATTCCCTTCTCTCTGCTCCCAGAACTGCTTCGTTTGGAGTCCTACCAGTCTCAAATATCCCCCACATCAAGGTGACTTCCAGTGGTAAAAGCTGCTGTCATTAATTATTTCAGCTAATTCAGCACCAACACTAAACCTCTGCCTGATGAGGGGTTGCAGCACCCATGACAAGAATTCCCAGCATCAGGGAGTGCTCCTCAAATCCTGCAACACCCAGAGGGTCAGGATCTGAACTCCAGCAGCTCCCACATTTCTGAACCAGTGACAGCATGAATTTCATGTTATTTCATGTTGCTTAATAGAAGGTGAATAAAAACCAGGACAGGACACAGGGAATGGCTTCCCACTGCCACAGGATAAGGTCAAATGGGATATTGGGAAGGAATTGCTCCCTGGGAGGGTGGGCAGGCCCTAGCATAGAATTCCCAGAGCAGCTGTGGCTGCCCCTGCATCCCTGAAGTGTCCAAGGCCAGGCTGGAGCAGCCTGGGACAGTGGGAGGTGTCCCTGCCACGGCAGGGGTGGCACTGGGTGGGCTTTGAGGTCCCTCCAACCTAAACCATTCATCATCATCATCATCATCATCATCATCATCATCATCATTATCATTATTATCATTATTATTATTATTATTCAGGGGAATTGGGTAGAGACCTTCTCTACTTGAGGGGCCACAACTCAGGCTCCATCTCTCTGAGACTCTGACATCCCAGGACACATAACCCTGCCCCATCCCCCAGGGATTACAGAAGGAGAGCTTTGGGGTTTAATATTCATTTGTCCTGTGCTCATCAGGACATTTCTCTCATTCATGGTTTAATTATGAGGCTGTTCTCAGAGCAGAGAACTGGCACCATTTCCTAGTTCCTACATGGAATATTAGGCAAAGCTGCCAAACCTTAATCAAATTTGTTCATTAGGCTGCAAGAATGATTTCGGAGACTTTTCAGTTTGCCCGCTCCCCAGGCAGAGGAGAAGGCCTGGAAGGTGTTTGAAAGGCATTTGGTTGGAGCTGCCGTGCCCTGAGCTGAGTCAGCAGCACCAGGGCAGCGCTCGCAGGGCCAGGGGCTCCAAGGAGCCAGGGAAGGACATTCCCATCTGCCACCCCATGGATCCCTCCAGGCACAGACAGCAGCAGCTCCTCCCCACACTGCTGGCACTGTGCTGCCAGCGCCTCCATCCCCGGCCCTGTCCTCACCACTGCTGCTCCTGATGGGGAAAATCACAATTCTTGGCATGTCCCAACAGGTTCCTAGAGCAACACTGCAATAAATGATTCCTATCACTTTTCCTATCATGATTCCTAACAATAAATTACTCCTAGCATTTTTCCTGTCATGATTCCTATTAATAAATCATTCCTGTCATTATTCCTATCAAGAAATGATTCCTATCATTTCTCCTATCACGATTCCTATCAAGAAATTATTCCTATCATTTCTCCTATCATTATTCCTATCAATAAACCATTCCTAGCATTTTTCCTATTACGATTCCTATCAATAAATTATTCCTAGCATTTTTCCTGTCATGATTCCTATCAATAAATCATTCCTATCATTTGCATATCATGATTTCTATCAATAAATCATTCCTATCATTTTTCCTATCACGATTCCTATCAATAAATTATTCCTATCATTTCTCCTATCATGATTCCTATCAATAAATGATTCCTATCATTTCCCGTATCACGATTCCTATCAATAAATGATTCCTATCATTTCTCTTATCACGATTCCTATCAATAAATCATTCCTATCATGACGAAGCTCTTGCACAGGGTGCCCAGAGCAGCTGTGGCTGCCCCTGGATCCCTGGCAGTGCCAGGGCCAGGCTGGAGCTTGGAGCAGCCTGGGACAGGGGGAGGTGTCCCTGACATGGCAGGGGTGGCACTGGATGAGCTTTAAGGTCCTTTACCCCAATCCCCCAGCCCAGCTCCTCCTGATGCTCAGGGTGTTCAATCTTCCTCTGAGCATCTCCAGCAATGGAGATTCCACAGCTGGGAGCTGCTGCTCCTCTGTCTGATCACCCTCCTGGTAAAAAAAATAGAAAGCTAAAATCTCACAGTTCCCAAATTGCTGGCAGGAGCTGTTTTACAGCTTTGCTGAAATCTCTCAGCAGTCACCCAGCACGGTTTGCTTTCAGCTGCTGCTGTTATTTTCGTTTGCTGACCCACATTCCTATCCTGGAAAAGCAGAACTGTCTCCTCTTGTTCACAACTCCCCTGCCACTGATGACTTTGCAGACACAACCACAACCTCCTCCCTGCCTCCCCACATTCCCTGTTCCAGGCTCAGGAGTCTCATTTGGCCACTGCCTGGGCCAGCTCCCCCAGGATTATTTATTTATTTGTTTATTTATTTGTTTATTTATTTATCACAGCTCTCATTCCAGAGAGCCCCTGGAGGACCAGGTGTGCACTGAGACGTTGGACTCAAAGGCAAGCACATGGAATTATGGAATCCCAGGATGGTTTGGGATGGAGAGACCCTAAAGATCATCAACCCCCTGCCATGGCAGGGACACCTCCCACTGTCCCAGGCTGCTCCAAGCTCCAGCCTGGTCTGGGGCACTGCCAGGGATCCAGGGGCAGCCACAGCTGCTCTGGGCACCTCTCCACCCTCACAACCAGGATTTTTTTCCATTTATCTTCGCCTGACCTTTCCCTCTTTCAAACACTAGGATTTATGAATTAACAGAGTTTTTTTCTTTTGTTTTCTCTTTCTGGATTCCTCCAAGTCCCTGTGCTGGAGGAAAGCCACGCAGAATTATCCTTATGGCACCTCCATCCTACAAATCCAGTGTGGAGTCCCAGCTGGTGTGAGGTGATGCTGAGCTGAGCCAGGAGGGAGCAAACACAAACCTTCAGCTTGGCGTAACAGCTCTCACAAAAGCTGCAACTCCGTGTGAAAAACCCAAACAGGCACAAAGCCTGAAAAGCTCTGCTGTTTGTATTTCCTGAAGAAGTAAAATGAGGCAACAGCACTTACAGAAATGCACCCAGGAGGATCTTTTTGAAGTTAAACTGTGTTACTGCACTGATTTATAAATCACAGAGCTCAGGAGCAACGCCTGTGGGCAGCTCAACACCAACCAGCAGTTTAGGAAAGAGCGAGAACTCCCAAAAATCCATCCTCATGCCAAAAGGCAGGCCCTGGTAGGAGCTGTCTTGGGCTCCTCTCACCAGGCCAGAGGTGTTCCTGGCAAAGGCTGGATGTGGAACCCCATCCTGCTTTTTGGGCTTTGCTGCTGCTCGTGTCCCATCCAGAGGCTGCTGGCCCTGCCCAGGCTCCCCAGGGCATGGGAGCATTCCCAGCCCTGCCAGAGCCCCAGGAGAGTTTGGGCAGCACTCCCAGGGATGCCCAGGGTGGGATTTTGGGGTGTCTGGGCAGGGCCAGGTGTTGGATCAATGATGCCTGTGGGTCCCTCCTGCCTCAGGACACTCCCCATTTCTCTATGATTCCTTCCTCCAATAAAGGAGATTTCCATGGGTGTTTGAGGCTGCATCCCCAGATGCTGTCCCTCCCAGCTGTCCCTGTGGCTCTGTGTGGCAGTCCCTGTGTCACCTGCCCTGCCTGCAGCTACAGCCCAACGTGAACCAGGCCAGGCATCATCCCCAGATCCCCAGCCAGGGATATTTAGCAGGCTAAGCTCAACTAAAACATCATTCAATGAAACAGCTCCATAATTCTCATCGGGATTACAGTCATCAGCTGAAAATCCATTAAGAGAAATAGATTAAGCAATAAGGCAATGACCATCCTTGTCTTTACTCTCCCTCTTGAACGTAAACAAGCCCTGAACAAAACCTGCTCATGGGGAACCACAGAGAGGGGCCAGCTCCTTCCTCATCCTCAGCTCCTTCCTCATCCCTCAGTTCCTTCCTCATCTCCTTCCTCATCCTCAGCTCCTTCCTCACCCCTCAGCTCCTTCCTCACCCCTCAGCTCCTTCCTCATCCCTCATCTCCTTCCTCATCCCTCATCTCCTTCCTCATCCCTCAGCTCCTTCCTCATCCCTCAGTTCCTTCCTCATCCCTCAGTTCCCTCCTCATCCCTCAGCACCCCAAAGGAGCAGCTGCATCCCAAAACCCACCCTCAAATAAAGCTTTTTTGTCTAAGGCTCTTACAGAAAAGTATCTACAAGTACAACAGATCTTGGTTTGAACAGAAATACAACCCTGAGCTGCTTCCTCCTCCCCAGAAAAGGCAGAATCAACATCTCCTGCTTGACCCAAATGCAGAGGGCTCAGCATTTCATTTGGCAACAAATGCAACTCAGTCAATGTGTACATTTTCCCTGGTTATCAGGAACTGAGAATAAATCAGATGTCCTCTTTTCCTGCGTTTGTAAACCTAAGGATTGTTAAGACTCTATTTGTACCCCAGCAAGAGAAATCCTAAATCAGAACAACCTGAAGTGCCTCCCTCTTTTATCCAACAGGGCATGACTGGAATGGTGAGGCTGCTCTGAGTAACAGCTCCCACCACAGTGACAGCAAACCCCCCTGACCTGCAGCTGCCTTGGGCAGGACACCCAGGGAGGAGCAGGCACGAGACAGAGCCCAAATTCCATTTCAGGCTGGCCCTAAAGCTGCTCTGAATGCTGGTGAAACCCCAGAGAACCTCCAGGTGCCACCTGAGCTGGGGCAGTGCTTGGGCCAGGGCACAAGGGGATTTACAGGGGATTTACAGGGAATTCAGAGATTCCCAGACTGGTCTGGGTTGGGAGGGACCTTAAAGCTTCAGTGCCACCCCTGCCATGGCAGGGACACCTCCCACTGTCCCAGGCTGCTCCAAGCCCCAATGTCCAACCTGGCCTTGGGCACTGCCAGGGATCCAGGGGCAGCCACAGCTGCTCTGGGAATCCCATCCCAGCCAGGAATTCCCAATTCCCAATCTCCCATCCATCCCTGCCCTCTGGCACTGGGAGCCATTCCTTGTGTCCTGTCCCTCCAGGCCTTTGCTCAAAGCCCCTCTTCAGCATTTCAGTGTCTGAAGGCATAAAACTGTCCCACACTGTTCAAAATGTGAAATAAAGACAATCCTGCCTTGGAACAGCCAAGCACAAAGGTGTCACTAATGATGCAATGAATTCCAGGGAGGCTCCCCAGTATCCCCCAGTCCCACCCAGGCCCAGAGCAGCTGCAGTCACTCATGTCTTTTTTCTCCTATGACAAACACATTTCCTGTGCCCCCACACCACCAATGCAGTGTTGGCTTTTTACAGGTTTTTTTTACATTCCCAATCCCAGCACTCACTTCAATCGGTGCAAACCTGAGGCCAGGGCTCTCACACCCTCATGCTGGGACTCCTGGATTCTGTACTCCTCTAAAACTCAGTGTTCTGCTGAAAAAACATCCTTCAGGAGACTGGGAGTTAGGCTGGACTTCATAGAGTATAAAAAGCCTGAGCTGGAACCCAGGATGGTTTCCTGATGCAAAATGAGCTGGTGTTGGGTGGGACAGACCCAACCTGCAATTCCTGGTGTTCCAGAGCAGGAAACATTTCAGGGAGAGGCCAAGGCAGTGAGAGAAGGCAGAAGTGAGGGCAGTGCTGAAGGACATCCCTGCTGGAGGTGACACAGGGTACAGATAAATGCCAATAAATCACACAACACTCAGGTGTCACACCTGTCCCCAGGGCTGGGAACAACCTGGCCAGGGAGATTTGATTCCTGAGGGAGCTGGGCAGGTGCTGGGGCTCAGCTCTGAGCAGGACTAATCTGCAGCCAGGATCTCCTGGCTGAAAATAAATACCCATCCTGGGCACGCCAGGGCTTGGACTGGGAGCATCTTTGGGGCAGCTTTTAAAATGAAATTAAAATAAAATTAAACTACATGTGCCATCACCAGAGGGGCTTTAAGGTCCCTTCCAATCAAACTATCCTGGGATTCTGTGATCACACCAACACCCACCTGTCTGCAAGGAAGAAAAGTAAGTTTTATTACAATTCTACCAATTCTTTCTATTAAAAGAACACAAGAGGAGCAGATATTTAGCAAAAAGTCCCACAACCCTGGAGGGGCAGAACCAAGGAAGTCTGCTGTAAGTGGAAATGCCATACAAATGATTGGGATCAGGCTGCACAATTCTTAAGGTATTTTTAGGCTGACAAAAGGTGCAAGTGACAGAATTTGTTACCCCAGGTGTGAGCACTGAGGTCAGGGTGAACAGACAGAGCAGGCAGACAAAGAGAGGGGTTAACAAAAAGCAGGAGAAAGCCTTTGTGTCAGATCAAATGGAGGCTCTGAGCACTGTGCCTGGTGAGTGGACGAGAGCTGCAAGGGGAGTGCTGGGATGAGGCTGATGAGGATCTCAGGACAGGAACTGAGCCTGAGCCTGAATGAAAGGCACAGGAGGGATTTAGCACCAGCTCCACCTTCAGCCTGCACTGCCTGCTGGGGGAGTTATTTTTACTATAACCACCTCTCTGCTGATTAACAGGGGAGAGGGAAAAATCCTCAGCACAGAAAGCTGGAAAGCTTTTCAGGAACATCTGAGGAACTTCTGTCTGGTTCTGAAAATCCTCTAAACTGCACATATAGAAAACATTTCATTGCATTTACTGCTTTGTTTACTCCCAGGAGAGGAAAAACCCAGAGATTAAAAGAGTAAAAACTACAAAGAGCAGAAAATAACTTTTCAAATTCTACGATACTGATGCCCGTGAGAGCTCTGCCAGCTCAGTTATCTCTGTATCAGCTCACCCAGACCTGTGATTGTGAGGACAACAAACAAGCTTTCATAATAAAGATTGCAAGAGCAAAATTTTAAACCAAATGCTAAAAAACCCTTGGCAATCTGAATAAACCATCTGCAAAGCACAACCCAGCCAGAACACTGGGAGCACTCCCATCTCAGTGACCTTTCCATCACTGATGCTCAGCCCCTCTGGGGAAAACATGTCAATCCACTTCAGATGAGGTTTTAAATGTTTTGTCTGATTTAAAAATCCCACAGAGCTGTGCTTTCAAACAGCTGTCCCTTGAGCTGGACAGAATTCACCAGCCAAACCAAACTGGGGGTCCAAGTTGCCCAAAACATGAACCTTCTTGCTGATTTGTCTTGTAAACTAAACCTTGGTGTCAGGGCAGGTGTTGGCAAATCCCATTACCCCCAAAAAAGTGGGACATGGAAAGCGTCAGCAAACACCATCACCCCCAAAAACTGTGACATGGAAAGTGTCAGCAAACCCCTAAAACTGTGACATGAATGTTGTCATCAAACCTCAAAAAACCTGGGATGTGAAAGATACCAGCAAACTCCCAAAGATCTGTGACATGAAAGGTGATGGCAAGCTCCTTCACCCCGAGAACTCTGACATGAAAGGTGTGCACAAATTAACCATTTTTGGGTTTTTTTCTGCTCCACATTTGCTGTCAACACCACTTTACTCCTGCCATGTTTCAGTTCCCAAGACAACTGATGGCCCTCTCATGTTTGGGTACAAAATCAAGCCCAGGTGACCACGGAACACGAGGGTCTGACCTGAGTCCAAGGGAACCTCCCCAGGTGTCCTGTCCAACCCTGGCTCAAGCCAGGATCACCACAGGGCAGCCAGGGGCTCCCACCTGCCTGCCAGGAGCTGACAGCTCTGCTCAGGTTCCGAGGAGCCAGGGCCACCCGAGCTCATTAAAATCTGTCCCTGGAGCCAACTGTGAAGAACCAGGGAACACTGAGAGGATGGAAAGGGAAGGATCTCCCCATCCTCAACACCCCATCCCTGGCAGTGTCCCAGGCCAGGCTGGACAGGGCTTGGAGCAGCCTGGGATAGGGGAAGGTGTCCCTGTCCATGGCAGGAGTGGCATGGATGGGCTCTGAGGTCCCTCCAGCCCAGCCCCAGCCCATCCTGGGATCCTGTGGTTCAGTGAAAAGGTGAGACATGCTGGAAGATCACAGAGGGGAGTTTGTACTGCCCAAATGCTCCCCAAACATGAGGTTGGGAACTGAAGCATCTAGGGAGATAAGTGGAGAAAGCAGAACTCCCATTAGGCCCAGCAGGTCTGAGTGACCAATGGCTGGGGGGCCACGGCCAGAGCCCAGCAGTGAGAGCAGCCAGAGCGACCATGGGGTGTCACTCACACACCACAAACCCAGGGCTGTGAGAGCACAGCCCCTCGGGGCTGCCCTGCCCCGCGCAGAGAGCTCAGCTCACCCCAAGAGTTTTGGGGCTCCACCTGAGGAGCTCACTCCCTGCACACCTGAGCTGTGCCCTCCCCTCCCTCACCCCAAGAGTTTTGGGGCTCCACCTGAGGAGCTCACTCCCTGCACACCTGAGCTGTACCCTCCCCTCCCTCGACAACGCGACACTTTCCATTTCACATCAGCCCTCCCAGCTGGCTACAAGAGGATGCAAAAATTCTCTTGCAAATCTTTTGTCGTTATCCCCTGACACATTTTCTCTCCTCTCGTTAATGCGGGCGGCAGACAAAGCACAAACACCGCGGTCGCATCCAAAATCTGGGAAAAAAGCAGGTTTATTGCTGGCTGGGGCTGCCAGGGGGGACACAGAGATGTTGTTCCAGGCGGGAGAACAAAGATTAACTACTCTTCTCACACATTTAAAATCCGGGAAGAGTGACCTCATACACCACAGCACCATTGAAACAACAAACCCCATAGAACACAACAAGCTGCTATTGACCCTTGGAATGGGAACGGCTCCATTCAAACGGGGGGTTTGGGAAAGAGCTTCCAGAAAGTGACAGGGAAATTCCACTTTGAATTTCAGCACCGGGAAGAGCTTAACTCCATAAATCATCGCACCCATCGCTCTTGTGCTCCCCTCAAACTGAGTGCCAGAAGCTTACGGGAAAAGCACAACCCGCAGATTTTTTTGGCAGGGGCTGAAAGGGTTTAACTTTGCTATCACCCTGCTCTCACAATGCAGCTCGTGATCTGGGGTACCTCTGCTCGGGGGAGGTGTGGCAGGAGGGGACCCGGGGGACACTGGCGGGGACCCCTGTGGATGCCACGGATCTGAAAATCCATCGCTCAAATTTAGGATCCTGACAACCCATTAACAGCTGCTGCTGCACCAGACGCTGAGCAGCCAGCCAGGCAATTAATTTTCCCCTTTTCCCCTCCGTTTCTATCCGTACAGAGCCATCCTTTGTTCTGCCTGCCGAGCGCGGCGGTGCCGGGCTCCCAGGTGCGCTCTGAAGTCACTGAGCACTCCCAGCTCCTGTCCGCTCCCTGCCCGGAGAGGTAAAAATTACTGACATACCATCACGTGGTAGATCTCCTTGCTTGGGAGAAGGAGAGCTCTGCACATTGCTGACCTCGATTTCTTTCCTCTCCAGAGGAGCCGCTTTGCCGGGCTCCGGCTCGGCGCCTTTGCCTTTGGGAGCATCGAGCCCCGGCGCTCCATCGCCGCCGTCCCTCTCGTCCCTCTTGGCCGCCGCCTCCTGCCGCTCTTTGTCCTGGCCGCCGAGCTCGGGGATCTGCTCCAGCTTGCTGTGGAAGGCGCTCGGGCTGCCCAGCTCTTTCTTGAGCGAGTTGCTGCCGTTCCACTCCTCTCGCTTCTTGGCGGCCGGCTCCTCCCGCGCCGGGGCCGGGGGCTGCGCGCCGGGGCCGGGGCTCGGCGGGGCCGCGGGGCCGCCCAGCGCCGCCTGCTCCTCCGCCACCGTCAGCGAGCGCTTCATCGGGGAGCTCGGCTTGGCGGCCGTGGGGCTGCGGCTCTGGGTCAGGCTGCTGTTAGGAGAGAGCAGCCCAGTGGCGACGTCTTCTCTAAGCACCGGCTCAGGGTATTTATCGGCCAGGTTAAGGGTTAGGGGCACCGACAAGTGAGAGCACTCTGACATCGCACGCCTCATCGCCTTCCTCTGGTGGGCAGCCCTGGCCAGCAAACTGCCCTCAGAGCCCAGCTGCTCCTCCATCTCCTCCTCCAGCTCGGGGCTCTCGCTCAGGTCGCTGCTTTTGGACTCGTCCTGGGCCAGCTCCACGGTGGTGGTCGGAGGGGCGGCTTTGGCCGCGGGAGCGGGGGAACGGAGCCCGCTCTGCCCGGAGCTCTCGTTAAGCACCCCCAGGACACAATAGCCGGGGGCTCCATCTTTTTTCGCGGCCGCTTCTTTAGAGCCCGAGTCGTTCGGCAGGATGGGCTGGAAATTGGGGTTCCAGACGCTGATTTCCTGCTCCTTCATGTATTTGCCGGCATCGCTCTCCGGCACGGAGAGATGGGGCAGCTTCGGCTCCGGCTGGCACTTGGTCTCCATCCCAGCCTTACCCACGGCTTTCTCCTGGTCGGTGATGGCTTCATTTTTACCCAGCCCGTGAGCGGCTTTTTCGGCTGCCGCCTGTCCCACGCGGAAATCGGTGGCTTTAGGGTTCCCGAAGTTGCCTTCAGCAGAAGGAAAGGTTTCCGAAATCAGGGACCAGCTCTCAAGGTGACCTGCAGCCGCCTGGTATTTCTTGCCGGGCACCTCAAATTCTCTTTTGTCTTTCTGAGCTATTTTTAGCTCTTTGTCTAGCTTTCCCTCGAAGAAGCAGAGCTTGTCCTCATCCGTGAAACCGGCGTTCTTAACGAGCCCATCCTTAATCGGTCCCCCCGAGTTCACGTTCAAGCCAATCTCGTTAAGCTTCCCCTCCGTCCTCTGCCACTCGAATTCGGTTTTGCCGAAGTCTTTCGGGGACTCCATGCGGTGGAAGGCGGCCGGGAAGCTCTCGGGGCTCTTGCCCTTGCCCAGCGGGCTGTACTCGGGCTGCTGGTTGGAGAGGGACATCGCGGCGGCTCCGCGGCTCCGCTGCAGCGCTCGGCGCGCCGGGCTCGCTGCCGTGACGACACGGCGTGCCCCCGGTATTCGTGACAAACCCCGTCCTCCCCACCCCCTGCGCCGTCGCCTTCACTTACTGCAGGCAGCCACTAGTTCAAAAGAAACCGGCAGGTTGCATCCTTTTGTGCAGAATCCTCCGGAATTCACTTGGGGAAGGCGAGCGCCCGGCCCCGGGCTGAGGCTGCCGGGGCTTTATCGGCTCAGGGGAAGGGTTCTGCTGTCAGCAGCCTTTGGGGGGTCCCGACACGTTTGGGGGGATTTCAGCCTCTCCCTTTGCTCTGCCAAGCTGTGCTGCGATCGATGCTTTGATCGGTATCAGTTCCTGCTGATGAGCCATTCCAAGAACACGCAGGACCCGAGGTCAGCAATTCCCCCCAAACCAAACCAAGGCACGGCCCCCCCAGCCCAGCCCCAGCAGCACAGCGCAGAATGAGCCCTTTCAGCACAAGGGCTTTGTTTTCTGTGAATTTTAATATATTCTTCTGGAGTCAACAGTGATCACAAGTCCTGCTGTAATGAGCATTTCACAATTCACAAACCGGATCGCTTCCGTAAGCAAGAGGACAAAGCTGAAAAGGATGTGATGGGATGTGTTTGGAAAGGTCCTGGAGTCTCAAATACAGCAAGATTAATTTTCATCATATTTTTATGAACACGAACATATCTTACAATATTTTTAGCTGACGTAAAGATTCCACATATCTGTTTTGAAACAGCCTCTCTGGGTGCACAGAATTTGCCAGACAAGCCAGACATGTGCCCCAGGGGACAAAAATACAAACTTCATTGCTTGCTGTCCTGGCTGCAGGTGGATTTTTTCTGTCACCCTTCACCCACACCAGCACTGCACACTTTGTGTTGGTCCATCCCAGTCCAGTCCCAACACCTCTGATGTGCCCTCCTCAGGCACCCCTGTTCCAGCACCCCCATAGGGCTCCTTCAGCTGGGAGTCATGATTTGGACACCACTGCCCTGGTTAAACCAGGCTGCAGAGGCTGCATTAGCACCAAACTGCAGATTCAGCTTTTATTCTTAAGTGTCTGGTGCAGCTTAATCCTTGACTGAGGCAGATTTTGCTCTCTGAGCCAGGGTCACAGCACATGAACCATCCCAGATGTCACCGCACTCCACTCTGGAGAAAATGTCCTCAGAGCTCATGGAAAAGGCCTCCCCTGCTCGAATTGAACTGAAAGAAATGTATTTTTATACCCAGAGCCTGCAAGTTCCACTACGCCCCCTGAATTGAACCTGCTGTGAGAAATGCTACAATCCACACATTTATCTGCTTGTATTTAAGCCTGGGATTTAAGGCACTGCTATATTTAAAAACAATGACTAAGGAACTGTAAGTTATACGAATCTTTCCTGACAGCCTCTAATTAACCAGAATAGTTCCACCCACAACCTTCACTTCTCAAAGAGCCTCAACAATTTTTCTCTGCTTTAAAATATTCTGAGGTGTCTTGCTGTGGGAAACGGGCTCTCAGCTCACGGCTCGTGCTCTCCCTCCTCCCTGATGTAGGACTAATGTTTGCAAGCACTTGCTCACTCTGAAAGTACTGACTGTGCTCCCCAATCTGGCAGGCCCTGAGTTCCTCTAATCCCGTGTAATTACTGTTATTTCTTCATTGCTCACTCAATCCAAACCAAGATATTTTTTTTACAGGAAATTTCAATCCACCAGATATCCCTTAAAGCACTTCCCTAGGAGTGAGGGCAGCCCTGTAAAGCTCTCTGAAACCACCTAGGAGCTTTTTATTTGATTTTTTTTTAAAGCAAATATCTACCCTTTCTAACAGAGGAGAAAACCCCCTTTGATTTTGGGGCTGGTACTTCAGAACCTGGGATCATGGGAGGGATTTGCATCACAGGGAAGAAAAGCCTGACTCCACGTCAGTGCACAGCCACTAACAGCCTCCACTGCTGCTGCCTTATTAAATAATATTTTCTAACGCAGGAAATGAACCACAGTCAATACCTGGGATGCTCAGAAGCAGGAGAATGCTTAGCTATGAAAAATCTCCAAAGTCAGCCAGTATTTAATCTCTCAGGACATTAATGGAGGTAATGCAGAGTTCATACACTGAGAGCTTCCCAACAGCCTCCTCCTGCCCAGGGCATGCTGCTCCCAGAGCCCTGCCCAGCTCCAGTGGCCTTTATCTTCTACCCAGTCCCTTTCTTTTAATTTCTATTTATGAATATTCTGCCTCTGAAGCTGTGCCATGATGGTTGTGCAAGGCCAGGAATGGCCACTGGCTGTGTCCAGCAGCTCTCCCAGCAGAGCTTTGCTCCCTCTTGTTCCTTTAGATTCCCAGAAACCTTAAATTCTCTGAAGAATTAAAAGGCAAAGTGGTCAGTGAAGATGAGCCAGAAAGGGTGGAAGGATGTTGGGCAGATTTAGAGAGAAGACTGACGTAAGGGAGGGTCTCACTGGAGCAGAGCTGGGATGGAAGGGAGAATCAGACACCGTCAAAGGAGCTCCACCACTGCTTTTACCCTCAGCTCAACATGGAGGAACATTTCCTGCTCTTCAAGTACCAAATCTGGGGTTTCCCTCTCCTCTGGGCTCTCCAGCACCCTTCATGCCAGGCAGGAGGAGTGACACCATTACAGGATCCTGCAAATCAGGCCTTGGTCCAGCTCTGCACGTGGAGCTTCCCCACTGCCTGAGGGTCCCAGTCCCTCCCAGAGGGGAGAGAGCCTGCTCTTGAGGAGGAAGGCTCTGGTTTGCCTGCTCACAAGGATGAAGGCTCTGGTTTGCCTGCTCTTGAGGAGGAAGGCTCTGGTTTGCCTGTTCACAAGGAGGAAGGCTCTGGTTTGCCTGCTCACAAGGAGGAAGGCTCTGGTTTGCCTGCTCACAAGGATGAAGGCTCTGGTTTGCCTGTTCACAAGGAGGAAGGCTCTGGTTTGCCTGCTCACAAGGAGGAAGGCTCTGGTTTGCCTGTTCACAAGGAGGAAGGCTCTGGTTTGCCTGCTCACAAGGATGAAGGCTCTGGTTTGCCTGCTCACAAGGAGGAAGGCTCTGGTTTGCCTGTTCACAAGGAGGAAGGCTCTGTTTTGCCTGCTCACAAGGAGAAAGGCTCTGGTTTGCCTGTTCACAAGGAGGAAGGCTCTATTTTGCCTGTTCACAAGGAGGAAGGCGCTGGTTTGCCTGCTCACAAGGAGGAAGGCTCTGGTTTGCCTGCTCACAAGGAGGAAGGCTCTGGTTTGCCAGTTCACAAGGAGGAAGGGTCTGGTTTGCCTGCTCACAAGGAGGAAGGCTCTGTTTTGCCTGCTCACAAGGAGGAAGGGTCTGGTTTGCCTGTTCACAAGGAGGAAGGTTCTGTTTTGCCAGTTCACATCCTTTTAGCCCCATTAAACCCTGTCCCTGCTTGCTAGAGCTGACAGGATCAGCCCGGGATGCTGAGCACGCCCAGCCCAGTCCCAGCCCCAGCCCCAACCACCCCTGCAGGCACTCAGACCTCCTGGGATGCTTCCAGTGATCCCTTGCCAAGGGCAGCCATCCCAAGGGATGCTGAGCCCTCGCTGGGCTGCTCCAGGTGGAGCTGGGCTGTGCCAGTCCCCGGAGCAGGCGGAGATCACTACATCCCACGTCAGCCCTGGTACCCAATCTGCAGCCTCCCAGCCTCAGCAGATGAATCAGCCTAGTGCTTCTATTTTTGCTTCACTCCCGAAGCTATTACTTATCCCTGCTAATGCTCTGGGGTTTTTTTTTTTTGCTTTAATCTAACACAATCGTTTCTGTGCAGCCTCTTGCGCTGGTTTCTAAGGCAACGTCACTTTCCAGGATGATGAGCTCCTCGGTGCCAGCACGGTTGGTGTGGTCTCTAATTAAGAGTTATTAGCAAGAACAGCAATCAGAGCAGGCAGAGCCACGAGGACACGCTCTGTGTGCCCAGGAACATGGGATTTACACACCCTGCCCCCTGTGCTGACACACACACGGGCTGTGGAACCAGCCCTGCCCAACTCATGCTTCACTTCTTCCCACAGGCTGCAAGGAAGCACGCTGAAGGATAAAACTGGAATATTTAGGATTCTGACCACCAGAACCTTGTACTATAAGGTTAACATTGCAAAGGTGTGGAGTTGTACAAACCTTAAACACAGCCTCATGTTTTATAGGATGGGTCATTTACAGATCAAATCCTGCTTTAGAATTTACATCAAAAACCAGACATCAGCCAAAACCAGCAATCAAACACACTCAGAGTGTTTCCAACTCAATATTTGCTTATTGTGGGGATATTTCATAGAGCAGAGGCAACACAAAGTTCACCAAACGATGCACAAGCCACAGACTGGCAACATCAGCCAGGGAAAGAGGTTTGGAATTCAGATTTCCCAGAAAGTTACACAGCACCATAAGGAAATGTGGTCAGCAGCCTCAGCCTGGCAGACTCTGCAGCCAGAAGTGGATTTGTTTCACTCCCAGCTTTTCTTGGAAATCCAAGTGTCAAGGATGAGCAGGAACATAAAATAAAGGAAGGAGATCAACCTCAGGAAGGCTGGCCCAGGACCAGCTCCAGGGCAGAGCTGGGCACGGCTGCATCAGCTGGAGAGGAACCAGAACTGGGGCAGCAGGGGGGAAAGCAGCTGGGGAAAACCAGGGGCATCTGCACTGGGGTCAGCTGCTCTGGGCAACCTCGACAGAACACAGAGCTGAGGGCTGGGGCAGCACAGGGAGGGGGATTTAGGTGGGATACTGGGAAGGAATTCCTGCCTGGGAGGTGGGGAGGGTGCCCAGAGCAGCTGGGGCTGCCCTGCATCCCTGGCAGTGCCCAGGCCAGGCTGGACATTGGAGCTTGGAGCAGCCTGGGACAATGGGACACGTCCCTGCCATGGCAGGGGTGGCACTGGGTGAGGTCGGAGGTTCCTTCCAACCCAACCATTCAGGGATTCTGTGATCCTGTGGGATCAGAGGCCCCTGAGCACCCAGCACTGCAGAGCTGCACCTCTGGAAAAGCATCCTGTAAGCTCAGCTCAGCTCAGCTCAGCTCAGCTCAGCTCAGCTCAGTTTTTAGCCAGGGACAGAAGCAACACCTCCCCAAAGCCTTCTGTTCAAGCTGAAGCAAACTCCCAGCAGGGCCAGGGCAGGAGAGCAGCCCAGGGCCAAGGTCCCCTCCCAAAGCTCTGTGACACTGCCAGACCTGCCTGGTGACACCGTGTGGGGCTCAGCTCCCTCCCACACCCCCTGGGATAATTAACTGGCCTTTAATTAATGCACAGCCTGCAATATGGTGACTGTGAGCACTTCCAAAGCATTATCAGAGCACCTCTGTTATTACCTGCACACAACTGCTGATGATCTCAGGATGCCTGGCTGCACTTGCACATCCTCAGCCCCTGCCCTGATTAACTCAGTGTTAATCAGCTGATGAATTCCTGTCAGACAAACCCAATTACACTTTGGGGTCCCACAGGAGAACTCCAAACATGGCATTACTGAAAGGTTACTGTGCAAACGCTAGGCCCACTTAAAATAATGGAAACCAGGCAGGGAAAGAAAATACTTCCAGCAAGAGCTTCACTGTGGCTGCAAAAGCAAAGCAAATCCTGTCATTAGACAGGGATGGGCATTTCTTGCTTTTAAATGGATTTGATTTGCACACAAGCTGTTGAGAAATGTGCCCTGCATGCCACAGGGTGACTGTGGCAATGGGCACACGACAGCCTGGCACGGGCTGGGGACAGGAGGCAGCCCCAGGGATGGGGATGGATGGGGGAAAGAGGGAGCCAGGCATGAGATGAGCACTCCAGCAGCCCCCACTGGGGCAGGAATGCAGGAGCAGACTGTCAGCACCACAGGGTGGTTGTGCAACGAGCACTCGGCTGCAGAGCTGGCCCTGGGCTGAACAGCTTATGCAAATCAAAATCCATAAGAGGATACAGCCCCCAAACGCTGAAACAAATTAATTTCTTTTTCTAAAATCGACTATTCTTCAAGGACAGATTGAAAAAAAAAATCTTCTGCAATTCTCCCTTTGACACAGAGCTTGAGGAGCAGAGGGAAGGGGGATGTGAGCAGCAGATCAGAATCAGAATCAGAATCCAGCAGCCCAACCCTGGCCCAGTGAAAACTTTCCATCATTCCCCCTTAACCATTTCCCAGCACCTCCTTGGAAATATAGAATTTAGGATCCTGACTGTCACCTCTAATTCTCAATTTGAGTTTTAATTCACACAAGAGGCACCACAAAGGTTCAGTCACATTGTAAAGGCTGATAATGCCTGTGGTGTTTCTGTTATCAGCTGCCTCCTGATATAAAATAATTTTCCATGAGGCTCTGGGGTAGTTTTTCCAATGGCAACAATAACAATGAGAAGCTGAAATAAACCCAAAAGAGGGATAAGGGATTAAATTTAAGAATTGCACAATCAGCCTTATAGCCAATGTTCCTTAAGCTGCACAGTCAAAAATAGAAAAAAAATAAAATTACACAAGTGTGCAAGGCCTAATTTACAGGAGATGGATCCGACTACCATCAGAGAGAGGGATCTGCAGCATCACAGTTGCCATGACTCCCGAGGGAGCTGCACCACAGCCCTGGCACTGATTTTAGCAGCACAGACAGGAGCTGATGTTTTCAGGGAAGCATCCTGTTATCCTGGAACACACAGTGTAGGACATGGGAGCCTGGCTAAAGAGATTTCATCACTGAACTTCAGCAGGGGGTCCTCCAAAATGCCTTAAAATGGGAGCAAATCACTGCCTGCCCACCAGGGGAAAGAAACAAGAAAGATGGAGAGGGACTGGGGACAAGGATGGAGGGACAGGACACAGGGAATGGCTCCCAGTGCCAGAGGGCAGGGATGGATGGGAGATTGGGAATTCCTGGCTGGGATGGAATTCCCAGAGCAGCTGTGGCTGCCCCTGGATCCCTGGCAGTGCCCAAGGCCAGGCTGGACATTGGGACACCCTGGGACAGTGGGAGGTGTCCCTGCCATGGCAGGGCTGGCACTAAAGCTTTAAGGTCCCTCCCAACCCAGAGCATTCCAGGATCCTGTGGGGATCTCAGGTGTGCAGCAGGAGCCTCCCAGGCCTGCCTGGCAGTCCCAGGTGAGGAGCTGGCCATGGTGGCCACAGCTAAAGGCACAAACCCCCTGAGCATGCCACTGTTACAGAACAGGAGCACAAACAGGCCCATGGAGGGGACACAACCCCTGTGACACCTGGACTGCCACAGAGCTCTCCCGGGTCCCTGCAGCCCTGCCAGGGGATGCTGCCACCAGCAGCCCTGGAATGGTTACAAAGGTGTGGATGTGGCACAGGGGAATGTGGGTCAGTGGTGCCCTGGCAGCGCCGGGGTTAAAGGCTGAGCTTCCCCAGCCTGAACAATTCCCTGATCTGAGCCATGAACAAGCACAGGCACTGGCCAGGGATGCCCTCCCCTCGCCGAGTGCTGGGCTCAGCTCGGTGCCACTGGGGTGTGAATCCCCTCTGCAGGCACCCCCACACCCCTCGTGCCAGCTGAGGGACCCAGCCAGGCCCTGGGGTGTTTGCAGCTCTGAACAGCTGCTCCAGGGGGGGCCAGCACGGATGGAAATGGAGACAAAAGCCTCGGCCATGGATCCGATCTGCGGGCAGGAGTGCCCATCTCTGAACTCCTGGAGGTGGCACTCGGTGGTCTGGGCTGGGGACAGGGCTGCCATTGGGCACAGCACTCCAACCTCAATGATCCTGGGGCTCTGGGATGGCAAAGCACCCTCAGCTGCTGCGGGAACACAGCTCAGGAGCGCCCAAACAAGCTCAGCCTGGAACCATGGAAGCTCCTGAGCTGGGAGGGACCCACAGGGATCACTGATCCAACTCCTGCTCTGCACAGACACCCCAAAATCCCACCCTGAGCATCCCTGAGGGTGCTGGACAAACACTCCTGGAGCTCTGGCATGGTTGGGAATGTGCCCATGCCCTGGGGAGGCTGAGGGAATTCAGTGCTGGGCACTCTGAGCTCCTCCTAAAACCCCAACAAACCAAGTGCTGACTCTACAAAGTGCTGAAAGGAGGAAAGCAATGCAAGGTTATCAAAGCCCTGAGTAAACTGACATCAGGACAAATTCCAGGTGCAAACTTTGTGCCAACTTACTCACAGGCTGCAGTGCTACTCTGAGCCAGGACTCCTCCACTGTTACCTGTGCAAGATACTCAGGAGGAGCTTTTCCTTCAGAAACTCCTGGCAGACAATGGAAAGGCTTGGAAGAAATGTTGGTTTTGTAAAAGGTGCTGCCTTCAGCTTTCTCTTTGTTTTGTTGCATCATGCACCAAAGAGCATCACTCACTTCTGCAGGCACAAGTTCATGCAGAGAACACCACTTCCACTAAAATAGAACTACTTCAGGTTATGCAACACTCATTAAAATTACAAAACCTCTCAAAAACCTGAGCAGCATGTTAAGGCACTCTGGAGCTCGGGGTCTGGTGAGTTAGTGGCTGCATCATGCAAACTGGCAGCAAGGAACTCTGCAGAACAGCAGCAAACTTCCATGCCTGATGACAAGGCACAAATGGAGAGCACCTGAGGGCAGGGATAAACTCCCTGGCCTGAATCAGCAGAGTGGGGTTCACAGAGATGCCAACTCCTTCTGAGGAAGCTTCAGAATGAGCACAAGTACAAGAATATTGGTAATCTCATCTCTAGCCGTATTTCAAAATTTCTAAGAACTGGGTTCAGTTCTGTGGGATCAATTCCAGCTCATTTCCTATGAGCACAGGGAGCTTGTTCCCTGGAGAACAGCCAGGGTGCCCAGCCCTGGATGCTGACCAGCCCATCCAAAGTCTCCTAAGAGGGAAAAAGTCCCAAAATTTACATCAGTCCCACCATTGTTTTGTTAGAGCTGCTTTGGAAAAGGTTTTGGCTTAGAAGGAAACACATTTTGTGGATGAGGAGGCTCAAGGAGGCTCAAGCCAAACCAACTGCAGGAGGAGAAGGGGATGCAGTTGGTGTGAGGTGGGATAGAGCCAGACCCTGCCAACAGCAGGGACCCAGAACATTCCCTGCCCTGGCATCCTCCATCCCTGAGCAGGTCAGGGACACTGTCACACCAAACCCTGCACACACACCAGCTGTAACTCAGCCCCACGGCTGCCCCAAGGCAGAGCCTGGCACCCACAGCGTGTGCCAGCTGTGCCCGTGGGCATGAGCACTGTGAGCCAGGCAAGCAGCCCCAGCACCCTGAGAGCAGCCAGCACCCCTCATGCCACGCTGGATGCCCGCTGGGGCTCGTGCCAGGGCAGGCAGGCAGCCCTGGGCACACACACACCTCTGTCCATGCGCCGGGGCACGGCTCTGCCCGCCAGGGCTGGCACCAGGGCTGGCACCCCCCGCGCCTTCGTGGGTCTCATGTAGCCCTTGAGCTGCTCTGCTGCCTTCACTCTCGCCTTCTTTGCCTCTTTCACCACTTTCTGCCCTCCTTCTTCTGGCTCTTTAGCTGGGGCTCCAGATTCCTTCTCTTTAGTTACTTCTTGAGATTCCTTCTCTTGGGTTGTGTCCTGAGATTCTTTTTCTTTGGCTGCGTCTTGAGTTTCTTTTTCTTTAGTTACTTCTTGAGATTCCTTTTCTTTAGTTGTGTCCTGAGATTCCTTCTCTTTAGTTACTTCTTGAGATTCTTTTACTTCAGTTGTGTCCTGAGATTCCTTTTCTTTAGTTCTGTCCTGAGATTCCTTTTGTTTAGCTGTGTCCTGAGATTTCTTTTCCTTAGTTGTATCTTGAGTTTCTCTTTCTTTATTTGTGTCCTGAGACTCCTTTTCTTTGGTTTTGGCTGGAGAATCCTTTTCCTGGGTTTTCTCTTGAGGTTTATCCCCCTCAGACTTTGACACTGGAGCGTCCTTCAGGAGAACCTCCCCAGCATGAGGAGCATCCTTCAGGAGAGCAGGGCCCTCCTCTGCAGGCTGACAGGGACCTTTTTTGTTCTCTTTGGGCTGGTTTTGGGTGGTTTGGGCAGCTGGCCCAGCAGCCTCAGGCTCAGTGCCCTGGTGCTGGGGTGAGCTGTGCTCATTCCTCCTGTCCCTGCCCTGCTCAGCCCCTCCGGCCTTCCTGTCCTTGCCAGCTCCTGGCACACCCACAGGTGTCCCTGCAGGGGCTGGGGACATCCCTGCTCCCTTCTCTGCACAGGACAGGGCGGCCTCTGGTCCTCCTGTCCCCTCAGCAGCTCCAGAGGCTGCTCTGTGTTTTGGATCTGCTGCCCCATGAGGAAGCTCTGAGGGAGCCTTGGCAGTGCTGTGCTTTGTGTCAGTGGGGTTTACTTCTTTGTCACCCACCTTTGTGTCAGTGGGTTTTATTTCTTTATCACCCACCTTGGTATCAGTGGGTTTTATTTCTTTATCACCCACCTTTGTGTCAGTGGGTTTTATTTCTTTATCACCCACCTTTTTATCAGTGGGTTTTATTCCTTTATCACCCACCTTTGTATCAGTGGGTTTTATTTCTTTGTCACCCACCTTTGCCAAGGGACAAAGGTGACTTTTGCCCTCGGGCTGGCCACCCTGGGACCCAGCCTCTCTGCTCTTCCCGCCTTTCTGGGATATCTCTTTTCCAGGTTCTTTGGGCTGCTCATGAGATCTCTGGCTCTGCATCTCCTTCTTAGCACCAGCTCCAGGCTCTTTGCTGCTTTTCTCTGCTTCCAGAGGAGGAGGAGGAGGAGGAGGAAGGCCCCCAGTCCCTGCAGCCCCCTCTCCCTGCTTTGGGAGGGCACAGGGAGCATCGCCCCCATCCCCAGGGCCACGTGCTGGGCTCTGAGACACGGATTTGAAGTCCCTTCCTTTATTATTCCCAACTCTTTGAGGCCCAGTGGGAAAGTTTTTAATGTTTCTGTTTTCATCTACAAGATCTGTCTCCCCCACCCCACACTCCAGCCCAGCTCCCACTGCAGGCTGTGCCTCACTCCTGTCTGGTTCTGCCTCCAGAAGAACAGGCTGCCTGGAGGCATTTTTAGCCTTTTTACTGCTTCCATCATAGCCCCTCTTTTTAGATCTCTCAGCAACTGGGGCCAGGCTGGGATCTGACACTGCTGGATGCTCTGGAATAGGATTTTTATTCCTGCTGCGAGGACTGGCACCTCCTGCCTCAGGTTTGTCCCTGATCTCCAGGCCAGCAGGAGGGAACATCCCTGCTCCTGCTTTATGCTCCAGCAGAAGGGGCTGCTGTGGGTCAGGCTCCCCCTTTCTGTGCTTCTCCTCCCCACCTGTGTGTGACTTCCCTGGCTCCAGGGGCAAAGCAGGGGCTTGTGCCTTGGCACGGTCAGGCAGGTGACCCAGCAGCACCTCTGGACTCCTGGAATTCTCTTTGGCCTCCTCAAACTGAGTTTGTTGAACATGTCCCACTGCAGGGAAGACACCTGGCTGCAGCTCAGGACTGTGCTCAGCCTTTTTGCCTTTCCCATCTCTGCTTTTACCCTTGGGCTCGTCCATGCCCAGTTCCCTGGTGGGACTGTGCATCCCTGCCTTGTGCCCTGGGGATTTATCTGCTTCCTTCCCTTTATTCACAGGCCAAGTTCCCTTAGTTTCCAAGTTTCCTTTCCCTATTTCTGGCTCTGAAGTCTCTGTTTTATGGCTTGCAAGATTTGGCTGCTCACAGAAGCTCCCAGTGCCACCCTGCATTCTGGGCTTCCCCAGCTCCTCCTCCAGCCTCTCTCTGTGCAGACCAGCCCCCTTCTCCTCAGCCAGGCTCATTTCCTTCCTGCCTGCAGCCACCTGCTCCTGCCTGCCTTCCCCCCCAGCCCCCAGGGCAGCTGCCTGCCCCGAGGGGCTTTTCTCAGCCTGTTTCCTTCTCCCATCACTGCTCCTCTTCCTGGCTTTCTCTGCCAGCACTGGCACATCCGAGCTGAGCCCGGCAGCTCCGGCCTCTCTGCCTTTCCCAGCCCAGCCCACCTGCTCTGTGGGGCTGCTGGTGGCAGCCAGAGCAGGGTTTTTGGCTCCCTCTCTGCTCTTCTCCAGCAGCAAAGCTTGGTCTAAAGCTCCCAAATCAGCTGTTTCACCTTGCCCAACATTTTCTTTCGGTTTCTCCAGTCCCAGCTCAATCGGCCTTTGCATTTTAGCTGCAGCATTTTCCTGCAAGCCCCCAGCAGGGACACAGCCCTGCTCTCTGCCCTTATCACTGCCCTCCTTCACCTTATCAGCTCCCTCAGAAAAACCCCCTGAGTCCATCTTATTCTCAAGGAAAGGCCGCTGGGAAAAGCTCCTTTCCCCCTTTTTGCTCCTTCCGTCGCTGCCTCTTTTTTTGGGCTTGTCTGCAGGGCAGGCCTGTGCAGCGCTGCCTGAGGGGTGTCCTCTGGCAGGAACAGCCTGGCCATTCTCAGGATAAACTGTTTCCTTGCCAGCCTCATCTGTCCTCGCTCCATCGGTGGATTTGCCTCCTTCCTCTGAGAGCATCACCTGCTCTGAGCAGCTTTTCATCCTTCTGCCTCTCCCCTCACTGCGCTTTTTCTTTGGCCTGTCTGTGCTGTGTGCCAGGCTGGGCTCTGTCCCAGCCTGCTGCTCACAACCAGGGACCCCTTTGCCCTGCTTTGGATCTGCTGCCACCCCCCTGCCCCCTGCCTCGCCAGGGCTGGGAGGTTTGGGGACACCCTGGGCCCTGCCCTGCCCAGCTGGAACTTCCCCAGGTTCTGGTGGAACAGGAACAGGAGCTCCAGGAGCGTCTGTGGGGCTCCTCAGTGCTCCCTCTGACCCTCTTCCCTTTTCTGCAGCTGCCTTGGGCTCCGCAGGGAGCTTGTCCAGGGCTGCAGCCTCCAGGTGAGGCTGTTGGAGGGGATCCCTTTCAAGCCCTTTGCTTTTTTCCCACTTTTTCTTGGCTGCTGTTTCCAGGGAAGGCTGGACAGAGTCACTGGGTGCTTCCTGCCCTGGAGATGGGGATTTGGGCTCCTTGTTTTTATGGGACAGTTCCAAAGGTTCAGTCAGTAAGGGAGCCCCTGCTGTGCTCAGATTGACCTTCAGCTCGGCACCTTTTGGCTCCTTGTCCTCTCTCCTCTCATTTTTCCTGGGGAGGTCTCTCTCTGTGGCCTTGCTGGGTCCCTTGGCTGCAGCAGATTCCTGCAGCTCAGTGTGACCCATCCCTGTGCTCTGTCCCTGGGATCCCAGCCCCCAGCTGGCAGCTCTGCCTCCCTGTGGCTCCATCTCCTCCCTGGGGCTGCCGGCCAGCTCGCTGGCTTTGGGGCCCTGCTGTCCTGGGGCTGGCACAGGGGAGCTGTGTTTCTCCTCCAGGATAGGACTCCCAGGTGTTGTTTTAGCATCCTGCGGCACATCCAGAGCTCTGCCTCCAGGGGCTGTTCCAGGACACACGGCTGGGTTCTGCCACTCCATCCCACAGGGAGCACTCCTGGCACCTCTGCAGGTTCCATTCTCTTCCCAGAACTCCATCCCTCTTGGCAGCTGGTTCCTCCTTTGTTTTGGTTTCTTTTTCTTTTTCTTCACCATGGCACCTTCCAAATCCCAGTTTTCCTGGGGGGGATCTCTGCAGGTCTCCACAGGCTCCGTGGGGACACTGGTGGCCTTTTTGTGAGGAGCCCTAGAGTGAGGGGATGCTCCAGCACCACAGCCAAGCTCCACTGTGGAACAGGGGTCTGCTCTGGGCTCAGGACTCTTCTGCTGTGGGACACCTACAGGATGCTCCTCTGGCACATCTGTGAGAGGCACTGGGGCAGGTTTTGCTCTGCCAAACCCACGGTCCCTGGATTTGGGAGCTTGCCTGACTTGTGCAGTGGGAAGACCTGGAATACAGGAAGCCTGCTCAAACATCAAGGCCACTATTTGCTTGATAAAAGAAATAATAAATATATTCTCTGTGTGGCTGCAGCCCTCTCAGACAGGCCCTACAGGCAGGATTTCCCACTGGAACCACACCAGAGCCACCTCAGGAGGGCTGGGGTAGGTATTTACCCCAACACCTGTGTGATCTACCCCAAATCCATCCACCAGTGCTATTTAAACACAAGTCTGACACAGGCTCTTACCCCACCAAAAAGCACCAGTTCTTGCAAGGACATGCCATTGCTTTTTAAAAATGCATTAAGGATCCATTTTGTCTCAGCAAGACAAGATCAGAGAGAGCCTTTTTATATCTCTAGCTGGCATCTTTCCAGAGTGGGAAAACAGAAGTTTAGTGGGAAGATGGGAAGAGAAGATGGGGGCAAGAGAGCCAAGTTTCCCCAGCAGCCAGGGAGGAAGCAGGGGGAGGCAGAGCCTCTGTGCCAGGGTCACCTCTGTGTCCCTGGGGATCCCTCAGGGTGAGGAGAGCAGCAGCTGTTTGTCACTCAGCCCTGGCCCACAAATCCTCCTCCACACAAGGTGTGAGCAGCACCAGCCCCTCTGCAGGCTGGGTCAGTGGAGCAGGAGAAAATCACATCTTCCTTTGGCAATTGCACAGCTCACTTGGGAAGGAGATCCTCCCTGGAATATCCTCATGACAATTACCAGTCCTTTTCAACAGCAAAACAAAAGCCAGTGCTGATGGCAGAGATGGGAGCTCTGCCCTGCCCCAGCACAGCTGTGAGCCAGTCCCAGTGATAAAGCACTCAGAGCACAGGGATTTGGGCTTTTAGTCTGAGTGGGAGGGAAAGAGCCTTGGAGAGGGCAGGGATCCGAGGGGAAGGGTGAGCCCAGCACCAGGAGCCCTGAGAGCCACACAAAGACATTCCTGCTGGCCCAGGTGGCCCCACAGCCAGGAGCAGAAGTGAAGAGTTCCCAGAGGAGGTTTCCACGAGGAAATGGAATTATTTCCTATGTTATCATTTCTGTCCTACCTGTGGGCTCCTGCAGGGCTTTCCCTTCCTGAGGTTCTGCGTGTTGGACGTGGTTGTGCTCAGCCTCCTCCTTCTGTGTCTCACCATTCTCAGCAGGAGCAGATTTTTCTGGAAGGTCTTTATTGTCTAGTGCTCCTTTTGCTTCAGCTGGAACATCAAAGACAGGAACAGAAAGCTTCAGGTCTCAGGAGTACAGGCAGCCTGCAGCTACACCCCAGCCCTTGCAAAGGGGTTAATTTTGTGTTTAACAGGAATGAGGTTTATGAAACATGGCTGGTTCATCCCCTCACAATCCCATTTCAGCAGCACTTTTATATTTGGCATATGCCAAGGTGGGGGTAGAACAGAAGCAGGGGCTGTTTCAGGGCTTTAAGCACAGGGTGAGGGTTTGTTTGGGTTTTTTCCTCTTTGCAATCAGCCCATTCAGACTATCACAGCTCCCCACTGGGAATTCAAATCCAGAATGAACTCCATTATCAGCCTGGAGTCCCTGGCTAATGCTGATCATCTTGTATTCATCTATACCTTCCAATACATCCACACAGCCACCACAACATTCCTCACTCTGCATAATTACAGCCAGTTTTCATTTGTAAGGCATAATTACAAGGGAGAGCAGTTCTCCCTGTAATTAATTTTATTTAAATTTTGCACAGAAAGGGAAACGATGACAGGCACTGGTACAAGAGCCGTGCAGGGGAAGGAAAGGACAAGTGCTGTGACTGAGCCCTGTGTCAGCAGGCACTGAAACCTGCTGGGGCTGCACCCTGGAGCTGTGCCCTGCTGCTGCATTTCCCACCTGCTGCCTCCGGGGGCTGCTTGCTTTTGCCGGGAATCTCCTCCTCCCCGGGGCTCGGGGGAGGTTTCCTGTCCTTCACCTCCTCTGAGTGATCCACACAAACTTCTGGGGTTTTGCATTCCGCCTCCACCTTTGCTGCTGCTTCTGTAAATCGAATGTGAAGAGTAAAAATTCCTGGGTTTAAATATAGATCAGATTAAATTAGATAAAATTCACTCCCTTGCCTCATTTTTTATCCTCTGTAAGGAACTGAAGGGTTTCCTCACTTTCAAAACCTGGTTTTTAGGATCTTTCTACCTTCCTGCATTGTCTTGCATTTCCTCTTTCATTCACCCACCTGGGCCTCTCAGTCTCTACATCCCAGTGGATGTTTTTGTTAAAACTTCTCTCTTGAAATTTATCTTCATCATTAAACTAAGGAGTATTAGAAGGTAAGAAAAAATATCTCACTCCAACTCCATCCACAACCAATCCACATATGCTGCCTCTGCCCAGGACTATTTGCTGCATTTTAGTAATATAAATATTCAATAAGTACAATTTTGGAGAGCAGTTTTCTCTCCAGAGGGATGGTGTCCCTGGAGAAACCCACACAGCACAGCAAACCTGCACATGGAGAACCAAACACACCCTTCCCAGCATTCAACACCTACAGTCATCCCAAGGAAAGGTCCCAGAATTATCAACAAAGCCTTTTAGGCTCTTCAGAAATTGTTTTCAAGAACCTCTGTTTGTCAGCTCTGTGTCCTACAGGACCTGGGAGATTCCAGGGAGAGCTGAGGGCAGTGGTGACACACAGCAAGCACCAGCAGGGATGAGCCAGCACCTCTCCATGGCTGTCCTCAGACCACTCAGCACTGCTAAGAACTCAATGACAATTTAAAAATCACTAAAAACCTCTGGTTTCATGTTTCATAAGTGAAGAATCACTGTGATGCATTTTCTGTGTCTGCTGAGAGCAGAGCTGAGCTCTCCTCAAGGTGCTTCACCCAAAGCCAACCAAGGCTGGGCTCCCTGCCCTCAGGTGTTTTCCAGCCTGAACTGTCTGTGACTGTGACTCTGGGGTTTGGGCACACTCACCTGCAGGAGCCTTGTCCTGCTGAAGGGCAGCCTCAGATGTCAGCAGCTCCCCAGACACAGCAATGCTGGGCTGAGCTGCCACATTCCCACCATCCACAGCAGGGACAAACTTGGCTGGAGATGCAGGAGCAAACCCAGAATCCAGGCCATGGTGATGGTTGACTTCTGCTGCTGGGGCAAACTCAGAGACCACAACGTGCTGAGCTTTGTTATCTGCTGCTGCAGCAAATCCCAAATCCAAGGTATGGTGAGGTTCTGTGTCTGCTGACGGGGCAAACCCCAAATCCATGGTCTGGTGGGACTCCACATCTGCTGCTGGAGCAAATCCCAAATCCATTTTCTGGTGAGATTCCACACCTGCTTCTGGGGAAAATCCCAATTCCATGTTCTGGTGAGATTCCACACCTGCTGCTGGAGCAAATCCCAAATCCATGTTCTGGTGAGATTCCACACCTGCTGCTGGAGCAAACCCCAAATCCATGTTCTGATGGGACTCCACATCTGCTGCTGGGGCAAATCCAAAATCCATGGCCTGGTGGGACTCCATACCTGCTGCTGGGGCAAATCCCAAATCCATGGCTTGGTGGGACTCCACACCTGCTGCTGGGGCAAACCCCAAATCCACCCCATGGTGGGATCCAGCTGCCGGGGCGAAGCCGAGCTCTGTCCCCGGGGTGGACACGTCATTGACACCTCTGGCAGGGCTGGCTTCAGGTGCAGGAGCAAAGCCCCCATCTGTGGCCTGGAGAGGGCTGCCTGCTGCTGCTGCAGGACTCTGGGGAGGTTTGGCGTCTCCAGCAGGGCCAGCCCCAGCTTTCTCTGCAGGATGGGACACGGCGTCGGTGGTGGGAACAGAGGCTGCACCTGGCAGGGACACAGGAACCACAGGTCAGGGAGAACCCATGGAAACTCCTGAGCTGCTGCTTTGTGCCTGGGGAACAGCCAGGGCTCCCTCCCTGTGTCCCCTCCTGCCTTTCAGCACCACCAGCAGCTCACCCAGGTGCTCCATCCTTACCCCCTGCCGCAGCCCCCGTGCCCTGTGTGCACCCCTGGCTGCAGAGGGGCTCCCATCTGCTCCAGCAGCAGGGACTGCTCCTCTGCCAAAGCTGCCTGATGCCAAAGAGCTGGCAGGGGGCCAAGGCTGCTGGATGCTCTGCCAGGAGCACATTCCAGCAGAGCCCAGCATGGCTGGAGCTGCAAGGCACCTTCGAGATGTGCCAGCTCCAGTCCCGCTCCCTTCTCCTGGCAGGGACACCTCCCACCATGCCAGGTTGCTCCATCCTGGCCTGGGACACTTCCAGCAGCCACAGCTTCCCCAGGAAAGCTGGTTTTCCCTCTGCTGCAGGACACAGAAAATGTGGGATCACCTGTGTGAGCCCGGCAGGTTTTCCAAAAGCAGGAAAAGTCCTGTCACCCTCCAAAGCCACACACTTCATCGTAAACATGGTTTGTGCTGCTGGTGGGGTCGGGCTGGTGCTCCAGCAGGAGCTCTGGCACTCCTGACACAAAATCCTCCCACGAATCCCAAATTCCCTCTATTCCCTCAAATTGGCCTCGTTCATTTTTCACACAGTATCTCCTAACACTGAGCTGGTAGCTCCAAACCAACATTTGTCACTTCACAGCACAATCAAAGCTCTGCATCTCCTATTTGCCTAAAGTCCCCCTGAAGGAGGTTTTTCAGTCAGTTTTTGTTTAATGTTTCAGCTCTCCAGAGGCAAGCTTTTCCAAATGATCAGAGGCAGAAGCAGTGGATCTCTGTGCTGCAGCTCCTCATCTCGACAGCCCCAAGCTCTGCCCACCCTCTGTGTCCTGCAGCTCAGTGCCCTGAACATCCCCCATCTATTGCTGACGACCAAAAAACAACATTTCTACTGATTTTTTGAGTCACATCTAAAAATATCCCCCCCAACCAGTGGAAAATGCATGAAATCTAATTTAGATACTTAAACTGAAGTCAGAAAGAAATAGAAAAATCAAAAAAGCCCCTTGTAAAATGGTACTAAAGGATCCATTTAGATAAAACAAGTATTTTAGTGAACCAAAACAAGAGGATCCATCATGCACCAGCCCTCACTGGGGTCTGACTTTGTTGTGGGTTTTTTAAGTGATATCATGATCTTCTCCAAAGAAAACATAAAGGTTGTGATTTAACATGTGAATAAGACTGTAAATAGATAGATATTAAAAGCAGTATGGATGATTCTGGAGAATTAGGGAAATTAGTGGGATGAAGTATTAGGAAGCTGGACAACAACTGGCACTGTGAGTCTGTGTATAAATACATTAAAAATGTTTATTTTTTAAAGAGAATCTTTTAAAAGGACAGGTTCAAGGTCCTTGTGGATAGACGTGGCAGTTGGGGCCGTGGGTCAGTGCTGGAGAAGGGTTGGACCCAGTGACCTCAGGGGCTTTTCCTGCTGAACCATTCCCTCCCTCTGTGCTGTAACCACAGCCTCAGGATTTTCCTGGAGCTCAAATGCGGGGACAGCAAGGAGCCATGGAATCAGCTCCAGGACTGGGACACGAGCAGCAGGTTTGCTGCTCCTCCCTCAGCCGCAGGCACACAGATCCGTTCCCACCTCGCTGCGTTTCCCCCAGGAGAGGCAATCCCATGTTCTGCCCCCTCCAGGGTGCAGGGCTCACCTGGAGCTGCAGCCTTGGCTCCCTCGGGGGCTGCAGCCTCTGCTGGCAGGGCTGGGGCTGCAGCAGGGAGGCTCCCCGGGGCTGCTGCTGCCGTGGGGCTCTCGGGCAGGCTCGTCCTTATGGCTTCTGCGGCTGCAGGGGGCACTGCCAACACAAGAGCTGGGATCAGCTCCTGGAGAGGCCTTGGATCACGGAGTGCTGGCATGGGGAGCACCCCCAGGTGCTGCCTCAGCCACCCCTGAGGGGGAGGGAATCCCCCTCAGCTCAGAGAGAATCTGCTCTGATTGCCCACCCTCAGGAAAGTAATTGGTGCAGCACCCAGGAAAACTCTTGAATCCCAGGACAAGTGGCAAAGTTGGGGAGGCTTGTGCTACAAACCCTCCCAGTGCCACCCCCAGCTCCAGAAACACTTCCTACCCATCACCAGGGAGAAACTGTTCTCAGCTTCTTCACAGAAATAAAGATCCTGTTATGGGTCAAGTTTTGTAATGCACACAAATCCCAGTGGGATAATGCTCCAGTGGAGCTTCAAAGATTTAACTGTGACCAGAATTTAAAGGTAATTGTAAAATCACAGGAAGGTTTGGGTGGGAAGGGACCTTAAAGATCACCCAACACCACCCCTGCCATGGCAGGGACACCTCCCATTGTCCCAGGGACACCTCCCACTGTCCCAGGCTGCTCCCAGCCCTGTCCAGCCTGGCCTGGGCACTGCCAGGGATGCAGGGGCAGCCACAGCTGCTCTGGGCACCCTGTGCCAGGGCCTGCCCACCCTCACAGGAACAATTCCTTCCCAATATCCCATCTAACCCCACTCCCTTTCAGTTTAAAGCCATTCCCACTCCCCAAAGACTCATTTCCATTCTAAACTGATGTGAGCAGCAGAAGCAGTGCTGTCCTTGGCCAGCCCCCACGTGGCTCTGTCCCAGCCTGGTGTCCCTTGAGGAGGCAGACAAGGAGGGGAGCTGGTTCTGCTGCTCAGGAGCTCTCTGCCAACACCTCCTGCAGATCAGCTCACAACTGGTTTTTACCTGGTGGCTCAACAAAGTAAGAGGTATCTGGTCCCTTCATGTCCTGCTGAGCTCCCATCCAGTATTCTTCAGGGGCTGTGGGAAACAAACACACTGAGTCCTGCCCTGACCCCACAGGACTTTGATTTCCCAGGGGAAGGTTTGACTCTGCTGGCTTTGGGGCTCATCCCCAGGGAATTTCAATTCCCTCTATAAGGAGCAGCAGAACCTCTGTTCTCCCAGGATTACTGGGAGTGAGAGCTCCCATCAGACAGAGTGACACCCAGCACTGACCCCAGGAGTCAGAAGAGGAGTTTCTTTCCTCAGTTCTCCTGGGCAAGTGGCTCTGGGTAGCCCTGCCTAAGCAGGGGGCTTGGAAAAGCTCCAAGCTCATCCATCCTGTGACCTCCTAACGTAGAATCCCAGCATGGTTTGGGCTGGAAGGGACCTTAAACTCATTTCACGGGCAGGGACACCTTCCACTATCCCAGGGTGCTCCAAGCCTCCTCCAACCTGGCCCTGGGCACTGCCAGGGATCCAGGGGCAGCCACAGCTGCTCTGGCTGTGCCAGGGCCTCACACCAGAACACTCCCCTGAACCAACAGCTGTCCATGCCAAGAGGAAACTTTCCAATCTTGACTCATTTTATGCGTCAACCCCCACCAAGATTCTCCAGGACTCGTAAAGTGGGATTTCCCAGCTGCAACCCCTCCAAACCCAGCCAGTCAGAGGAAACATTTGCTTCTCACCTGCTTTTCCTGGCAGGAATTCTGTGCCTGACTCGAGGCCCATGAAGGCTGACGGGTCCAGAGCCTCTGCAGGGGAATACAGGGACCCCAGGAAAGGCTGTTCAGGTCCCATCATGGATCCATGTGGAGCTAAGAAAATAACAAAACTTTTGTAATCACCAGCCTTAATGGCACCTCTCCTAAATTTCAAGTCCTACCACTTGGACTGTTCTGCTCAGCAGCAGTTCAGATCAATCTGCATCAAATGTTAGTTCTGCATCACAAACCATAAATTCTGTATTTAACAGAACCTTCTGACAAGGTTTAAGAGAGTAAACACAGGCAAATTATTTCCTTTGGCTTTCTGCTACTGCTCCCATGAATTCCAGCTGGTAATCCCTTAATAATCCAATATTGATATAATAATCCAAGAGCTGAAATCCTGAAGAGCATTTTGCAGCAACAGCTCCTGAGTATCTGGGTTTTAGCCATTAAAACAAGAGCAGGGGAAAAAAAAGGCTTGTGAATTTACAGCTGTGGAAACCTCCCTCGTGGATTCCCTGATGGGGAGAACCATAAAAAGTTCTGGGCCAGGATTGAGAGATGGGTGGGATTTTGGTATTTTTGGTCTTCAGGTTGTTGTTTATTTTTGTCTTATCCAAAGCTCTGCATGCTGCCTACATCTCAGACTTAGTGCACAAAGAGAAGGCACCAAAAGTCACACAACACACAGGTTCAAGGCCTTTTAAAACTAGTTTGCCCAATTAACTCTTAGAATGTATTTTAGTTCTACCTTCCTACTAAGAAAGGTAGAAACGGGTTCCAACATCAACCTGAAGTTTCAGTACATGAAAATGAGCCTTCAACCAACACCCCTGGGCTCCAACATCAACCTGAATTTTCAGTACGTGAAAATTCAGGTTGAACCTTCAACCAACACCGTGGAGTTCCAACATCAACCTGAATTTCCAGCACAAGAAAGACAGGAGAGCCAAGTGCCCAGCTGGCAGCTGGGGAGGGCTGTGCAGGGGAGCTCACCGAGGATGTCCCTGGCAGCGTCGGCGTGGCCCGGGAACAGCGGCGCGCTCTTCATGTCCGTGGGGAAGGACAGCTCGGGCAGGTTCTCCCCTCTGTGCATGCTGAAGGGGTCTGGCAGAGACACAACAGGCAGGGTCACCACTCAGGGTGACAGGGACACCCTCAGGGTGACAGGGACACCACTCAGGGGACAGGGACACCTTCAGGGTGACAGGGACACCACTCAGGTGACAGGGACACCACTCAGGGGACAGGGACACCCTCAGGGTGACAGGGACACCACTCAGGGGACAAGGACACCTTCAGGGTGACAGGGACACCACTCAGGGACAGGGACACCCTCAGGGGACAGGGACACCACTCAGGGTGACAGGGACACCACTCAGGGACAGGGACACCACTCAGGGGTGACAGGGACACCACTCAGGGTGACAGGGACACCCTCAGGGGACAGGGACACCACTCAGGGTGACAGGGACACCCTCAGGGGACAGGGACACCCTCAGGAGACAAGGACACCTTCAGGGTGACAGGGACACCCTCAGGGGACAGGGACACCCTCAGGGTGACAGGGACACCACTCAGGGGACAAGGACACCTTCAGGGTGACAGGGACACCCTCAGGGTGACAGGGACACCACTCAGGGGTGACAGGGACATCCTCAGGGGACAGGGACACCACTCAGGGTGACAGGGACACACTCAGGGTGACAGGGACACCCTCAGGGGACAGGGACACCCTCAGGGGACAGGGACACCACTCAGGGTGACAGGGACACCACTCAGGGACAGGGACACCACTCAGGTGACAGGGACACCACTCAGGGTGACAGGGACACCCTCAGGGGACAGGGACACCACTCAGGGTGACAGGGACACCCTCAGGGGACAGGGACACCCTCAGGGGACAAGGACACCTTCAGGGTGACAGGGACACCCTCAGGGGACAGGGACACCACTCAGGGGTGACAGGGACACCACTCAGGATGACAGGGACACCCTCAGGGTGACAGGGACACCACTCAGGGGTGACAGGGACACCACTCAGGGTGACAGGGACACCACTCAGGGGACAGGGACACCCTCAGGGTGACAGGGACACCACTCAGGAGTGACAGGGACACCACTCAGGATGACAGGGACACCCAAATTACTGGGAAACTGAAACATCCTCCAGTGTCCCAGGCAGACTGTCCCACCCCTGGCAGTGTCCCAGGCCAGGCTGGACAGGGCTTGGAGCAGCCTGGGACAGTGGGAGGTGTCCCTGCCATGGCAGGGGTGGCACTGGATGATCCTTAAGGTCCCTGTCACCCTGCCCTCTGGCAGTGGGAGCCATTCCCTGTGTCCTGTCCCTCCATCCCTGTCCCCAGTCCCTCTCCAGCTCTCCTGGAGCCCCTCCAGGCCCTGCCAGGGACTCTGAGCTCTCCCTGGAGCTTCTCCTCCCCAGGTGAGCACCCTATTTCCAGACACTCGGATTTCCTCCAGTTAAAGCCAGCTCAGGGGGATTTGGTTCAGGGCTGTGGCTCATTCTCATGCCAGAAGTGCTCCCTGCAGGGCTGAGAGCCCAGCCTGAGCTGTTCCCATGCTCACAGTGGGCTGGCATGTCAAGATCAGGTGAGCTGAGTGAATTCCTTTATAAACCTGTCAGATTATTTGAGATGTCAAGACAACATCTTGCCTCGGAGCAACGTGCAGAATATTTTAATTTTGAGCTGTTTACAACAATACTGCCAGGTCTGAACAACAGCTTTCTTTCCACTTAAAGAACCAACCCCAAAAAACAAGGGGAAAAAAAGAGCATGACTGAAATCGATTTAAAACTAAAGGAGATTCTGCTGATGTTCCCTCTTTGCCCAGCAGTTGAATGATGTGGAAGAAATGGGCAGCTCAGATCTGTGGGCCAACCCACCTTTGCTCCAGAGGGAAAAGGGGAGGAGTGGGAGAGCTGAAATTTCCCCTCTTTCTTCCCAAGGAACAAGGAATTACAGGGATCCCGGTCAGGGGATCCTTTACACCACCAGCCAGAGAATCCTCTCCTTGGGAGGGAAATTGTCCTCCCATTTTCCAAAGAGTGGGCACACCAATATTGAATAAATCAAATTATTTCTCTGAGTCTGATCTCTGCTCCATTATGGGAGCTCTAAGCAGAATCTCATTTATATCCAATTGGAAGAGCAACACAGGGGACACTTTGATATTGAACTTTATGTGATCCCTGCAGAGGTGTGCAAGACACTCCAAGGACATAAAACCTTAAGAAATGTGGTTTCATGCAACAAATAAACGAAAATATTCCTATTATTCAGGCCAAAAGAACACTGGGTGATAGGCCAGGTATGTAAATTGTTCCTAATTAACAAATGTAACATTTGACTCTTCAGCAGAACAACACCAATGTCCCATTCCTGCACCCACACAGGAACAGGAGGGAAAACCCAAGAAACCTATGACTCTTCCAGTTCTTCCATTAATCATTTCTTATCCTTGTAAAAATACATCAGTTCTTCACAGTCAGTAAGAAAATCATGCCCTAAGCAGGCCTACAGTACTCAAAAATATATTAAAAATAAGAAGGTCCATCCTGTATCTTCCCAGGTTGATTGCCTGGGATAATCTGGGCAGGACCCACACTTCTCATGTGCTCCTGGAGCCAGCAAGCAATTTCATTTCAAAAAATGAGGGGAAAAAGGAGAATACTGAGGGGGAGCTGTTGGGTGAAAGTGTATCAGTGTGCAGGGCTAGGTGCAGCTCATGTTCAGCAGTGTCAGCAGCTGCAGAGGTGTGGGACAGCTGCAGGGCAGGGTGTGACACAGGGACAGGCACTGCCTGGGGACACTGCAGCTCAGAGGGACACATCTGCACTGAAACCCACAGTGCTCACAGCAGCTCAGCTGTGGGAGTCCCCCAAAACCTGCTCTGGGCATAGGACCCCAGAATTATTAGGGTTGGAAAAGAGTTCCAAGAGAATCAACTCCAACTTTTGACCAAATACCCACAAAATACATCACAAAATGCTGTGTCTGCTTGGCTTTGAACACTGCCAGGGATGGGGACTCAGCACTGCCCTGGGCAGCCCCTGCCAACACTGAACCTCTCTTTAGTGCAGGAATTTCCCCAATATCCACCCTGAGCTGCCCTGGCCCAGCCTGGGGCCGTTCCCTCTGCTCCTGTCCCTGTTCCCTGGGATAAGATCCCAAATCCCCCCGGCTGTGCCCTCCTGGCAGGAGCTGTGCAGAGCCACAAGGGCCCCTGAGCCTCCTTTGCTCCAGGCTGAGCACCTGCCCAGCTCCTCAGGGATTCTGCAGCCCCTTCCAGCTCCTCAGGGATTCTGCAGCCCCTGCCCGGCTCCCTCAGGGATTCTCCAGCCCCTTCCCAGCTCCCTCAGGGATTCTGCAGCCCCTGCCCGGCTCCTCAGGGATTCTGCAGCCCCTGCCCAGCTCCTCAGGGATTCTGCAGCCCCTGCCCGGCTCCCTCAGGGATTCTCCAGCCCCTTCCAGCTCCTCAGGGATTCTGCAGCCCCTGCCCAGCTCCTCAGGGATTCTGCAGCACCTGCCCAGCTCCTCAGGGATTCTCCAGCCCCTTCCCAGCTCCCTCAGGGATTCTCCAGCCCCTGCCCGGCTCCTCAGGGATTCTGCAGCCCCTGCCCGGCTCCTCAGGGATTCTGCAGCCCCTGCCCAGCTCCATTCCCTGGACTCTCTCCAGCCCCTCCAGGTCTCTCCTGCTGGAGGGGCCCAGAGCTGCCCCCAGGATTCCAGGGGAGTCCCTCAGCCGGGCCAGCACAGGGGACAATCCCTGCCCTGGGCTCATGTCCAGCTGTTGTCACCAGCCCCTGTGCCCAGCCTGGACGTTCCATGGGGTGATGGTGCCCTGAGGGCAGGAGCTGGCCCTCGGCCTGTAGATCCAGCCTGTGCTGATCCCCCTGGAAACTCCCTGCCCTGCAGCACAGCCACATCCACCCACCATGCTGGTTGTGACCATGAAGTGGTCACCCCACGCCCTCACCACCATCCCCAGGAGGGATCCCCTGAGCAGGGCTGGGCCCAAAACCAAAAACCAACTCACAGGGAGTCCAGGGGCTGCCAAAGGCCATGAGGGGAGCAGGAGCCCCTCAGGGATGGAGCCTGGAGCCCATGAGGGGAGCACGAGGCCCTCAGGGATGGAACCTGCCGTCCATGAGGAGAGCATGAGCCCCTCAGGGATGCCATGAGGGGAGCAGGAGCCTCTCAGGAATGGAGCCTGCAGACAATGAGGGGAGCAGGGGCCCCTCAGAGATGGAGCTTGCAGGCCATGACTGGGGGGAGCAGGAGCCCCTCAGGGATGGAGCCAGGAGTCCATGAGGGGAGCAGGAGCCCCTCAGAGATGGAGCCTTCAGGCCATGATTGTGGGGAGCAGGAGTACCCTCAAGGATGCTATGAAGGGAACAGGAGCCCCTTCAGGGATGGAGCCTGCAGTCCATGAGGGGAGCAGGAGCCCTCTCAGCTCATGAGGGGAGCAGGAGCCCCTCAGGGATGCCATGAGGGGAGCAGGAGCTCCTCAGAGATGGAGTCTGCAGCCCATGAGGGGAACAGGAGCCCCTCAAGGATGCCATGAGGGGAGCAGGAGCCCTCTCAGGCCATGAGGGGAGCAGGAGCCCTCTCAGGCCATGAGGGGAACAGCAGCCCCTCAGGGATGCCATGAGGGGAGCAGGAGCCCATCAGGGATGGAGCCTGCAGCCCATGAGGTCCCCCAGCTGCTGAAATCAGGGTGCTCCAGCTCCTGAGCCATCCTACCAGCCATGTCCATGGGTTTGAAGCACAGGTCTCTCTCCTCTGCTGACCAGGTGTCGTTGCGATCCAGGAACTCTTTGTAGGACATCTTCTCATCCATGATTTCTCCTGGGAATACTGACATGGGAGAAGAAAACGACCCAGTCAAAGGCCAAACATTGAAATATTTAAAATGGATCACTGCACTATGTGACATTTGGGTGTGACATCTCCAAGTAACAGGGACTGGCAGCCCACCAGAGCCCATAATATTTATTTTTGACTGGTTTGATCCAGCTCTTCAAATACAAGACCCAGAATAATGGGCATTTCTGTGTCCTGAGGCACATGTAAGATCAAGAACAGACTCACACGGAAGTGTTGTCCTAGTCCAAAGCCCCCAGTTGTACAAAAAGAACAAAACCATAAGTCCTGAGGCTTTAAACAGGACAAACTCAGTGGAAAGGTTCAAAATTAATACCCAGACTAATGAGTTTTAGCTATATTTCTGTTTTAAGGAGGCCTGAATCTGTCAACTCTTCTGAGGACAACATTAGAGTTTTTTAACTCGTTCCAGTTTCTTCTGGAAAGAAACAGAAATATTTACAGGGACTCCTTCTCTCATCCCCCATACAACATCCTCTGCTCTCTGCCAATACACCTCTTCATGCTTTTAATATTTTTACCTTCACTTAGGCTGACAATACCTGCAAGCCTGGAGCTCAGGAGATGAAATTCATCACAAAACATCCCTAGATATAACCCTTAATTCAGTGTAAAACTGTAGTTACTAAAAACAACCTAATGTTAAGGCACAGAAGGACCAGAAGGGAAGAATTCATTAAAAATCACAACCCTGGTCTATAAAACAACAACCTGAGGGGGTCAGGCAGGCTGAGAGCTCACAGCAAGGTGGGCAGACACTCAGCTCTAATAATGACGATGATGATGATGATGATGATTATTATGATGATAGCAATAATAATAATGTTATTGAGAGAGAATAAGATGAAAAATGGCTTTTGTGGGGCTTGGGGTTTGTTTTACATCACAAAACAAGGAAAGGTCACCAGTACAAATCATCAGGTGGCTTCAATAATTTGCTCAGACAGTCTGGGTTTAGAAAAGCAGGAAGAGATTCCTTGGAGTTTGAAACATGTCCAAACCTCTGATTAGAGGTAAATATTAAGTATTACTTCTAATTAATAATAAAATTAATAATATATATAGTTAATAATTATTTAAATAATAAATTAATAATAATTCAAGCAATCATTAAAATTATAATACATTTCTATAATAATATAATCTATTAGATAATTTATGTTATATATGTTATAAATAAATATAATATATAAATATATAGCATATACATTTTATATATCATATATTATATATACATTATAGGTACTTCGTAATATATTTTATATGTTTCCATGCACATCATTCTACATATTATAATATATATTTTATAATGTATAGTTCATATCTTTTCATGTGGTTTATATTATATATTACATTATCTTATATAATGTATACTATATAATATTTCTATTTTTATAAATATATGTAAATTATGTATTGTATATTATTCTATACATATTTTATTTATATACACACACACATATATACATATATAAAAATATAAATGCATATGTGTAACGACTAATACAATTAATGTAAATATTACTTCCAGTCAGGCTCTGGAGCTCTGAGTGCTGCCGTGTCCCCAGGGTGTGGCCCTGTGAGCCAGGGCCATGTGACACTCACTGTGTGTGTGACACTGTGTGTGACACTCCCTGTGTGTGTGACATCCCCGGTGTGTCCCCGTTCCCAGCCGATCCCGGGCCAGGCAGGAGCTTCCCAGGGTTCGGGTCCCTCCGAGGGTCACATGGAGGGAAGGGCACCAAGGTGCTGGGACCGTGTCCCCAGTGCCACCCTGGGCAGGAGGAGGACACGAGCTCTGCCTGCCCCTGTCCCAACATTCCCACCTGGGTGTCCCCAGCAGGAGCTGCCAGGGGCAGGACAGATCCTAGAGAGATGCTGGTCCAAGAAAACACAAATAAAATGGATTTTTACACTTACACACGCTGAGAAAGCCAGACTGGGAATGAAAGGGGAATTTCAGGGATCACAACACTCCCACCTCTTGTCTCCAGGAGAACCCTGATTCATCCATCCCATCCATCCCCTGCAGCCCTGCCCTGATCCATCCATCCCTGGGCATCTCTGGAGCTGCTGCCCCCCCGTGCAGCCCCCAGCAGCAGGGCCTGGCACGGGCACGCTGCTTTGCTGCCAGAGCTCAGAGCTCTCATTCTGCTCAGTGGCTCCATTTGCCATGGCTGACCTCAGCAGGGCCCTCAGCAGTTCCCAGGCAGGGTGACACCACCTCTGCCTCCGCTGACAAAGGACAGAGGGACACGGGGGACAACAACCCACCGTGTGTCCCATGGAAAACCAAACCCAGCCTGGGCAACGCTGTCCGAGCCTGCAGCAGCTAAAAGCCTGATTATTCAGGAGAAAAATATTTTATTAATATTTTATTTGATAATATAATGTAATTTTGGTATTATTTTATTTAGCTTTGCAAAGTGCTTTGGAGACAAAGTGCCACTGCAATGTGTCAAGAGACATTATTATTATTTACCATTATTTGTGGTGTACAGAGCAGCAAGGGATTTAATTAGATTCCACTGTAAATTCCTCTAGACAGGAGCCTGTCATTTGTGTGTCTATAAAACTATTTAAAGCAAAAAAAAAAAATAGAAGACACTAAAAGTCCTTGACAGTGTGAGGAAGAGCCTGGGAGCAGTTAAAACATTCCAAAACTTCCTCAAAGATGATATGATGATATTATGACATTAACAGAGTGCTGGGTTGGACCCACACTGAGGCTGATGGAGAGCATCCACTGCTTGAACTCTGAATATTTGCAACAAATCAATTTGTTAGCACTGAAAATACATTGGCATATTGCCATGATGCAAGATTTCACAGGGAAGAACATAAAATTAGGGTCAGAAAGGTAAACGTGAATAAACCCCTCCACTTTGGGGGGGTTTAGTGCCAGGTTGTGCTCATGCCTTTCAATACAGAGGGGAACCACACCTGGGGCTGGAGAAGGAGGGAGCAGCAGGAGACAAAAGGAATTGGGATGGGAAATATTTCCATTTGCCATCAGATGGAACCAAGTTGAGGAAAACTCCGTCAGTGTTTGCAAGCCATGAGCTGCAGCAAAGCCCCAGAGCCGGCTGCAAGCTGCATCAGGAGCAGTTGGGAGCTGCCTCTGCCAAATCCTTCCGAATCCAAACCCAAGACTGGAATATTCTTCACACAATATTTTCACAACAGATGCAAATGAAAAACCCAAACCAGGCAGTGCTTCCCAGCAGGAATGCCGGTGCAAGGAGGGATGCAGGCAGCTCTGGAGCAGGGAGAGCAGAGCAGGGCAGCCACAGGGACAAGGCTGGAGCAGCCACCCCTTCCCTGGGCCAGCCAGGACCCAGCTGCCCCTGCCAGAGCCAGCACAGCAAAGATTTCTGCAGCACAGCCACCACCAGCAAACCCCTTCTGCTATTCCCACAATGTTTCCCAAGTTATGTGCCTTAAGGTGGACGCTTCCAGCTTATCTGTCATCCCCATCCCAATATTCAGTTTCCCCTTATCAAACCTGGAACACAAAATGTGATCTCAGATTTCCCAAGGACTGGGAAAAGAGGATTTTTCAGTTCCACACCCAAGCTCCCCAAACACACCTTCTGCCTCTGACCTACCAACAAACATCACAAAACAACACAAAGGAGAAGCCAAACTCCTCCAAGGCCCAGTGCTGCCAGTGCCCGTGGATGTGCATGGCAGCAGATAATGCACTCCACACAAAATGCAAATCTGACAGATCCCACAGACCTGTAAAGCAATTTTAGCAAGTATTAAAGCTGGCTGATAGCTGAAAATCCGGTTACGAGCCCTGATAATATAAACCAATGTAGGATTAGAGCTTACAAAGTCTTGCTTAAAGGAAAAAAGACCATTAACAACATACTTACAAAGCAAACTTGCTTCTGAGAGGAAAAACAAGGATCCCATGCAAGAAGCACCTTCTGTGCACTGCTCCCAGGGCAGGATGAGGGTGGAACATTTAGCAGGGCTGCTGACAGCGTGGAATTGTTTGTTTGATCATCTCTCTGCACAGGTCAGCTCGGTCACAGCACCCAATTCACAGCTAATCCAGGCAGAAGTGCCCCCGTGGCCACCCACCCCTGTGCCCAGGCTGGGAGCTGGGAGCTGGGGCAGGACACGCTCCTGGAGCTGCTGGCACACAGGACACCCCAGGGAATGTCCAGCCAGGGCTCTCTGAGCACAGGATTACCCTCTAAAGCCTTTTCCCTGCAGGAGATGCTAATCTTGGCAGGTCACTGGCCAGACCTCCAGCTCGGGGTTAAGGAGCTTCAAAATTACTGAGTGAGCAGCCAGGAGAGGGCCCTGCCAGCAGCCAGCAGGGAACACAGGGAGAGGGAGGCCTGGGAGCTCCATTCCTGCAGAGGATCCCAAAGGGAATTTGCCCAGATCACCCTGGCATGGGGAGGCACAGTTGGCCTTGCTGGAGTCCCCAAAGAGCAGCAGTTTTATCAATTCACATTGATAAATCAATTCACATCCCCCTCTGCAGGGTGTGGGATCTGCAGCCTCAAAAAGGAGCTCCAGAATCAGTCATGGAATGGTTTGGGCTGGAAGGGACCTCAGAGCCCCTCCAGTGCCACCCCTGCCATGGCAGGGACACCTCCCACTGCCCCAGTGTGTGCCCAGCCCCAGTGTCCAGCCTGGCCCTGGGCACTGCCAGGGATCCAGGGGCAGCCCCAGCTGCTCTGGGAATTCCATCCCAGCCGGGAATTCCCAATTCCCAGTCTCCCATCCATCCCTGCCCTCTGGCACTGGGAGCCATTCCCTGTGTCCTGTCCCTCCATCCTTGTCCCCAGTCCCTCTCCAGCTCTCCTGGAGCCCTTTTAGAGTCCAAAGTGTCTCTGGAGCCTTTCCTTCCCCACACTGGATGCTGTAGGGGTTCCACACGGGATTTAGGCTGTTTTGGGAGCACTTGGTGCCAGGAACTGTCCATGCTCAGGACATTTATTACCAGGAGCAGCTTCTGATTCCCACCTGAGGGATTTATGAGAACCTTGCCTGCACGTCTTGTCTGATTTTCAGGCACACACCCCTTCAATCTGCTGCCCAGTGGTGTTGTACATGATGGGATCCACCTGGAACATCAGGTAAAACCCCAAACAGGCAGCCAAGACATTCCAGGGTCTCCTTCCCTTGCCCACGACATTATTTCCAGACATCATTTAGGGTAAAGGAGGCAAAAGTTTCCCCTGAAAGGTCACAGGGTACCTCCCCAAGAAGCTCAGGCTCTCTTTGTGCCTGCTGGCTTTAGAGTTAACATGGAGTATCCTGCAGGAATACCCCCTCAATGCTTTATGATCAGTCTCATCATTTTGTAAAATAAAATATTGTCTAGCTCAGTTCAGAGTGAAGGGTATGAAAATCCCCGTGAGTGAGTTTTGCAGACAAGCTTCACTAATCCCAAATCGAAGGGATAAGCACAGACAGGAGCTACATGGGAAAAGATGTCACCCAGCCACCCAAAGGGAGCCGTGCATTTTTATCCAAGGGAATAAGACCTCAAGATTCCAAGAAGTTTTTGCATTTAATGAATGTCTAAACCACTGAGCTGGCAGCCCTGATGGAGCACAGCTCACCCAGAGCAGAGCTGTCAGAGCTGGTTACCGCCTCCCTTTGCTCCTGTCAAAGTGAAGGGCAGCAATTCCACTGAAAACTGAATTCTGAGGGGACTGGACACGGGGCAGGTTGGCCAGAGAGGCTGTGCAGTGTCCAGCCCTGGGCAGCTCCAGCCCAGCTGGGCACAGGGCACAGTCTGCTTTCCCTGCTCTGGGCAAAGCTGCTGGGCTTGGCAGAGCTTCCTCCAGCCTGCTGAGCCCCCACAGGCTCCTCACACCCAGCTTTTTGGGGAAAACACATTTCTGTCCTTGCAGGAGAGGAAAGTTTAACTCCCAGGAGCTAGTGCTGGCTGAGATTACACAAAATACTTTAATTTCATAGAATATCAGAATGGTTTGGGCTGGAAGGGACTTAAAGATCATCTCATTCCATTCCCACTGTCCCAGGCTGCTCCCAGCCCTGTCCAGCCTGGCCTGGGACACTGCCAGGGATGCAGGGGCAGCCCCAGCTGCTCTTGGAATCCCATGCCAGCCTCTCAGGCAGGAATTCCTCCCCAGTATCCCATCCATCCCTGCCCTCTGGCACTGGGAACCCACTCCCCCTTGCCCGGGCACTCTCAAGTCCCTGCAATGAGAAGTAAATTAAATTCCACCACTGAGCTGGATGGGAAGAAGATGATCAGGAGTCTATGCAAGGCCCTCAAGGAACTGCAGGGCATTTCAGAGGGTGCTGACAGTTCCAGAAGGGTTTTGCTGCCTTCCCTCTGAAATTCCACGAGGTTACATAACCCTGAATGCTAAAAGGGCCCCGTGCCTACAACTGTCAGAACCACTATCTCCAAACTTCAGAGATGCAAAGTCAGTAACTTGAAAGTTCAACACAAGGTTCATGTTCTGCCTTGTAAAAAAAAAAATCTACAAGGAAAAATAATGCAGTTGCTACAGTTTCTTGTCCAGCTTTTTTCCCTTCCTTACTTCTCCTTCCCAGAGGGAATTTTGGCAGCAATTGCTTTGTCATGGACTGGGGGGTGGAAGCAGAGAGGTGCAGAGAGCTCCCAGCTCTGCTCTAACTGCTGCCTGATTGTCCTGCTGCTCCTGCTCCCCACTGGGAACACCAGGGAGTGGGGAATCCTCAGCACTGCTCACATTTACTCCTCAGTGCCCTGCACCATGGGACAGCCCAGCTCCCACCTCCCCAGGAGCCAGCCTGCACAGACTCACCTGGTAATAACACTGTTAATAACAGATTCATCTGGTAATAACACTGTTGATAACAGATTCATCTGGTAATAACCTCTGTTAATAACAAAGACTCATCTGGTAACAACAAAGGCACCCAAAGCTCTGTTTTTAAACAAAAGGCTCACTAAAGACTTATTTACACCACACTGGAAATACTCCAGGTGTTGGGAGCTGGAGAGGGACTGGGGACAAGGCATGGAGGGACAGGACACAGGGAATGGCTCCCACTGCCAGAGGGCAGGGATGGATGGGAGACTGGGAATTGGGAATTCCTGGCTGGCACAAAATTCCCAGAGCAGCTGTGGCTGTCCCTGGGTCCCTGAAGTGTCCCAGGCCAGGTTGGACATTGGGGCTTGGAGCACCTGGGACAGTGCAAGTGCCCCAGCTTGGACTTTTTGTTTGGTTTTTCTCAGCCAAGTGGCACAACTGAGACACTTCAGTTTCACTTGGGGTTCCTTCCTAAAGCCAGGAGCCTTCTGCAGGCAGGGAATATTTCCATCCACAGCCAGGCAAAACCCCCCAGAGCTGTTCAGCAGGCCCAGGACGAGATGCAGATTGTGCAGAGACCATCTCATCTCCTGTGGAAAGCCCAGGGCAGCAATGCCAGGGCAGCAGTGCCAGGGCAGAGGCAGCTGAGCCCCTGCCCCATTCCCTGGCCTTGCATCCTGCCCCAGAGCTGATGAGGAAGGTCTGGGGCACCCTGCCCAGGCTGCCCTGCCCGAAACGTGTGAAGCTGAAATAAACTCAATTCTGAGGCAAAGGGATCATAGTGAGGAGTGGGCACAGGAGGCCTGTCCAGACCCCACTGTGCTGGCACAGGGAGAGGCCCAGAGATCCCAGAACCCTGCAATCATCCAGAATGGAAAAGCTCTCCACGATCATTCAGTCCACTCTGTGCCCAATGCCCACCTTGCCACCCAGAGCTCTGAGTGCCACATCCAGGTGACACCTGCATGGATGGGCACTGCAAACATCCCTGGGCAGCTCCTGCCAAATCCTGAGCCCCCTTTCCATGGGGAAATTCCTGTTGTACCCACCCTGAGCCCCCTTTCCATGGGGAAATTCCTGCTGCTGTCCACCCCGAGCCTGCCCTGGCCCAGCCTGAGGCCGTTCCCTCTCCTCCTGTCCCTGTGCCCTGGAGCACAGCCCGACCCCCCCCATCTGTCCCCTCCTGTCAGGGAGTTCTGGAGGACCACAAGGTCCCCCCTGAGCCCCCTTTTCTCCAGGCTGAGCTGTGGCACCAGCTGGAGCATCCTCTTCCTCCCTGTGCCAGCCTGGCCACAGCTCCTGAGCAGGAGATCCCAGAGCCACGAGCACACAGGGCTGGGAGTGATGTGACAAAACCTCGGTGTAAAATAAGGGTCACCTGAGCTTCCATCAGCTCTCCCACCGAGCTGTGCTGCTTCCATGCCCTACAGCAGCTCCTGGGTCCCAGAGCAGCCTGGCAGGAGCCCCAGGGAGGTTTGGGGGACGGCAGCCCCTCCCTGGAGCCAGCCAGGCAGGGCAGTGTCCCTGTGCTGGCACCATGGAGCAGTGACAGTGCAGTTTGCAGAGCTGTGACCCGCAGTGCTGTCAGCCCTCCCTCTGAGCAGGGAACGGCAATTTCCCCTGAAAGGGCTGTTTCCAAATTTACACTGCTCCAGCCTGACTCAGGGAACGCTCCAGTTCCAGCCTCAGCTCCTTGGTGGGGCAGAGCTGGGGCAGATCTCAGCCTGAGGAGCCTCCCTGAGCCTGCCTGGGCTCCAGTTCCAGCCTCACTCCTTAGTGGGGCAGAGCTGGGGCAGATGTCAGCCCTGAGGAGCTCCCTGGGCTCCAGTTCCAGCCTCACTCCTTGGTGGGGCAGAGCTGGGGCAGATCTCAGCCTGAGGAGCCTCCCTGAGCCTCCCTGGGCTCCAGTTCCAGCCTCACTCCTTGGTGGGGCAGAGCTGGGGCAGATCTCAGCCTGAGGAGCCTCCCTGGGCTCCAGTTCCAGATTCACTCCTCAGTGGGGCAGAGCTGGAGCAGATCTCAGCCTGAGGAGCCTGCCTGGGCTCCAGTTCCAGCCTCACTCCTTGGTGGGGCAGAGCTGGGGCAGATCTCAGCCCTGAGGAGCTCCCTGGGCTCCAGTTCCAGCCTCAGCTCCTTGGTGGGGCAGAGCTGGGGCAGATCTCAGCCTGAGGAGCCTGCCTGGGCTCCAGTTCTAGATTCACTCCTCAGTGGGGCAGAGCTGGGGCAGATCTCAGCCTGAGGAGCCTGCCTGGGCTCCAGTTCCAGATTCACTCCTTGGTGGGGCAGAGCTGGGGCAGATCTCAGCCCTGAGGAGCCTGCCTGGGCTCCAGTTCCAGATTCACTCCTCAATGGGGCACAGGCTGGAGCAGATCTCAGCCCTGAGGAGCCTGCCTGGGCTCCAGTTCCAGCCTCACTCCTTGGTGGGGCAGAGCTGGGGCAGATCTCAGCCCTGAGGAGCCTGCCTGGGCTCCAGTTCCAGCCTCACTCCTCAATGGGGCAGAGCTGGGGCAGATCTCAGCCTGAGGAGCTCCCTGAACCTGCCTGGGCTCCAGTTCTAGATTCACTCCTCAGTGGGGCAGAGCTGGGGCAGATCTCAGCCCTGAGGAGCCTCCCTGAGCCTGCCTGGGCTCCAGTTCCAGCCTCACTCCTTGGTGGGGCAGAGCTGGGGCAGATCTCAGCCTGAGGAGCCTCCCTGAGCCTGCCTGGGCTCCAGTTCCAGCCTCACTCCTCAGTGGGGCAGAGCTGGGGCAGATCTCAGCCCTGAGGAGCCTCCCTGGGCTCCAGTTCCAGCCTCACTCCTTGGTGGGGCAGAGCTGGGGCAGATCTCAGCCCTGAGGAGCCTGCCTGGGCTCCAGTTCCAGCCTCACTTGTCACTGGGGCACAGCTGGAGCAGATCTCAGCCTGAGGAGCCTCCCTGGGCTCCAGTTCCAGATTCACTCCTTGGTGGGGCAGATCTCAGCCCTGAGGAGCTCCCTGAGCCTCCCTGGGCTCCAGTTCCAGCCTCAGTTGTCACTGGGGCAGAGCTGGAGCAGATCTCAGCCTGAGGAGCCTCCCTGGGCTCCAGTTCCAGCCTCACACCTCAGTGGGGCAGAGCTGGGGCAGATTTCAGCCCTGAGGAGCCTCCCTGGGCTCCAGTTCTAGATTCATTCCTCAATGGGGCAGAGCTGGGGCAGATCTCAGCCCTGAGGAGCTCCCTGGGCTCCAGTTCCAGCCTCACACCTCAGTGGGGCAGAGCTGGGGCAGATCTCAGCCCTGAGGAGCCTGCCTGGGCTCCAGTTCCAGCCTCACTCCTCAGTGGGGCAGATCTCAGCCCTGAGGAGCTCCCTGGGCTCCAGTTCCAGCCTCACTCCTCAGTGGGGCAGATCTCAGCCCTGAGGAGCTCCCTGGGCTCCAGTTCCAGCCTCACTCCTCAGTGGGGCAGATCTCAGCCCTGAGGAGCCTGCCCAGGCTCCAGGCTAAGCCAGGCTCAGGAGGGGCAGGACTGAGAGCAGCAGCCCTGCACAAGGACACAGCACAGAGGGAGCAGCACAAGGACTCCTGCTCAAAGGTCACTGCTGGGATTGCTCAGACCTTTCACACAAGGACACAGGGATTGTCATCCTGCAGGGCTTTCAAGGCAGGCAGGTCTGAAGTTCCTTTCCCCCAGGAAAACTGAAGCAGCCTCTAGGACAGGGACACAGATCTCCTCTGAGGCTCTGGAGAAGGGGGAGGGATGAGCAAACATCACCAGAGACTCAGCAGGCCCAGCCAGGGAACCCAAGGATTTGGAAGGTGAGCAGGAGCAGCTGTGAGCTGGACACTGTGCTCTGGTCCCTCCCAGGTGTGTGGTGACTCCCTGGGGCTCAGGAGCAGGGGACAGGCCCAGGGTGCCCAGAGCAGCTGTGGATTCCAAGCCCTGGCAGTGCCCAAGGCCAGGCTGGAAGGGCTTGGAGCAGCCTGGGACAGTGGGAGGTGTCCCTGCCATGGCAGGAATGGAACCCTGTGAGGTCCCTTCCCACACCATCCCATGACTCTGGCTCTGCTCTTGCTCACAGGAGGCCCAGGGATACCCTCCAGCCCAGCTGAGATTTTGGGCTGGGACCAGACCCAGTTCAGGGAATCCTGAGCTGCAGCCTGGGCCGGTGCCAACACCTGCAGAGGGTTCAGGACACCACAAACACAGAAGAGCAGCCAAACCACCATCTGCTGCCAGTCTGCACACAGGACTGGCACTTGCAAAGTGTCTCCTGCTCCCAAGAAACCCAAGAGCCACAGAGTGAAATTAAAAAAAAAAATACTTGAGGAATAAATAGCCAGCAAAATTCCAAAAAGAAAATATCCCTTCCTTCCCACTGATGATGATCTGGTACCTGAACCTCCCCTAAGCTTTATCCTTGTGAGACCCAAGCACATTTACCATAGAGCAGAGCTGCAGGTTTCTCTTCAGCTGAGCACAAAGCACTCCTGATCCCGAGGCAGGCCAGGACCTCTCCTGCTGCTGGGCCCCAGCACTGAGAGCAGCCCAGCCCTGCTCTCCCAGTGGAACTGGGTACCTGAGCTGCCCTCCCAGGGCTCAGCAGGCAGCACACGTTCCCCACGTCCCACAGCGATTGCCCTGCCTGGCACAGCTGGCAGGAGCAGCTGGGGCAGTGCCCACTCCCACAGCCATCACCCAGCAGGGCACGGCCCCTGCTCCCTGTGCTGCTGCTGCAAACCCCAGATCCTCCCCTGGCACCAGCCAGGACCTGCATTCTCCTCTTTTAAATGCAGCCAGGGAAGAAAACAAAAAGCAGAAAAAGCAGCACTTACAGACTCTGCTGGGGATCACGAGCTCCAAGTGTGCTCCTTGGAGAGTCAATATTTACAAACCACGAGGAAGAACAAGGTCCACACAGCACTCACTTGACCCACTAACAGCACTTTGCAGGAGCTGCTCCTCAGGCTGAGGAGGGCACAAAACTCTGACTCTTCTCAAAACTTACAGTAGATAAAACACATGAAGAAAACATCCTCACTGCACCAGGCTGTAGCTACACCTCATCTGCTGCCCCCTCACACTTTCATCCCCCCAGCTGGCCCTTTCTGGCTGTGTCAGCACTTGTCCTGATATCTGTTAATGAACTAGGTTACCAATTAATAATCCTTCACACATCTGGGTGGTGCCTGCCCTGTCCATCAGCTGGAACACCCATCCCCACCCCTGAGCTGCCCTGGGTGCTGCTCCCTGGCCTGGATGGAGCCTGTGCTCTAATCCTTATCAAATGATAACAACCAGAACTAAAGCAGGCTGAGGGCTGAACCCTGCAGCCTCCTGTGCATCACTTTCCCCTCCATCTCCATTTAACAGCTTTCTTCAACCCTTCTCTTATCTCTAATAAACTGGAAATCCTCTTCCTTTGACTCGTGCACTTCAGTGCTTGTAAATCACTGTGCACCACAATCTGGGCAGTCCTTAAATCTCCCCAGCTCTAAGTCCTCTCTTCCATTTTTATTAATTTCCTCCTTTTTTTCCAGGCTCTTAAAAGCATTTGCCACAGCCTCCTTGGAGATGGTCTGTGAGTGCCTTTCCTCCCCATACAAATCACTTCCCTCCATTAGTTTTTTAGCACTTCACCTTCCCAACAGGTTTAACTCCTGCCATCCCTGACTGCCAGGGTGAGTTTGAATTTATTGTCCTTTTCTCCCTCTTGCTCATGTTCTGAAAACAGCCAATCCTATCACATTCCTTGTTTCCCAGCTTTCCTCAGGCAGCTGTCCCAAGGGAAGCCCCATGATTAACCCTTCTCCAGGCTCAGAACATCCCAACTCCTCAGCTCAGGCTGGGAGCCCACACTTGTCCCCAAGAGCTGTCAGTGAGGGAGCCCCTCTGAGGATGAGGAATGAATTATAAATATTTCAGGAGTGTGGGAACTCTGGAAATCATCCTCATAATCCTGTCCCACGTTCCACCACACGGTACCAGTGTATCCAGCCTGGAATTCCACCACTTGATTGCTGCTTGGATGCAAAATACTTCATTTCTCTTGACCTACATATTTTGGCACTTTCACTCTGCCTCACACGAGATGGAGAGGAGCCATTCAGAAGTGACAGTATTTACTGTCACCCTTGAAACACACACATACACACACACATATATCTCCATACACTCATTTGTATTTTCTCTCCTCCTTCCTGGATCCCATCTGTGGGTGCACGGCCCCAACACCCCCCCACACGCTTGTTGTGCAGAATGAGATGGTGATAATGGAAATAAGGGCTTAAAATAGCAGATTTCCCTTCAGCAGTGAGTGCTGTTTGTTTGTGGCTGTGATTCCAGCATCCCTGCTCACACACATCACCCTGACCTACTTTCAGCTTCCCCAATCCCGTGGCACAGGCAGCGAGCTCACAGGAGGAATCACAGGCAGTCAGGAGAAATCTCTCTGCCACATTTGTAATAGAGTTTTATGGCCATTAATTCCAGCTAGTGTCAAACTAATGACACGAGGGACATCAAAGCATGAAGCCATTTACATAATACCAGAAGAATCTACAATTCTATTACTGTTTATTCAGGCAGCTTCTGCTTGAGAATGAGGAAGATGACACGCTGTCTGTGCTCTTTTGAAATCATTCTAATTTACAGCCCTGCAGAGAGGCAGCCAGTTTTCTAGGAATTCTTTAATTCCTCACTAAGGAGTTTCTGATGTTTTCAAACAAACCCTGTCAATTTGATTTTCCTCTGAAAACCTAGGAAATAAAATGTTTTCATTCCTGTGGACAAGCCCTGAGAGACTCAACCTGGCACGTGAGGGAGCAGCTCACCTCAGAGCAGGGCTGTTCCATGGGATCTCCCACCTGGCCACCACGGGCATGGGATGGAAGGAAAAGCAAAGGGAATTCTTGCCCAGATCCGTGCTCTGGGCCTGAACTGTCTCACCCAGATGGAGCTGACAGCGCGGGCGGCGCCGCGTTTGACGCTGACACCGGAGGACATTTCCAGGCTTCTGGGAGCTGCTCCCAGCCCTGCTCACCCTGCAGGGCCCAGCCAGCCCAGACGTGTCCCCTGGGCTTGGGGACAGCACAGCACAGCACACACAGTGTCACCTTCAGAGCTAGCCCCGTGCCCGGGGGGACGAGACGGTGCCACCGACACCGCTGGCACAGGGACAGGCTGCAGGACGGGGCTGGCACAGGGCAACTGGGGGTGACTCCAGAGACACCAACAAGGGACAAAGCCCTCAGTTCCTGCCCTCCAGGTCCCTCTGGGGGTATGGCTTCAGACTGGAATTCAGCATCAAACAGATGAGAACAAACCCCTGAATGGTTTGGGTGTGGAGGGACCTTCAGGATCATCCTGTGCCACCTGGGCAGGGACACCTCCACTGTCCCAGGGTGCCCCAAGCCTGTCCAGCCTGGCCTTGGGCACTTCAGGGATCCAGGGGCAGCCACAGCTGCTCTGGGAATCCCATCCCAGCCCCTCACCATCCTCCCAGCCAGGAATTCCTTCCCAATATCCCATCTGGCACTGGGAGCCATTCCCCGGCTCCTGTCCCTCCATCCCTGGTCCCCAGTCCCTTCCAGCTCTCCTGGAGCCCCTCCAGGCCCTGCTGAACTTCTGGTTGTCTCCAATTCACAGAGGTTTAATGCTGAAACCTGATTTTAGCAGGACTGCAGTCACCCCTGATACAGAAAAGTAGCACAAGATTCAGAATGTAAAAATCTGATGTGACCTGTGTGAGCAGCAATTCCAAAATCACCAGAGGAAATACAACTGCCAGCTGAAACCTCTCATCAGCTCATTTATACATATATTTATGTATTTTTAACCGAAAGTCAAGCCAGGTAAATCTCATCTTCCTCAACTCTCAGCTACAAAATGGGGCAACTCTAATTTGGATCTCTCCATGATTATCAGATTCCCATTCCTACTGAATCTGAGATTGTCTTTGGTAGAATTCAGAGCTGCCAAAAACTACCTGCAACTTCCAGTGACGCACACGAAATTGCAGATTTTTTTTTAAAGCAAAATCATTAATTTTGGTTGTAAAATTGAGACACAGAGCCCCTAAAATCTTGCAAAACTGCCCATGAGTGACATTTAGAAAGAGCTGTTTGCATCACTGGGAAGCAGGAGAGTGTTAATGTAGGAGATGGAACATCACAGCTTTTCCAGGCAGAGCATGGAAGGCTTGACAAAGCTGAAAGCAAAAGTATTTTTATCTGTAGCCAGGGGAAATGTTAGGGAAAGTGGAGACACAAGGAAATGACACAAAGGTAAATAAAGAGTTGGCTAAGTGACAAGTGGCAAGGCAATGTCAAAAGGGGAATTCTCTTCCTGGAGGAACATAACCAGTTATTAGAGTGTGAGGATCGAGGATCCAAAACAACCCTTGCTTAATGTTTTCATTTTTAATCCTAGAAACCCAAAACCTCTGATGAAATGACGATAAAAGTATCTTTTCTCAGATAAAATATCCAACCTGCACATCTCAGACTCAGCTGAGCAGCCCAGTTGCTGTCACCTGTGTGTGCTGGAGATCAGATCAGACACTGCTGCCCAGTGACCAGAACCTGCCTGCAGTTGGATGATCCCTGGTTCTCCCTCCCAGTCCAGAATATTCTGATTTTATGATTTCTCTTGGCAGATTCCACTTGGAAGCACAAAAAGCTGGGCCCCAATAAATGCAGAATTGTTTTCCAGTCCTTCGGACATCTCTGAGGGAACTCCCAACCCTCTGAAACCCAAGTCACTGCTGAACCCCAGGAGTTCAGGCAGAACAGGGGAAGACACTGAGTTTGGCCAGGCTGGGTTTTCAGGAAGCCAGATCAAACTGGGGGCATGGAAAACCCAACTTCACAGAATTACAGAATATCCTGAGCTGGAAGGGACCCACAAGGCTCATCCTGGCCCTGCACAGGCTGAGTTTGTCAGAGAGCCACAGGAAATTCTCTTTGAGAAGGGACAGATCAAACCTGTGCAGGAGGGGACAGCCAGGGGGGTCAGGCTGGGGACAGGGACAGGACGAGGGGAAATGGCCCCAGGCTGGGCCAGGGCAGCTCAGGGTGGGCACAGCAGGAATTTCCCCATGGAAAGGGGGCTCAGGGTGGACACAGCAGTAATTTCCCCATGGAAAGGGGGCTCAGGGTGGACACATCAGGAATTTCCCCATGGAAAGGGGGCTCAGGGCAGGCTCAGGGTGGGCACAGCAGGAATTTCCCCATGGAAAGGGGGCTCAGGCCTTGGCAGGGGCTGCCCAGGGATGTTTGGAGTGCCCATCCCTGCAGGTGCCACCTGTACATGGCACTCAGAGCTCTGGGCTGGGGACAATTTGGGCACAGCTGGGGCTCCATGACCTTGGAGCTCTTTTCCAACCTCAACAACTCCACAATTCAGTCAGATGCAGTGTGCTCTCACTGCAAAGAAGAAGGTTAAACAGCATCCTAAGTTATGTGACAGAACAGAATCAAACATCCCTCCCAGATATTTTTTTGGGGGTGGTGAACTGTGCTTTGCTCGTGTCCTGCAGTCTCCTGTCACTTCTGTGCCTTGCCAAGTCACTTCTAATTCCAGAGGTGCCTCCAGCATCAATTGTCCCCAGAAGCAGCCACAGCCAGAAGCTGCAGGACTGTTCCCAGGGGAGCTGTTAACCCTGCACTATTTAGCAGCCACTGATTACTGCCAAGGGAAGCAGGGACCCTGCCTGGGCACCCCCAGGAAGGGGCTCCTCCTGCCTCCCTGCTGCCAAAGGAAGGGACAGCTTTATGGGAACAGCCTCATCCTCCACCACACAGAAATGCCAACCCCACCTCGGGCAGCAGCAGCTGCAGGTGAGGAGGGAGCAGTTCTGCCTTGCTGAGCTCAGCTTTTACCCCCAAATGGAAAATCAGGAGCACGCACTTAGAAAAAGCATCCAACCCAGCATCTGCCACCATTCCCAAGGGTACACTGAGCCTGCCTTGCAGCTTTATCCCACAGGAGAGGAAAATGTTCCAAAGGAGCAGGCACAGCTCCCTGGGCTGGGAGAGGATGAGGATCCTGAGCATCTCTCACACATTATTTCAGTTTTGTAACTCCAGAAAGCAGCAAAGCTTTCCTGCTCTGACACTCAGCAGGAATTCAGGAAGGTTTTATGCCACACTTGCCAAAAGCCAGAGTGTTTCAGACACACCAAGTGCACACAAGGTGTGCTCAGTATTTCATGGGTCAGAGCTGGAAACCAGCTGCAGAAATTGCACCAAAACAGCAGCAGAGAGGGGAGATTGCTGCTGAGGATCCATGTAATTTATATTTCAGGGACTTGCTCATGCAGGACTGAGAGAGCTGAAGTTGTCCAAAGCTCTCTCCAGGGAGAGCAGCTCTGTGGGGTTTAATGAGGAGGCACCACAGCCTTGCTCAGCATTGCTGAGCTTCCCTTTGCTGCCCTTGCTCCAAGGTGTAGATATGCTCCAAGATGTAGATCTGCTCTCAGCCCAACCACCAAAGAGCTCCTGAGTAGCTTCACAGTAACCAACACGTTCCTTAACCATAAAATTTCCTTTTTCCAAAAAAAAAAAAGGCCCCATTAATCCAAGATTACCCCGGTGCCAACCCACCCCGAAACGAGAACGCTCGATAACAACAGCTGGGGTGCAGCTAGAAAAGATAAAATGCACAATATAATCAGCCTTACCCTATTTGCAGTGATGGGACTGAAGTGGAAGAAGATTAAAGAGCTCAGGCCTGCGAGGGAGCCACGAGCAGAGGCAGGATTAGGGAAGTTTCCTATCCCAGGTTGGATTTAGCCCGGGTCACACGACCTCGCAAAGCCACCCCAGCACACGACTCTCCCCGGGTTTTGTAAGCAGGATAAACCCCACCAAATCCCTTCTTACCAGCAGAACCCCAGCGCTGCAGCAGGAGTGAAAGGTGGGGAGAGAAGCTGGAAAGGGAGAGCCTGCTGGGAGGGAGGGGAGCAGACTGCAGGCCCAGCCACACCTTGCTGCAGGTGCTGCTGCACAGCTTCTGATGGAGCTCCTGCTGGGAATGGGAGCCAGCAGCTCCCAGACCCCCTCCAGCCCTGCTGGGAGGGATGGATGAAGCCATGGGGATGGACGAAGCCATGGGGATGGATGGAGCCATGGAGATGGATGAAGCCATGGGGATGGGGACGGATGAAGCCCTGCAGATGCAGATGGAGGTAGCTCAAGCCCTGCAGGTGGACATGGCTGAAGCCCTGCAGATGGGGATGGCTGAAGCCATGGAGAAGGAGGTGGCTGAAGCCCTGCAGATGGAGGTGGAGATGGTGAAGCCCTGCAGATGGGGATGGGGATGGAAATGGCTGAAGCCCTGCAAATGGAGGTGGGATGGAGATGGCTGAAGCCCTGCAGATGCAGATGGGATGGAGATGGCTGAAGCCCTGCAGAGCTCATCCCTGCTCTTTGTGCTGTCAGCCCAGGAGCTGATCCAGGCTCATCCTGACAGCTCCAAGACAAATATTTCAATATTTACCCAAGTGATCAAAGGCAGAGATTAACTCCCATTGTGAAGCCAAACCACAAACCCCACCTAGCAAAAAGGTGATGATAAAGGGTTTAGACTAAGCTTAATTTCTGTGCCTTTTACAGTGCTGCTGTTTATTTTCCTTTGACAAGCCCCTCATTGAAATTTCCTATTTAATCTGAAGGATCCATGCAAAGACTCCTCACGAGCTACTGGAATAAGCAAGGGAATAAACATGATATTGTTTTAAGCACTGAAGAAGGAGGGGGGAAAAAGCATCTTTTAAGCTGCAGTGAAGTCCAGAGAGACAAATTAAAGGCAAATTGGGTAAGTGCAGGGTAAGAGCAGGGCTCTGGAAGAGGAGCAGTGAGGGTCAGCCAGCCCTCCTTGTATCTGTCTCTCCTACCTGCCTCAAACCCTCCTGAAAACACCAAGAGTTTAAAAAGCGGCCTCACGATGTGCCCAGAAACATTCCAGTTCCACAGGAACACATTCAGAGAAATGACAGGTCAATTTAGAGTGAAGGCTGACGAGCTCAAAGGCTGGGCAGAGAAAAGGGTTCACATTTTCCAGGAGGTGCCAGCCTGCCCAGCTCTGCAGCCCCTCCCCAGACAAGGGGCTTTAGTGCACTAACAGCACATTAAACCCAAGCTACAAGCTCCAAAGTTCATGGCTTGAATATTTTAACTCCCAGCTACTTGCTGAGGCAATTCAAGCCTTGGAGGACCCCATTAATTCACCCAGCTGTCAGATCCTTGCTAGAACAACTCCTGAGCACGCTGCAAAACAGAAAGGGTTTGTATTCCCAGTTTTTAAACCTCTCTAAGCCTCCCTGTTAAGCTTTTAATAGACTTCTCGACATATGTATGACTTCATTATAATCCTTTTAATTTCCCATTCAATGAGCCAAGCCAGGGACATCCCACCTCAGAAGCCAAGGCTGAAACAAAAAAAAAAGAAAATCCAAGCAGCAGATTGGTGGGGAAGCACCATCTGAGAGAGAGCCAGCATGAAATCAGCGTTTTGTAGGCAGAAAAGGTCCCTGCTTTTCCTTGGAGCCCCCAGAGGAGCCCCCAGGGCATTCCAGGCTGCAGCAGCTCCAGCACTCACAGCCCTGTGGGGACACAGTGACACTGGGACAGCAGTGCTGGCTTCCTGAGAAACCCCAGCTCCTGCACCCTCATCCCAGAGCTGCTTCTCCACATCCTGACACCACAGGTGCCACAATCCCAGGATGGTTTGGGTTGGAAAGGATCCTGAGCCCCCCCATGGTCCCAGGGTGATCCAAGTCCTGTCCAGCCTGGCCTTGGGCACTGCCAGGCATGCAGGGGCAGCCACAGCTGCTCTGTGTGTTACTCCCAGTGTTTATCAGCACTCCAGCACCTGGGAAATGTCTTTGTGCTCTCTGAAAGTCTCAGCAGCAGCTCAGGAGCTGAGATTGTGCAGCTGCTCAGCTCCTGAGCCGCAGGAAGCCACAAATTCCTCATCTGAAAGAGCAGCAGGACTTGCAGGAAAAACCCTCATCCCCCAGTGCCCCTGAAGAGCTGGGGAGGCTCCACATGGCTGGGATGGGCTCTGTGCCCCCAGCTGCCACATCCCCTTCCCCCAGAACAAGCCCCCAAAGCTCAGCGAGGCTCTCACAGAGCTCTGAGCCACAGGAACTCAGCAAAGCTGCTCAATTATTCACTTGGCTGCTGTTTTTAGCCTGCAGCCAGGGAAAGGTGAAGTCCCCAGCTGTGAGCACGGGGATGCAGCCCCCTGTGAGGAGCCTGCAGAGCTCTGCCTGAAGCCAGGAAGGATAAAAGCCTCTGTAAGCAAAAACTTGCACCAAGAGGGAAATGCACAGGCAGGTAAAGGAGGAAAGCCAGCAGAACAGTTCTGATTAGAAGAACACACCAGTAGCTGTCCTATTCACAAAATGCTACACAGAATAAACAGGTTTTGGGATGCTTTTGTTGGGTTGTTTGGGCTGGGAGGGGGTTTTAATGCTTTTCTCCCACAAATCTCTGTCCTCAGTGTTCTCCATCCCTTCATTCCCAGGCTGGATTTGTGCTTGGGATTGTCCCAGCCCAGGTGCAGAACTTTGCCCTTGGCCTGAGGTTGGCACAGCCCCATCTCTTCATGCCTTAAGTTCCAGTTTCCATATTTTCCAGATTCTGTCTATCTGTCTATATTAGTATATGCATTATTATTATTATTATTATTATTATTATTATTATTATTATTATTATTATTATTATTATTATTATTATTATTATACTCTGCACTTCATATAAAGTGTTAGTAAGTTCTCCTCACAGTTTAATTGGACAAAACAATCCCTTTCCAGCCCCAGAAGCAAGGATACCATTCCAGCTTCAGGCCCAAAAAGTGCAAACAACAGTGAATTGAGGAGAGCAAACTGGGAGGATGGGGCTGCATAACCTGGAGCTGGAATTGGACAATTAACCCCAATATGTAAATGGACCAAAACTTATAAAAATATGACAACAACTCGGAGTCCATCTTGGGTGTAGGCTCAGGCAGGCTCTTGTACTGCCCAAGGTGCATCCTTTGAAGGCCTTTTAATCAATCCCTGCTTTATTCCTTGAGCACTGTCCAGGGAGCTTCCTGAGGCATCAGCCAGGTCCCTGTGGGTGCCACATCCATCCCCTCCCTGCAGCTGGGACAGCACCCAGAGCTCAGTGTCACCATCATCAAGAGCTTGGTGTCACCAGCACCCAGAGCTGTCACCATAACCCAGAGCTCGGCGTCACCAGCACCCAGAGCTGTCACCAGCACCCAGAGCTCGGTGTCACCAGCACCCCGAGCTTGGTGTCACCAGCAGAGTGCCCAGGATGCCCCAGCCCCAGTGCCAGGGAGGTTGGACAGTGCTGGTGCCACCCCTGAGTGTCCCTCCTGTCACTGCTCTGCACTGACACCGAGCCAGTGACCACAGCTGAGTGTGACCACCCAGCCCCTTCCTCATCCCCCAGGAAATCCCTGTCCCTCACTCTGGGGACAAGGACGTGGTGTGGGACACTCTGCACAACATGCCTGGCTTTGAGGGACAGGTTCCCAAGCCCTGCCAGCTGCAGCCATGTCCCGTTGCAGCAGTGCCACCAGAGCACAGCCCCAGCACATTCCCTGCAGGACTCATTCCCGGGCTGGCAGCAGGACCCCAGACACTCCCAGCACAGAACCACTCGGGAGGGGTTAGTCAGAGATGTTTATTAGGGACATTTATTGCACAGCAGTTACAGCTTCACATCATACAGAGCATTGCAACGAGCGACTCAGCAGCAGTGACAACACACGGGTGAGCAAGCACAGGGGTTAGGGCACAGCACAGCCCCAGCTGTGAGCAGAGAACTCTCCTGGGGCTGCACAGGACACCCCCAGGCTGCCCCCACTGGGACACTGGGGTGTTTCCAGCAGGGACAGAAACTGCACAGAGCCCCATTCCCTACATCCCCTGGGATCCCACCCCAGCACACCCATTGGGGGTAATGCTGCAGGAACATCACCCAGCCCCTCAGCACAGCCCCCCTGTGCAGCCCCCCTGCCCACCAGTGACCCCACGGCACTACAAACGAACAGGGCACAAACATGGGGTGGCATGGGATGGGTGATCCATGTTTGCAGCAGGCACAGCCAAACCCTGGCTGGAGGAGCTGCCCCTGCCCTGCCCAGCCCCATCCCACCCACGGGGGTGCCAGGATGGGCAGCTGCTCCCAAACTCCTCTGCCCACCTCACCCTGGCTACAAGTCCCTCCAGCCAAGGCTTTAAAGCACTGTTGCCTTTCAATAAAGTAAAACATCTGTGGGAGTGGGAAAAGTGTCATATTCAGGTACCTGAAACCTTCCATATTTCATATTTCCATCTGAAATTTCCTTCCTTACTTCTACAGCTTTTGGGAAGGAGTGTGACACCAAAGCCACTCCCTAAGGCAGGAATTTGGGGCTGGCTGCTTTCCTTCATACTCCCAGTTATGGCATGGGCTGGGACCCCAAAATGCACCCCTCAGACACCAGTCTTATATTATTTATTGTCTACTTCTAGGGCACAAGAGTTAAGCCCACTTAAGGCAAAAGGTGAGAAAGAACAATTTTGAGGAGCCAAGTTAAAGTGATGCTGCCTTGCTTCAAAATCACATTAAAAAAAAAAAAAAAAAGCTATGAAAATGTCTTTGAAAAGAAAGCCAAGAAGGCAAGAATCTCCTTTTATGGCCACAGACACCAAAAAGCCAAAGGAAAAAGGAAAGCACACCAGGAGGGACTCACAGGTTGGAGCTGATCTCAGGTCATTCCCAGCCTGAACAATGCTGTGAAATCCACGGGTGGGAGGGAGAGCCCAGAGCGGGGCTCCAGGGCCTGGAGTGTCCCCAGGAACAGCAATGAGCACCAGGAGCACAAACCCCGGGGTCACTGGCACCACAGGGCTGGCAGCTCCTCGGGGGGCACACGGGGTGACCTGGCACCAGAGTGGGCAGCACATGCCAGCTCCTGCCTCAGAGCAGGGCCAGGCTGTGACTCAGCGCTGGCACTGCCACCCAGCCGGGCCATGTGAGCCCCACTGGGGACAAACAGCACAGCAAGGCTGCCTGGCCTGGGGGAGCTGCCCAGAGCTGCTCTGCGGGCCCTGGCACGGCCCTGGCACTGCCCTGGCACTGCCCATTGCACCCAAACCCTGCTGCAGCAGGATGGGGGTACCAGGGGGTACCAGGGGGTGCCAGGCACTCCCCTCACAACAGGGAAATGCCATTTTAGCCCAGTGAAGCTCTCAGCTCTTGCTTTGGGCAGTTGGGTTCAGCTAAATCCTTCCATCAGGTGTGGCAGGCCAAGCACCCTGAGCTACAGCACGGGATTCTCCTCACCCAGAGCAGCCCCTCACCTCCCAAAGCCAGGCTGGGCCTGCCTCAGGTCAAACTCTGATTTCCCTCTCTAATTGTCTCCTCCTTTCATGCTTTGTTTCATCTACTGATGGAAAAATGAGCACTTTGTCTTTGGAAAGCTTTGCAGCTCTGTGGGGCAGTGGGAATGCCACTGGACAGGCTCCTGGAGCTCTGGTTTAGGTTAAACCAGGCCTGTTCCTGCTGGTGCTGCTGGAAATCGTCAGGATTATTTCAGCACAGTATCACAACTCAGTGCTTTTGTTTCCCTGAGTTTAGCAGGGACAGATTATTTCTCATGGCAGGTAAATTCCATCCAAGGACTCATTGCCCACAGCAAGCCAAGGGTGTGAAGTTAAAAAAGGCAATTTCCTTCCTTATTTCTGGGGTTTTTGGGAAGGAGTGTGACACCAAAGCCACTCCCTGAGGCAGGAATTTGGGGTTGGCTGCTTTCCTTCATACTCCCAGCTATGGCAAGGGCTGGGACCCCAAAATGCACCCCTCAGACACCAGAGCTGATCCACCTGCACCTCAGGACACCTGGTTTTCCCTGATCTGCTTCTCAATTCTACAAAGCGCTGAAATTATGTGAACGCCCCCAAGAAAACAACATTATTACAGACCAGAACCTCGTGTGAGAGGGTTCCAAAGCAGAAGGAGCAAGGCAGGTACTCTAAAAGGCTGTGGGGAGTGTGGGGACAAGGGAAGGGAGCTGCAGTCATGGTGGACCCATCCACTATGGAAGCACAACTGGAAATCTCAAACCTTCTCTTATCCAGCACCATGAAAACAGAGAGAAATTAAATTTAAAGGTGATCAAACCAAAAACTGGAGCTGTGGTGGTGATTTCAAACCAGAGGCACAGCGCAGTTCCAAAGCAGGGTGCACCTTTGTGCTTACACAGACAGAGGAAGGTTTCAACAAGCACTGCAGAGCACAGGGAGGAGGAGCAGGACGGAGCCACCCTTTGCTTCTTCTACAGCCAAGTCCAAGGAGGTAAAGCAAGAGCTCTGTAAAATGCTGCAGAGTTTAGGAGTGTAATGGCAGGTAGAAAAGGACACTGGCCTCGTGTCAGTGGCAGCCCCAGTGTTAGGAGACAGTCTAGGCTTCTAGGAGGAGAAAATAGAAGAGAGGAGAAGAAGTAGGAGAGGGAAAGGGGATGGGGAAAGGGGCGAGAAAGCGCAAGTGATTAGTAAACATCAGCACGGAGCAGCTCTGCACCACACCCAGCACCTCACAGGGCAGCAGGACACCTGCCAGGGGACACACAGCTCTGCCACGGGGCTGGGGCTGGGGCTGTCACCTGTCACCTGCAGTCCCTGTCACCTGCAGGGCTGTTCCCTGTCACCTGTCACCTGCAGGGCTGTCACCCTGTCACCTGTCACCTGTCACCTGCAGTCCCTGTCACCTGCAGGGCTGTTCCCTGTCACCACCCAGGCCCAGGCCAGCAGCAGCCCAGGAGCACAGCTGGCACTGCTCACAGTGTTTCTGTGACACTGCTGGGGACAGAAGTGCCATCAGGCTGGCTGGAGGCACAGCCCAGCCAGGGGAAGCACCAGATCCAGCAGGGACACTTCCCCAGGGAGCCTCTCAGCTGCCAGCACGGGCATGGACAGCATCTTGGGCAGCAGGCACATCCACATCAACCATCCCTGATGGATTTATTTCCAGAAATTTGGTTGGGTTTTAGTTTTAAATGCATTTTTCCTTTGAACTCTAGGCAAATATCCTGCAATCAAGAGTTGCAAATTGCAAATTACCCCTGAATTTTTGGTTCTGAACGTGCTGTTGGTTTGGCTAAGCCCTCCCTGACCCTGTCCTGTGGAGGTGGGTGGGCAGAGAGCTGCTCCCCCAGCAGGACCCCAGAGCCCCACTGAGCTCCTGCTCCCAGCCCTGCATCCCTGGCAGTGCTGCTGCAGCCTCTCCATTTCTCCTTTTAAGGAAGAGCAGGGCTGCAGGGGATGTGCCCAGAGTGCAGCTCTGCAGAGCCCAAACCCAAACCCCAGGGCCAGGCAGCCACGGCCACGTCAGGCTCAGCCCTGCCCAGCCCTGGGCAGAGCTGCCAGGCTCTCCCTGCCTAAAGCCTGGCCTAAAGCCTGGCCTAAGCACAGCCTGAGCAGCCTCTGAGCTCTGCCCTGCCAGGAGAAAAGGATCCAACCCTCAGTGAGGCTCTGGCCCCGAGCTGCAGGGTTTGGGTCCCTGCCAGGGCTGCACTGAGGCTGTGTGGCAGTGCCAAGGGGTGCCAGCAGCTCAGCCTGGCAGATGCCAGCTCTGCAGACACAGCCCAAGGGCTGCAGGGGATGCTGCTGCAATAACACGAGGTCAGTCATCACCTTGTTTGATGTGATGAGTGAAGGGACATCCAGCAGTGCCTGCTGAGCTGCAGCCCAGAGAGAGCCACGTTGGGATGTGCCAACAGCTGCACCACCCTGCTCCTCTGAGTGTTCCAGCATCAGCTTAAACCCAAAAACAGAGCTCTGAACACTGGTTTGGAACCTGTAGCTTTTGAACCTGTAGTGTGAGCACTGGTTTTTAACCCTGCAGCTTTTAACACTGGTTTTTAACCTGTGGTTTTGAAAACTAGTTTTGAACCTGTAGTTTTGAGCACTGGTTTTCAACCCTGTAGTTTGAGCACTGGTTTTGAACCTGTAGTTTTGAACACTGGGTTTTAACCCTGTAGCATTGAACACTGGTTTTGAACCTGTAGCATTGAACACTGGTTTTGAACCCTGTAGCTTTGAGCACTGGTTTTTAACCCATAGCTTTTTAACCTTGTAGTTTTGAGCACTGGTTTTTAACCTGTAGCATTGAACACTGTTTTTTAACCCTGTAGTTTTGAACACTGGTTTTTAACCCGTAGCTTTTTGACCCTGTAGTTTTGAACACTGATTTTTAACTCTGTAGCTTTGAACACCAGTTTTTAACCTGTAGCACTGAACACTGGTTTTTAACCCTGTAGTTTTGAGCACTGGTTTTTAACCTGTAGCATTGAACACTGGTTTTGAACCTTGTAGCTTTGAACACTGGGTTTTAACCCTGTAGCTTTGAACACTGGTTTTTAACCTGTAGTTTTGAACACTGGGTTTTAACCCTGTAGCACTGAACACTGGTTTTTAACCTGTAGCATTGAACACTGGTTTTTAACCCTGTAGTTTTGAACACCGTTTTTTAACCTATAGCATTGAACACTGGTTTTGAACCCTGCAGTTTTGAGCACTGATTTTTAACTCTGTAGCTTTGAACCCCGGTTTTTAACCTGTAGTTTTGAACACTGGTTTTTAACCTGCAGCTTTCAGCACTGGTTTTTGCAGCAGCTGCTTTGCCTGAGCATCACCTGCCTCCGTCCCCTCCTGGCTGCTCCATTTCTCTGCTCTCATCCCTAGGAATCATTTCAGCTTTCAGACACAGGGAGTGGGTCCTGCTGAGAACAAACCCAGTGGTTCAGAGCCAGGGATCCAGCCTGGGGCAGCAGCACCTCTGCAGTGTGCCATGCCAAGAGCAGCAGCTCTGAACCCTGCACACCCTGTGGAAATTCAGCATTTCTCCCTTCTCTCCCATGCAGAACCAGAACATGGAAAGCATTCCACAGGGAAGGGGGCAGGGAAAGAGGCCATGAAGGAATTGTGTCATGCACATCTCCTGTTCCTCTGGCAAACCTAATTAACTTGATGGCCACAGCTCCCCATCCTGACACCCTGCTCTGCCTCTTTGATGTCACTTTTAGACACACTTGAACAAGAGAAGGAAAAAAATCAACTCTACCCCACAAAGAGGGAACATATTAATAAATTAAAAAGCTCCAGACACATAAAAGTATCTTTGATCAAAGTTGTTAACAGTTAGTGTGAAGAGTTAAACCTCCACAAAGCAAGAGTGAGGCAAATAACAAAGGATTTCTTAAACACAAGCCAGAAGCTCAATACAAAAATCCTGATGCCTTTAATTATTCAGACCATAAATCTGATTGCATTTCTATCTCCTTTACTTAGAAGTATTAATGAAGAGGGAGGAAATATCCTTAGGAAGGTTCAGAAGTGTTCTAAATTTCAGTTTATACTGAATTACAGAAGATGTACAACTTCCTTTTGACCAGATTTCCAATGGCAAATGAAGCACAAAGATCAATTTTTTTTATTCCCATCCTCACTAAGGACATGAAACTCACTCACACTGAACCAAACTCTAAAATCCTAAAGGGAATTATAGCAAAGAGGTGTTTTAATTCACCAATTCCCAGGCACAGAGGCTCAGGGGGAAGGGAAGCAGAGCCCACAACTGACTGGGACTGAAACAGGACCAAGCTCAGCACCTCAGCCTGACTGGAAAGGCTTTGAAAAATTCTTTTCCAGGTTCTGCACAAGTCTGAAATACTCATCCAGTTGCATCACAAGCTTCTGGCAGCCAGAACTGCCCTGATGCCATGCAAGATGTCCCAAAGGCTCAGTGTCACCTGTGCCACTGCTGGAGCAGGTGTGGGGACACAGCCATGGGGGGAGGACACAGCTGGGTCAGGGCAGGGAATAAAAACTGCTCCAAAGGGTGGGGATGTGGGAAAACACCACAGAGGTCACAGGGAAGTCACAGGACAGGGGACAGGTCAGCTGTGGTGTTATGGACTCTCCAAAGCCATTTCTATCAGCTGCCCTCCCAGCACTGCCCCTGGACGGAGAACATCTCCAGATCCAGGTTTTACCCAGGAAACCCCTTAAACCCCAAAGAAACTGAAGCTCTGTTTGGCTGCCCCTTCCTTGGCAGCTCTCTGAAGGCAAGGCCAGCCCTGGGAGGAGAGAGGAGTGCAGACAGAGGGTTGGTACCTGTGTGATGGTCCTGCAGCCCGTGGTCGCCGTTCTCCACCACCGTGGGCCCCGAGGCTGAGGAATCTGCAAGGGATCAACACAGGGGTTAAACTGCAGGGATTCATCCCAGTCAGACCTTGACAACAGCTCTGAGACACTGCAGGATCACTGAGGGTGGAAAAGAGCTCCAAGATGGAGCCCAAGCTTTGATGGATCCCCACTTGTCACCTGGTGGGGATCCCAAAAACCAACACAAGAAATTATCAATTCCAGCCCTGAGCACCCCCCAGAGCCCCAGGATCTCTGAGGCTGGAAAAGCCCTCTGGGATCACCAAATGCAGCCTGATCCCCTCCCTGTCCCCAGATCTGAGTGCCACCCCCAGGAATTCCTGGGGCACCTCCAGGGATGGGCACTGCAAACCTCCCTGGGCAAGGAGGGAGGCCTGAGCCCCCTTTCCATGGGGAAATTCCTGCTGAAACACCAAATACTGCTAAAGCAGGGATCAGGGGAGGTTTAGAGGAGGGTGGAAGATCACCAATTCCAAAACCCAGCACAGAAAATCCTTATCACTGTGAGACTGAATCCATCTTGTTCTGACACTGATTGATGGCCACAATTTGAACCAGCACCAAGATTTACAGCCTGAACTTGGGAAACCTGGCAGCAGTGGACAAGGGGAGCAGTTGGAAGCTGCAGGATTTAGATTATATAGAAGAATAATTATACAGAATTTAGATCATATAAAAGAAGAAGTTTTATACAGTGAGGGTGGGCAGGCCCTAGCACAGGGTGCCCAGAGCAGCTGTGGCTGCCCCTGCATCCCTGGCAGTGCCCAAGGCCAGGCTGGATGGGGCTGGGAGCACCTGGGACAGTGGGAGGTGACCCTGGGACAGTGGGAGGGGTCCCTGGGACAGTGGGAGGGGTCCCTGCCATGCAAGGGTGGCACTGGGTGGGTTTAAGGTCCCTCCACCCCAAACCAGTCAGGATTCTGTGACTTTATGACCCTGAGCAGTTTTAGGGAAGCAGAACAAGCAGCACCAGCTCCTCCCTGGGCCCTCAGCTCTGCTGACAGTGAGGAAATGCTCATTGTACAAATAATAAAGAGACACACACTCAGTCACCTGGAGCTGCTGCTGGCCCCTCCTGAGCCCCAGTTTTATACCAGGGTCCCTCAGACACAGCAGGGCTGAATCCAGCCCTCAGCAAAGCAAAGGAAAAGCATTTCCAGCTCCATCCATGCTCATCCTGGTGCTCTGCAAAAATCCCCCTGACCTTGGCAGTTCATAGCAAACCACACAGCTCCACGCTCCTGGAGGGGCTGGGGACAGCACAGGGATCCATCCCTGGAGCTGCTCCTGATCAGTTCCACAGCCCAGCTGAGCAAGGGCTGCTGTGCCCTGGGCCTGAAACAGGAACTGGGGAGGTCCTGGCAGTGCCTGGATGCCCTGAAATCAGGGTCAGTGTGGTTGAAACACAGAGTCACAGCTGCCCAAAGCACAGGAGGATGCTGCAGTGGATCCCTGAGGAATTCCATGGAATTCCTGCAGGAGCCACGCATTTCATAAGCCCTGCAGAATCATGGAACCTCCTGAGAGGGAAGGAACCCCCAGGGACCATCCCAGTCCAGCCCCAAATTCCCTCCATGATCACATCCTGCTTTCCTTCCTCAGAGCTGCCCCTTGCACCCTGCACAGGCAACTGAGCTGCTGGGATGCTCCAGAGTCTGGAGGAATTGAATTTCCCCATGAAAGGGTGCTCAGGTTTGAGTGCCCATCCCTGGGGGTGTCCCAGGAACACCTGGAGGTGGCACTGAGTGCCCAGGGCTGGGGACAAGGTGACCATGGGACACAGCTGGCACTCCATGGGCTGGGAGGCTTTTCCAGACTCAGTGACTCTGATGCCACCACGATTATTAATGCATTAACCCCTCCAAAGTGGGTTCCCAGAGGAGCAGAAGGACCAGAAGTGCCACAGCTCTCCTTGGGAAGGAGACAGAGCAGCTAAAATGGTTCCCTGTACAGTTTTAGCCTTTTGGGAAGACAAGCTTCCAGTAAAACCAGGTCAAATCCCACCAATGCAGCCAGCAGGAGTGGCTGTTATTTTTCAGTCTTTGAAGGTCAGTGCCTTTGGAGAAATCAATCTGAGTTTGGTTTGCTGAAGCCCCAGTGTGAAAGCACCCAGCAACCTGCCCAGGGCCAGGGCTCCTCCCCTCATATCCTAAATTGCATAAACCCAAAACCATGTCAAGATGTTGTAACTACCTAATCCTCATCAGAATCACAAGATAGTATTTGCATCTGGCTCGTGGATCAAAGGATTGTTTTTATATAAACAAATTTCAGGCAGCGCTGGCTAAAGAGATAATCTGGAGCAAATGGGCAGTGCCAGCAGCAGCCCCTAATCCCAGGGGACAGCACCATGGCCAGCACGTCCCTGCAGCACCTGCAGCCTGCCCCAGGCTCCCCTGAGGGCACAGGGGGCTCTGGAGGGCTCTGGGGGGCTCGAGTGCCTGTGCAGGTTTTATCACAGCTGTAAAACGCTGACACTGAGAGGAAAATGTGAGTGGAAACACTGAGGGACAGAGAGTGACCCAGCTGGTGACTCTGAACAAGGAGTGTCATCTCCTTCCATCCATTCCTTTAAATGTTCTGCCTCAAAATCACCTGCAGAGCTGCCCCAGCCCTGATCCAGCAGCACAGGGAGCTGGAGCCAGGCTGGAGAGCTGGGAATGTTCCCCTGGAGAGGAGAAGCTCCAGGGAGAGCTCAGAGGGCCTGGAGGGGCTCCAGGAGAACTGCAGAGGGACTGGGGACAAGGATGGAGGGACAGGACACAGGGAATGGCTCCCAGTGCCAGAGGGCAGGGATGGATGGGAGATTGGGAATTGGGAATTGCTCCTGTGAGGGTGGGGAGGGGTTGGCACAGATGTGCCCAGATGTGGTGGGCATCACTTTTGTGAGGTAAACCCAGCACAGCAGAGCAGCTGTGGCTGCCCCTGGAGCCCTGGCAGTGCCCAAGGCCAGGTTGGACAGGGCTGGAGCACCCTGGGACAGGGGCAGGTGTCCCTGCCATGGCAGGGGTGGCACTGGGTGGGATTTCAGGTCCTTTCCAGCCCAAACCAGTCTGGGTTTGTGATGTAACTGGGATTCTGTGATGTAACTGTGGGGCAGGAATGGGGCTGGACAGACTGTGAGAGGGAAAAGGTTTAATGTCTCATCTGAGCCAAAAATGCAAATATCATCGTGTGCTGATCTCCCTTTGATCCCTGTGGAACTCTGGGCTGTGGGGAACACTCTCCATCTCCCCTTTCGTACCTGACCAAGTGCCTGAACCCCTCTGGCTACAGCAAATCCTGCTGCAAGGAAAGCACCCATTCCTGGTGTGGGAAGGGAGGGAACAGCCGGAGGAGCCGAGGTGTGCCCGGGTTTGGGCTCTGCAGCCGGGACAGAGGGCAGCAGGGCCAGCAGAGCCACCTCGTGGTGACACCGCTGTCCCAGAGCCACCGCTGGGACTGGTGCGCTCAAACCGAGCCCATCCCTCCTGGCAGGCAGGGTTTGGGTCCTGCAGGGCTCAATCCCACGGGAATGGGGCCCAGGGAGCCCCCCCAGCCCCTGGGGAGGGGAGTGCAGGGCAATGAACCCCGGGCTCAAGGACAGGTTAATACATGGAATAAAATAATAGAGTTATAATAGTGAAAAGAGAGAGGGGGATTGCTCAGCCTGGAGAAAAGGGGGATCAGGGGAAACCTTGTGGCTCTGCACAGCTCCTGACAGGAGGGCACAGCCAGGGGGGTTTGGGATCTTATCCCAGGGAACAGGGACAGGAGCAGAGGGAACGGCCTCAGGCTCAGGGTGGAAATTGGGAACCATTATTTCCTGGAAGGGGCTGCCCAGATGTGGCACAGCTGTCCAGGGCAGGGGGGAGTCCCCATCCCTGCAGGGATTTAAATCCCAGTGGATGTGGCACTTGGGGACAGGTCAGGGTGGCCCTGGCAGTGCTGGGCATGGTTGGACTCCGTGGTCTCTGAGGGCTTTTCCTGATTCTGTCCATAAAAGCCAAGAGGGACCAGGGGTGCCCAATGCCCTGGGCCAGCAGCCCTGAGCAATGCCCAGCCTGTCCCAGCAGTGCCTGGCAGCTCCTGGCCACCTCTCCCAGTTCCCACTGGGCAGGACGTGATATCCCAGTGCTGTGGGACATCCCTGTGGCCAGGTGGGATCAGCTCCCCTGGCCATGCCCCCACCCTCCTGGCACCTCCCTGCCTGAGCCTGGCAAAGCAAAAACTCCTCAGGAACATCCAAACCACCCAGGTTGAATCAGCACCACTCCCACAGCCACCTCCAAACACAGCACTGCCCCAGCCAGGGAGAAAATCAACCCCAGCCCAGCCCAGACCAGGACAATCCCCTCCAAAAAATCCTGTACTCAAGGTTAAAGCTCACCAAGGAGTCTGTGAGCAGTGCAAGGAGGCAGAACACAGGGACTGAGCAGGAGGGCACGTCCCAGCACAGAGCACAGAGCTGCCCTTTGGTATGGGCACAGTTCCCCACCAGGGACACAATTCCTCATCAGGGACACAATTCCTGACCAGGAACACAATTCCACACCAGGAACACAATTCCTCACCAGAAACACAATTCCTGACCAGGAACACAATTCCTCACCAGGGACACAATTCCTCATCAGGAACACAATTCCCCACCAGGAACACAATTCCCCACCAGGAACACAATTCCTCATCAGGGACACAATTCCCCACCAGGAACACAATTCCCCACCAGGAACACAATTCCCCACCAGGAACACAATTCCTCATCAGGGACACAATTCCTGACCAGGGACACAATTCCTCATCAGGGACACAATTCCTGACCAGGAACACAATTCCACACCAGGAACACAATTCCTGACCAGGAACACAATTCCTGACCAGGGACACAATTCCTCATCAGGAACACAATTCCACACCAGGAACCATCACTGCACAGACAATCCTGCTCCTCATCTCAGCTGAAACACTGCCCAGGAGCTCTGCTGCAAATCATTAAACCCTCCCCAGTGTTTTCCCTTCCTTGGAATGTGCTCCCATCTGAAATCCCATCATCCCACCACATCAGCACCCGAATGAAAGTGCTGCTGCAGCCTCCAGGATTTCCTGGGAGCTCCAAAGGACCCTGAGAGCCTTGGAATTGCCAAGGAAAGCAGGCAGCACACTGCCCTTGCTGCTATGTAAGGCCCACAAGGTCAAAAGGGATTATCCCAGAATTTTATCCCAAATTACCACGTCCAGCCAGGTGTGAGGAAGAGCTGACTCGTTTCTCCCTGGTACTTTAGGAGTTAACATTATTAAAGCTTTGTTCTAGGACAGATTTTTAGTGCTCATCACAGGTCCCTGCTCTTCTCCCCTCTCTGAACTCACCCAGCCCAGGCTGGGGCCCAGCTCAACATTAAACTCTCCCAATCTGGCTCCTGGGTTTAGGGAAAAAAGTGAAAGAAAACCCTGGAGCAGAGCTGGAGCAGCTAAAGCCTGACAGGACGGAGGATTAAACCTCTTCTGACTGGGCAAAGACAATCTGAGGAGCACAGACCGCGATGTCAGAACACATTTGTGCCTTTTAACATAAATAAATGAACGAGGGGAGGCTGCAGAGCCTGAGCTCTGCAGGCTGCTCCTCTCCCTCAGGAAAGCCAGGCTGTCTGGAGCCAGGGACATGGAACTCTCTCTGCTATGCCCCAAAAACTTGGGGTCACACTCAAACACGGAACTGCGACACCAACACCCCCTCAGGACCCTGTAAACCTCACCCAGAGCTCATTTATTTATTCTGGAGCCTCAGTAAATGAAACTTATTCAGCTTTACTGCCTTTTTAAACTGTTACAAATCTTAAATAAACTTCATGGAAGAAACAGGTATCTGTTTTTCCCTGGATATCACACACTTCTATCCAAACTCCACACCCACAATCCCAGTTCTGTAATTCCATTCTGGGAGCTTCTCCACAGCCCCAGGTCAATGCAGTTTTCTCCTGAGGGTCCGTGCCTTTCAACACAGAAAATCTGAAATTCTCAGCAGCCAGGGCTGCACCAGGTACCCTCAGCACTTCAGGGAAAAACAGATCAGAGAAATGAAGACATTCCAGGACCAAATCCTGAGCCTGGCCTGTGGTTACTGACCCTGCTTTAGGCTTCAGTCCTCCCGTGCTGGTCCAGGCTGGGAAAGCTGAACAGCTCCACTCAACAACTCCTCCATCTCCTCACCAGGGTCTCGTCTGCATCTTGCCAAAGGTTTAGATCATGCTCCTGACTGCTCTCCAGCTCTCCCAAAAAAGGGAAAAACCAATCTCCAAAGCAAGGGTAAGAAACTGCATCCCCCCCTTGCCATGGAGGCTGCAGAGAGGGGAGAGAGGGGCTGGAAAAGCCAGGAGAGCCCAGAATCCCTGAATTACTGAGGCTGGCAAAGCCCTCCCAGCCCCCTGAGTCCCAGCTGTGCCCAGTGCCCACCTGGTCCCAGCCCTGAGCACTCAGTGCCACCTCCAGGGTTCCTGGGACACCTCCAGGGATGGGCACTGCCAACCTCCCTGGGCAGCCCCTGCCAGTACTGAATAACCCTTTCCATGAAGGAATTCCTCCTGAAATTCTGCTTCTGCCCCCAGTATTTGTGCCTGAGCTCTCACAGAGTTTTAATTAATGAGCAAAGCCAAAAGGCCTCGTTACCCCCAGCCCAAGGTCCTGGAGTTATGTGGAATAATGAGTTGGGACAGTGATGCCCTAAAAACTAGAAAGTTAAACCCCAAGGTATCAATAGCAATGTCCAGGGATCCACAGCTGGCAGGACACACTTAAGGGCCTTGTATCTTACACCAATATTGTGTCATGATTTCAGCACTGAGAAATCCTGTGCTGAGATGGTTCAGGATCTGCAGCTTCTACAACAAAGGATTGCTTTAAAATACCCTCAAATCATAAACAAGGTGTTAACAAGTCCTCATGTTTCTCTGCTTCTGCAGTGCTAAAGTAGAAATGAAATAAATAATACACATCTGAACTGCCCAAATTCCAAGTTTTATAATAATCACTTTGCCCATCCCTCCTGCTCCTTTGGTGCCATTTAATAACTGTGTCAGCATGGAAAATTCAAGGTTACATTTTCTGTATTACAAGGCACCCAGTGCACTTCTAATCAAAGCAAATAAATGCCTTGAACAGAGCAGAACTCCCCACACTGTGGTCCTGGAGGTTCTGTTCATTCTGAGGAATCACATCCCACCTTCCTCAGCACTGATGAGCAGCAGCATTAAAGCAAAAAAAGAGAAAACTTCTTCTGAAGAAGTCATCAAGTTACCAAAGGTTTTCCTCTTCCTGAGCACAGATCAAGGCCACAAAACAAATAAAATCATCAAGGCACTGCTGGTCAGTGACAATTCCCACTTGGGCAGGGAGGGAACAGCACACAAGCAAACGAGCAATAATTTAAATTGTTCACTGGGAAAGAAACCCATTGCATGATCCCAAATCTCACTCTTTTCCCTTTCACACAGGGAAGCATCTGTTTAAAAATCTTTTTTTCCTGCGGAGTTTTTGATAAAGCTCGTAACACAAATGAATTGGTGATGTTCCACCTCAAACTCCTGGGGTAGTTCTGGGGCCCCCAGGTCCAGGACAGACCCTGAGGGGCTGGAATGTGACCAGGGCAGGGAACGGAGCTGGGCAGGGGCTGCAGAATCCCTGAGGAGCTGGGCAGGGGCTGCAGAATCCCTGAGGAGCTGGAAGGGGCTGCAGAATCCCTGAGGAGCTGGGCAGGGGCTGCAGAATCCCTGAGGAGCTGGGCAGGGGCTGCAGAATCCCTGAGGAGCTGGAAGGGGCTGCAGAATCCCTGAGGAGCTGGGCAGGGGCTCACCTGGAGCAAAGGAGGCTCAGGGGCCCTTGTGGCTCTGCACAGCTCCTGCCAGGAGGGCACAGCCAGGGAAGGGTCAGGCTGTGCTGCCAGGGAACAGGGACAGGAGGAGAGGGAATGGCCTCAAGGGCAGGTTCAGGTGGATATTGGGAATATTCCTCCTGGATAGTCTGTCCAGCCCTGGCCCAGCTGCCCAGGGCATGGTGGAGTCCCCATTGCTGGAGGGATTTAAAATCCCTGTGGATGTGGCACTTGGGGACATGGTCAGTGGTGGCCTTGGCAGTGCTGGGTTTGATGATCTCCAAGATCTTTTCCAACCTTAATGATTCCATGACTCTAAATACCAGCTGGGCTGGAAAGTGCTCAGCAGCAGCAGCAGAGGCAGCAGCATGTTTTAGTGCCATGCACACAACCAGCACAGCCAAAGAAATCCAAGTAAATAAACCTTGGGCCAGAACCATGGGATTTAGCCGGCAAACATTTGGGAGATGATGAACATTCCCATCTTCCAGTTCATCATCCACCTTTCCTGCTTGGCTCTGCCATGCCCCGGAGTGGGGGCACCTTGCACAGCTCTGCTGTTTCGGGACACTGTTTGTGGAATTTGGTCAGTGCTTCCTCTGAGAGCCCCAAAAGCACCAACCCCAAACATGGGTGTAAAGCAGAGCCTCTCCCTCAATGGGTGGCCAGCAGGGAGAGGCAAAAAGCAGCAAACAGGGCTTGACCTCAGCCTTGCCTTTTGCCACAAGCCTGTCAGACTGAGGCCAGCAGCAGGGCAGCTCCTGTCCCAGCAGTGTCACAGATGTCCCAGCTGTGGCAGCGGCAGCTTTGGGGACGCTTGGGGCACTTACGTTCCACGGCAATGCCGTCCACGTGGCCTTTGCTTTTGGGCTCCTGGGAGCCAGGCCTGGCCTGCTCCTCATCATCCAGCAGGGGCACGTAGTCTGTCTTGTCCACAGTCTCCCCCACCACGTCATCAAACTTCTCAGCCTCCAGCGTGGCGATGAAATCTCTCTTCACCTCCTCCTCCACGTCCGGGGGCGGCTCCGTCAGAGCGTCGGCCAGGCTCAGGGAGTGGTCCAGGTCAGCCATGCCTGAGCACTGCAACAGCCAGGGAGAGAGGGGGAGAGAGAGAGAGAGCTCCATCAGACATGTCTGGGCACTGCACACCCCCTGTGCCTGTGCACCAACCCTTTGTGCAGTGCTCAGAAACTCCCAGATGTTCCTAAACCCCCCATGTCCCCTGTGCCTGTGCACCAACCCTTTGTGCAGTGCTCAGGAATTCTCAGATGTTCCTAAACCCCCTATGTCCCCTGTGCCTGTGCACCAAACCTTTGTGCAGTGCTCAGTAACCCCCAGATGTTCCTAAACCCCCCATATCCCCTGTGCCTGTGCAGCAAATGTTTCTGCAGTGCTCAGTAACCCCCAGATGTTCCTAAACCCCCCATATCCCCTGTGCCTGTGCAGCAAATGTTTCTGCAGTGCTCAGTAACCCCCAGATGTTCCTAAACCCCCCATGTCCCCTGTGCCTGTGCACCAACCCTTTGTGCAGTGCTCAGGAATTCCCAGATGTTCCTAAACCCCTCCATGTCCCCTGTGCACCAAACATTTGTGCAGTGCTCAGGAACTCCCAGATGTATCTAAACCTCCCCAAAGGATCAGAAATAAACTGGGATCATCTAAAGCAGGTTTAGCTCATGGATGTGACATTTATGGGGTGTTTTATCAGAACCTTGAATAAAAAAGGTAAAGAATACCACCCAGCACCTGGCCAGGGTGGCCATGGTGTGACACTGCCCTGGAACCCAGCCAGGGAGACAGAGAGAGCTCCATCAGACATCCCTGCCCACTGCATGTCCCCTGTGCCTTCAGACCAAACCTTTGTGCAGTGCTCAGTAACCCCCAGATGTTCCTAAACCCCCCCATGTCCCCTGTGCCTGTGCACCAACCCTTTGTGCAGTGCTCAGTAACCCCCAGATGTTCCTAAACCCCCCCCCCTCAATGGATCAGAAATAAACTGGGATCATATAAAGCAGGTTTAGCTCATGGATGTGACATTTCATGGGGTCTTTTATCAGAACCTTGAATAAAAAGGTAAAAAGCACCACCTAGCACCTGGCCAGGGTGGCCAGGGTGTGACATTGGCCTGCCCCAGATCTGGAGTTAATGCCACCCCAGATATGGAGCTAATGCCACCCCATATCTGGAGTTAATGTCACCCCAGATCTGGAGCTAATGCCACCCCAGTTCTGGAGTTAATGCCACCCCAGATCCGGAGTTAATGTCACCCCATATCTGGAGTTAATGTCACCCCAGTTCTGGAGTTAATGTCACCCCAGATCCGGAGTTAATGCCACCCCAGATCCAGAGTTAATGTCACCCCAGTTCTGGAGTTAATGTCACCCCATATCTGGAGTTAATGACACCCCTGAGCAGCACAAATGACGCAAGGGAATTTAGTGCTGGGTTTGACTCCACCCAGCTCCCCTATGGAGATTAGGATTTTACATAATCTCTGATGTATATACTTCAGTGCTGCTCCTGATCCCTCCCAGAGGGTCCTGCAGCACATCCCTGTCCTCAGCAAACCTTGCTAATCCCAGCAAACCCCCTCCAGCCCTGGGATTTGGGAGGGAAAGTGACGTTTTAATAATGTTGACATGAAAAAAATACAGCAAAATGCACACGTAGGCATTATATCCACAGCTATGAGCTGGAAACAGAGGGGAAATAATCACCAGTTATCCCTCTCTGATTTGCATCCCTGTGTTCAATTTATTCCTGGCACCAAGCTGAAAAAATGCACCTGAACTGACTCATCTGCAGCCTTCAGGTTGGCACAACACACTCCCATCACCAATTCTTCACTTTTTCACTTTGCAGCTTTTTGAGGCCATCCTTGGAACAGAAAGGCTGCAATGCACAGAAAGGCTTTGTCCCCAGTCCCTCTCCAGCTCTCCTGGAGATCCTGGAGGGGCTCTGAGCTGCTCCTGGACGTCCCCTTGTCCAGGTGAGCATTCCTGCCCCTGGATCTCCCCTGTCCAGGTGAGCATTCCTGCCCCTGGATCTCCCCTGTCCAGGTGAGCATTCCTGCCCCTGCATTTCCCCTGTCCAGGTGAGCATTCCTGCCCCTGGATCTCCCCTGTCCAGGTGAGCATTCCTGCCCCTGCATTTCCCCTGTCCAGGTGAGCATTCCTGCCCCTGCATTTCCCCTGTCCAGGTGAGCATTCCTGCCCCTGGATCTCCCCTGTCCAGGTGAGCATTCCTGCCCCTGCATTTCCCCTGTCCAGGTGAGCATTCCTGGCCCTGGATCTCCCCTGTCCAGGTGAGCATTCCTGCCCCTGGATCTCCCCTGTCCAGGTGAGCATTCCCAGCTGCCCCAGCCCAGCTCCAGCCTCTCCTTAGGAGCACCAGGAGCTGCTGCCACAGAGCTGCAACCACAGGGACACAAGGGACACAAGGGACACTTGTTGAGCTGGGTCAGGAGGGTGACCCCAGTGGGCACTGAGCAGCAGCCCAGGCCTGCTGCCCTCCATGGGGTGGCAGAACACAGCTCCTCTTGTTCCCAAAACACAAAGGCTCCTACTCCTTGAACTCCAGGAAATTCTGTGTCAGCACTGCAGGGCCAGCACATACCTACAGGCTCCAGCCTCACATTCCTGGGGAACAATGGGGTCCCACTGACAGTGGTGTTTCTGTCCTTCCAGGCAAGTCTATTACGGAAAATAATTCAGTCCAAGCTCTTCTTTTGCATTCTTTGAACAATGAAAGGTCAGGCTTGCAGGCAGGGCACACTTCAGGAGCAACTGCAGTTCTTGGTGGCTTAGATAAAGGCCCTGAGTCAGAGCTTGGAAATCCAGAGGTGAAAAGTTTGGAGCTCTTCACCCCCCGTGCAGGGTCACACTTGAATGAATTATGGTCAGTAAAAAAAAAAAAAATTATATTTAAATGAAAAAGGCTTATAAAAAGGTTTCTTTCAGAGTTTCTGGCTATTTTAAGACAAACCATCACCCAGATGTGCACACAACTGGCTGCATCACCTGCAGGGAGCACCGGCCAGGGAAGGCACTTCCCGAAGTTTCATCCCTGCACTGAGCAGTCTCCTTCAAGGAACAAATGGGGCTCAGACAGAGACAATTTTGCAGGCACATCCTCCTTTGTTTTCAACTCACAAATGAACTGATGGCTTTAGGTCACTGAGCCCTGATGTGCAGTGATGAACATTTAATCATCATCTTCTGAAAATGTCATTTAGCATCAGAAGTTAAAACAATATTTACGTTTCCCAGCAAGCTGCATCATGAGCACAGAGTGGATGGAAAAGTCCCCTGAGTCCATCCAGCCCAGCCATCCCCCAGCACTGCCAAGGCCACCCCTGACCATGTCCCCAGGTGCCACATCCACAGGGATTTTAAATCCCTGCAGCAATGGGGACTCCAGCACTGCCCTGGGCAGCTGGGCCAGGCCTGGACAGACTTTCTGGGGAAGGAATTTCCCAATATCCACCCTGAACTCCCCTGGCCCAGCTGGAAGCTGTTTCCCCCTGTCCTGTGCCTGTTCCCTGGATGTGGAGTGGCTGCACTCCATGGAAGAGCTGCCATAAAATAAATGGGATTTGTGGGGCTTGTGGCACTGTGCTGCTAGTTCAGGTGTGCACAGGAACTGGGACACCGGAGTGATCTACTTTCTGGGGAAGAACAATAATGAGGCTATGCAGCCTTATCAGCAGGGCAATTCCTTGGCCATATTTAGCTAAACAGGGAGTGCAGGAAGGATGCATAAAAATAAACCAGTGTACCTAAGAAAAACCATTTCAAATACAGCACTGGTGTCCCAGACAGGCAGGAGCACTGGCACAGACTACAGGGATCCCTCCTCAGCCCAGGTGGGCTGCAAGGACAGCCACAACCCTGGGAATTCCTCCTTTTCCCTCTCTGCTCTTACAGCCAAATTCCCAATTCCCTGTCTAAGGCACGAGGAAAATGAGGATATTGCAGGGATTGTGCCGAAGGGTACAGAGCAAATCCTGGAGCACATCCATGTGTTGAGTAGCTCAGAGAGACAGATGCTCCCACCCCACATCCATCCATATCAGAGCTGCCTGGGGAGCACAAAAGGATCCTGCATCTCACCCCCTGCCTCCCCAGCTCTGGTAATCACACACTAACAGAGCACGGGGAAGGGGAATTCTGGCATTAACCTGGGGGTGAAGGGGAAAAACTGAGGGGTGGCACAGATTTCTGAAGGCAGAGGTTTAAGAATGCACTGAATTTCCTCACGGAAAGGGGGTCAGGCACTGAACTGCCCAGGGAGGTTTGGAGTGCCCATCTGTGACCGTGTTCACAGGGGTTTTTAGGTGAGGGAAGAGACAAGAATGTTGACTCTATGTTCAGGAGGCTTGATTTATTGTTATATGATATACATTACATTAAAACTATACTGAAAAGAATAGAAAGAAAAGTTTCATCTCAGAAGGCTAGCTAAGCTAGGAATAGCATAGAATGAATAATAAAAGTTGGTGTCTCAGACAAAAAGTCCAAGCTAACTGGGCTGTGATTGGCCATTAATTATAAACATCCAAGATGGGCCAATCCCAGATGCCCCTGTTGCATTCCACAGCAGATAATCAATGTTTACATTTTGTTCCTGAGGCCTCACAGCTTCTCAGGAGGAAAAATCCTAAGAAAATATGTTTAATGAAAAGATGTCTGTGACATCCATCCCTGAGGGGTCCCAGGAACACCTGGAGGTGGCACTGAGTGCTCTGGGCTGGGGACAGGGTGAGGATGGGGCACAGCTGGGACTCAGGGGGCTGGGAGGGCTTTTCCAGCCTCAGGGATTCTGAATCATGGTTCAGCTGCCCAGGTCCTCGTGGCTGTTAAATCAGCATGGGTGACACCAACCTGACTGCAGGTTTGTACCACGACAGCCTCCAAGGACAGCCCAGCCCTCCCTGACAACAGCAAAGGGAGGAGTTTGCTCCAGGGAAAGGTGTGGAAGGAGCAGGAACAGCCCTGCCACAGTGACAGGGCAAGGAGAAGGGGTTTCCTGCAGCCACACATTCCAGGAAACCTTCAAAGCACCCCAAAGCAAATCCACCCTGTTCCCTGAGCTCACACATTATTTTTACACAGGAGGGTTGTTTAGATCTCTCCTGTTCCAGGCACAGCTGATCTGTTACACTCAGGGTTTGCTCCATCTGCTCTTCTCCAGCTCAGAATCTCTGTGTACTTACTCAGTGAGTAACCTGCTTGTTGGGGTAAATAAAATCCAGCTCTCCTCAGCTGATCTGAACCATTCAGCAGGGTTATTTTAACCCCTTACCCTCCATCCTTGTTCCAAAGAGTTCCAACCCTTCACTGGATTTTAGTCCCAGCTGCCCCATCCCTGGAAGTGTCCCAGACTGGTTTGGGTTGGGAAGGACATTAAAGTCCATCCAGTGCCACATCTGCCATGGGCAGGGACACCTTCCACTGTCCCAGGGTGTTGCCAGCCCTGTCCAGCCTGGCCTTTGACACTTTTAGGCATCAGGAGCATCAACAACTTCTCAGGTTGTCGAAAATTTCTCTTCAGCAACTTCCTCACCCAGGTTCTACTTCAAGTGACTCCCTGGAACACTTTCCCAGGGCCACCACCCCACTCACCACCCTCTGGAAAAGGGTGAAAAAACCAAAGCCTGCATGAGCCACAGCCTGAGCTTCCCATCCAGGGAAGAGCAGAATTCCTTTCCTCAACTTCGTGCCTCCATTTTGCAGCTTCCCTGCCTGCTCTGTTGTGTTCCTGCCTCCAGGCACGCACAGGCTTGGAATTTCAAGTTATGATCAGTCTGACCCAGATTCTGTGTTCTTGTCTGAAGACAGAGAAAGAGGAGAGCTGGCACGGGGATGCTGCCCCAAAACCCAAACCTGACAGCCTGTCAAGTGTCCCAACACAATGGCACTCAGTGTGGGACACTGCCTGCCCTCCTGGCACTGCTGGCACAGGCAATGCTGGGGTTGCTTTTCCCACAGGAGCTCACCCAGGGACCTGGTGATGCCTTGTGAGGCTGCCCTAGAGCAGAGGCTGGACAGAGCTAAAGAATAAAGCAGGGATTTATTAACAGGATCTCCTCCATGGATCCACCTTGGGCAGCACCAGAGCCCAGCCAGGGCTGCACCCAAGATGAACCAAAATGGCCCCAAAATGCACGAGCGCTCCCGGGGTCTCTCCCTGGGATCAGTTCTGCTCCATTTGCACCTTGCAGTTCATTGTCCCATTCCAGCTTTAGCCCAGGCAGTCCCACCCTGCTTGTTTTTCTCTCTCCAGCCCACGGGGTTTGTGCTCTGGGGCTGAGATTTGGCTCATTTGTCCTCGGTGCCCAGCTGGAGCAGGAATTGTTTTGTCTCCCTGCTCTGTGCACAGAGCTCACCATGCCCTGATGTGGAGCTCAGACCACACACTAAAGCAGCACAGGATCTGAAAATATAAAAGCTGAACCTGAGGCCTCACAGACAGCCCTGCAGTGACAGTGACACAGCATTCCAGCCCCAGAGCCCTGCCAGGTCCCTCCATGGCTCCATCCTGCTCCAAACAGGCTGGACCCAGCCCCTGGCCAGAGAGGGAAGAGAAACCTGCTCCCATCCAGGAGGAGCAGGGAAGGAACACTTCCTCCCTTTTGCTGGTTTAAAGGAGACCCTGATGTCCACACATCCATTATCCCATCAGACCCTCTTGCTCCTGTAAAATTAGCTCCAAACTCCATCCCAAATGAGATGCCTGGCTGGGAGGAGCAGGGACAGCTCATCATTCCCATTTCTCCTGGGTAAGTCAGGCTGCTTTTCTTAGCTGTGAGTGTTGGGAGCACTGAGCCGTGGCTGCTGAGGAAACAGGAGAGCAGAGATCTGCAGAGTCATCCTCCTTCAGAGCCCCGGAATCCATGGAAAGATTTCTGCATCCATCTCCCAGGGGAGAGGACACAGCGACCGCCTGGGCCGCCGACGTTCCTCACATTCCCTGGCTGGGCACAAAATTCTGTGACCCAATCTGGGCATTTCTGATATTTTGGCACAGCCTAAACCAATGGGATTCACTTATTTATTGGTTTAAAGTGAAACACAGCAAGAGCTCTGCTTTGTGGCTGTTTCTGGAGTCACAGGAAATCCCTCAGATCACCAGAAGCTTCTTAGAGGCAGAGAGATGGAGGCTGAGAGATCCTTAATGAAATCTTCCCAACACTTAAAATCACACTCAGTTCCAGTGCTGGAAAAACCAGCTCAGAAAGGGTGACCTGGATCCCAGAACCATATTCAGGCATGATTATGATTCCCCAAAGAGGATGTGCAGGTACCACCCCTGGCAGAGGGAAGGTCTCCAGTTCTTTGGGATCTCCAGACCTGCTGGACCAGCCCAAGCACCCGATGGCATCATCAAAGCAGGATTAATTAGGAGATTCCAGATATTTGCACAGCAAAATCAAACCAAACTTCAGCTTGGAGGTGCTGCTGAGAGCAGAGTGAGCTGGCAGCTTCCCCAGAGCTCCTGGGAGGGCACACAGGGAGGCAGCACATCAAATATTCCTGATTTCTGTGCACGTTTGGACTGCCAGCAAATGGGGATTTCAGAGAGAGTCACAGAGCCACCTCCTCCTTCAGACAACCCAGAAATACAGCAAGGGATTTTCCAGCTATTATTTATAGGCTTAAATGACTGCTGCCCTCCTGTGTGAGAGGCAAGAGACAGTGCAGGAGCAGAGGAGACAGGTTTGGGGACAAAGAGAGCAGATTTGGGGACAAAGGGAGCAGGTTTGGGGACAAAGGGAGCAGGTTTGGGGCATTTGATGATTTTTAGCCTGAACTCCTTAAACAGACAAAGCACTTGTAGGGTTGTTTCCCTTCTCAGCACAAACTCCCTGAGCCTTCTGGCTCACTTTAATTTCTCAGAATAAATTCAGTCAGCCCCAGAGCCTCCAGATTGCTATAGAAAAACCAGAAATGCATAAGTAAAGGGAAAAGAGTTCCTGCTATTGCCTCCACAAGGGAACACAAGGACAACACAGGCTGGACAGGGCTTGGATCACTCTGGGACAATGGAAGGCGTCCCTGCCATGGCAGGGGTGGCACTGGATGGGCTTTGAGGTTCTTTCCAGCCCAAACCAGTCTGGGACTCCAGGATGTGACCATGAAACAGCTCTGAAGGCTTCACACAGATCTCAGGCACTTCCACAGCCCCTCGATGGCCACAGAGCAGACAATAAACAGGAAGTTTTCAGTTCCCACTTCAGATGGGTTTAATGAAGTCCCAGCAGGATCCCAAAGCCGAGGCAGAACTCCAGCCCTGATTGCTTCCCCCTGTCACTGTCTGCTCCAGCCACTTCCCCCTGCACGTCTGGCATCTCCTCCTTCCACCTCTCAGGTCAGAACAGCCTCTCCCACCTGGGCCTCCCACCACAGGGAAATCTGAGGCTCCTCAAGGTGTCCATCAACTGCAGGGTGTCATTCCTTAGGGATTTGGAGCCATTTCTCTGTTTCAAGCATTGATTTTGCTGTTACTGGTGCTGCAAATAAACTCAATTTGCTGCATCCCAGTCCTTAATGATGATTTCTGCTCCGTGATCAGAAACATTCTCATCAGCTCCATTTCCCTGAGGAAAGCACTGATAAGGCCACTGAGCTGTGCCTTCCCCACCATCAATTATTCAGATGCCACATGAATTAGCAGAGCCTGGCAGCAGACAACTCCAGCATCCCTGCCTCGTTGGCAATGTTAAAAAGATTCTCTCAGTTTCTGGAGATTTGAGGAAATTTCTATTTTCTCCCTGCCTCGCAGCCACTCGTGGCTTGGAGAGCTTCAATTTCATGGGGTGCTGAAGTCTCCAAGGAGAAGCAGGCACAAATCCCACTCCAGCCAGAGGCAAGTTGTAAAACAAGCTCCTCTCTCTACATGTGGAGCTCCTGCTCACTGTCAGCTCCAAAGCCATTGCTGAGGGTGGCCCGAAGGCTGCCAGACCAGCATTTCCCAGATTTACTACAGCAGCTCCCACCTGCTCTTTTTAAATGTGGATATTCATTCATACTGGAATTATCTCTATTTGATCCAACCAAAAAAAAAGGAAGATTTTTTCTTTAGAGTGCAGGGACTTTAAGGAAAGTGCAGGACCAGAAGGGCACCGTGGATGACTCAAGGCTCCTTGAGTTCAGCTGTGCTTTGGTGGATATGGGGGTGTCAGTCAAAGGCTGGGAGTCTGTGACTGTGAAGGACTCTGTGAAACTGCAGAGAGCATCCCAGGAACATCACACACTCCAGAACTGCAGCGAGGAAAAGCTCCCAGCACCCATAAAAACTGCACTGGAGCTGCAAGAGCGCTGCAGGAACCATGGCACCAGCAAACCCCACAGGACAATGCACATTCAGAGCTGGAACAAGCCCAGGGTGACAGGGCTGCTGCAGGAGGGTGCTTCCAAGGAACCCAGGCTCATCCATGGACCAATGGATGCTCCAGGAGCCTCTCAGCTCTGCAGTGAGCTCTTCAGAGGAGCTCCAGGCCCTGCACTGCTCAAACACAGCCTGTGCCCCAGCCAGAACTGCTTTTACTGACTTGGAAATAATGTTAATCAGGGACATGTAATATTCATGTTACCAACTACTGGAATTCCTCAAAGTCCTGCATTTCACAGAGTGAGCTCCTTGAGGCACCTGGGGCACTCCAGCCTTGACCTTGCTGTGATTCCACCCCACACCTCACTGGTGATCCTGGCACAGCCAAAACCTGCCAGCAGCCAGAGCCTCTGCCCCTTCCCATCCTGCTGCCAGTGCATCCCACAAAGAATTCCCTCCAAAGAGCTCAGCACAGCCCCACAGAGCCAGGATTCCAGAGAGGAGTCCCTGCACACCCATCACATTGCACTGAACATTTCCTGGGGAAGGGGTTTTACAGTGACTGCTGTGAGCCAGAGAGGATCCTTGTTTATCCCAGAGAGGATCCATGCTTACCCTAAAGAGGATCCTTTTTTACCCCAGGCAGGATCCATGTTTACCTCAGACAGGGTCCATGCTTATCCCAGAGAGGATCCACGTTTACCCCAGGGAGGATCCATTTTTACCCCAAAGAGGATCACTGTTTACCCCAGAGAAGATCCTTGTTTAACCTAAAGAGGATCCTTTTTTACCCCAGACAGGATCCATGCTTATCCCAGAGAGGATCCACGTTTACCCCAGGGAGGATCCATTTTTACCCCAAAGAGGATCCCTGTTTACCCCAGAGAGGATCCACATTTCCCCCTGAAAGAATTTCCTACCAAGGTGGTTGACATAGAAACCAAGAAGGAAAGGAAAGAAGGATAAATAAGAGAAACCTGCAGCTGCCTGTTCCACTGAGCACTTTGTCTCTCCTGACCAATGAGTGAAGTGTAAACTCCCTTTTGTAATTTTTGTAAGACTGTATAAAAGCATGCATGCTATAATAAAAAGGGTTTGAAGCCTTGTGGAAATGGAGTGTGCTGCTTGGTATTGTCTCTGTTTCATCTACACCAGTTTCCCTCTCTCACAGCACAGCTGCCTGGACAGGACTGATGCCATCACTGCCAGGTGTGATGGAAGGTTCCAGTCTGCACACAAAGGGATCACTGTGGCCAGGGCTGGTGTCAGCAGAGGAAAGGAACAGAGAAACAAATACCAGGACTTCGAGGAATTCCAGTGGTGGGCAACATGAATATTACATGCCCCTGATTAACATTATTTTCAACCCAGTAAAAGCAGTTCAAAAATAAACTCCACATTCTGCACTTATGCAAAATAGAAGTAATTAGCTGGAGTCAGATCTCTGCCAAAGATCAAGGCAGAAGGAATATCCAAATGCAAGAGAACTGGGGAGAATTCCTGTTTGAGCATGGCTGAATGCACACACACACACAGAGGTGTGTGCAGGTACCTGTGTCATGGGATGCTGTCAGAGGATGGTTTGGCTTGGAGGGATCTTAGAGATCATCCAGTGCCACCCCTGGCATGGCAGGGACACCTCCCACTGTCCCAGGTGCTCCCAGCCCTGTCCAGCCTGGCCTTGGGCACTGCCAGGGATCAGGGGCACCACAGCTGCTCTGGGCACCTGTGCCAGGGCCTGCCCACCCTCCCATCCAGGCCTCTGGAGCTCAGCATTTCCATGGCACAGATGCCCTGCTGGATCTCAGTTCAGCTGCACTGAGAGCTCTGCAAACTCTCATTTCAGGCTCTCACCTGCAGGATTTCCATCAGTTCCCTCCTGGCCCTGTTCCAGCCTCCCCTGTGCCCAGGTGAGGAGATTGGCTGTGTTATCAGGGCACTCCACAGCAACTCCTGCTGCTCTCAGGCTCTGGGGAGCCACACTCTGCCCAAGAACCCAGACAGAGAACTCCAGACACCCAGGAGAGCAGCCCTGCCACATTCCTGGGAATTGCAATTCCTGCAATTGCTCTGCACTTGCCCAAAAGCCTGAGGGGGGTTTTGCAACTTCCCTGTGGAAGGAAGGCAGCACCAGAGAGGCAGCTCAGCTCCTCAGCCCCAGACAGGGCCCTGAGCCACCCCCAAACCCTCCAGTGACCCCACACTGACCACCAGGGCTGCCCAAAGCCACCACACTGACAACAGTGAAAGTAAAACTGCTTCAGCTGCCCTCCTGTCTGAATCCCTGGCTGGAGAACATGAAGGAATCCCTCGTGGAGCAGCCCTGGAGAAGGAGGGATGGTGGAAGGGGGAGGCTCACACAGGAGAGGGCTGGAGGCCAGCACAGCCACAAGTGGATGAAAAGCAGAGCTGGGAGGCGTTAGGAATGTCAGGCTGAGCAGAGAAGAGAGATACAACTGCAAAGAACCACCCCAGCACCCAGAGTCCCCTCCAGCTGCACCCATTCCCACAAAAGAACTGTGGCACTGGTGCCTGCAAAGAGCCCTTTCCTATGGGTAATTATGGCTGAGACAAGAGCACAGCACCCTCCTGAAATTCCCTCCCTTTGGGCAATGTCAGGGCCATCCAGCACTCAGCAGGATGGGGTAAGAGTGTCCAAGCTGGATTGCTCCATCCTGGGCTGTCCCCCTTCCAAGCTGATAAAAAGTCACATTAATAAACTTGCCTTAAGTTACAGAGAGAGGTGCTCTGCCAGAGAAGCTTCACTGGGAGGACAAGAATAACTTTCCCCTAAGCCCCAGCAGGGATTAGGGACTCTAGAAGGTGGGGCTTAATGCTCTTGGCTGGCCTTCAAAAAAGCCACATGGAAGATGAGTTCATAGATAATAACTGTGAGGGACTTTCGAGCGTGGATCTCTGCACAGGCCTAGCAGCACTGAAGCAAGAGCCCTAAAAAGGACTCCAAAAATCAAATATTTATCTAAGGAAAAAAAAACCAGAGTCTGCCCACCTTCAGCCCAGACCTGGAAGTTTTAGCTGCCAAGTGAGGAGCTGTAAAATGCAGCCCCCAGAGCCCTGCAGGCCTCAGGGCCTCGCAGCAGAGGGGATTTCTTGTGCTGCTTGCCCAGAGAGGCAGCACCAAAAAAGGAGAGTTTCATCAATCATGGGGGAAGAGGCTCCTGCTCTCCTGGCACGGGGCAGCAGTGGGGGCAGGGGAGGAAAGGGCTGTTTGCAAAGCACTTTCTCTGCAGGATGCTGGGCCGGGCCCAGCCCCAGCAGCTGCTCTGTCAGCTGCTTTCCTTTAATAGCTCCGGCCCGGAGGAGCTGGATCCCACCTCGCCCCCAGGGCAAACCCACGGCACCGGGACAGCCTGGCTGTGCCACAGAGATCCCAGCCTGGCACAGAGGGCATCACCCACAGCTCCCAGCTTCGCCTCCTCCTTCCCCGTCCTGCAGCTCCACCTCACTGCCACAGCCTGCGCACCACAAACGGGACAAGTTCCACCACAAAACTTCACTCAGCCCCTCTGAATTCATCCAATTCCACGTTTGTCTTACATATATTTCTCCCAGAATAATGGATTTTGTTCCCATGTGAGAATTTGGGTGTTCATTTCTAAGATGGGATGAAAACTGTACAGCACCAACACTGGAAGGACAAACCCAGAGATGAGAATGAGGTCAAGTCACGCTGTGAGAAAGAAATTCAGAGGTTTAGACTGACCTAATTACAGTTTGAGTACCACTGTGCAGGCCCTCAGTGCTTTCATCAACTCCCAGTTCTGCCTTCTGTATATATAATAATATATAAATATGTGTATAGACACATCTGAGAGTGTAGGAGGGGAAGCAAGGTCAGAGAGGACAAATCCTGAATTAATTCTGGGGATCAGGCACAGGCTGGACACCACCTCTGCTTCCAGCCACTCCTCACAGGCTCAGCTCCTTTCCCTGCACAGAACAGCTCCAGTTGTGCCAGTGACTGTACCAGAGCAGCTGCTTCACTTTAATTAAAATAAGCCCTTCTCCTGACAGTTTAATTACAGAGCACCAGAACCTGCCCATCAGGACACAGGACTGGAAGCTTCCACATGACAAAGTTGACTGTGGAATTATTTTCATTCATGGCAACTCAGCACCAGCTCGGTGTTCCAGAGGAGTGGAACAGCAAACCCAGCAATGCTTTTTCAAGGGGATTTCTCAGGAGAAAACAAGATTTTAAAGCTTTAAACACTAGTGGAAGGTTAAAAAGCTTTGGAAGAATAAACCTAAGTATCTCTATACCAAGGAATAAGTTTTAGCTATCTGCAAATTCTGAAAGTCTTTGGCTACAGCAAGTGAGGGACTGCAGGGGCTCTGAGGAGTGTGGCTTTGCAAACTCCCAGAAAACAGACAAAATTTGCCCAAGAGAACCTAGAAATGGGACAGACACACACTGGGAACGGGACAGGGACACACTGGGCTGCTGCAGAGGGCAGGGGCTGCCCTTTGGGAACCACAACAAAGCTGTGGGGAGGCTCTGACAGGCAAAGCAAATGCTCTGTTAGTGCCTGGCTCTGTGACCACGCTGGGGACCTGCTCCTGCTCCATGGGGATGTGCCCACACTCCACACACAAGCATGTCCCCACTCCATCCATAGGGATTTTCAGGCCAGGAACCAAACTCCCTCCTTTTCTGTGGAGGTCACTCAGGTGCTCAGAAATTCATGGAGAATTAAAATCCCTAAACACATTTTGGGTGGGAGCAGAATACACCTGGAAGGCTCCAAGCTGTGGAGCCTGTTCCTGCCTGCTCTGGGATATCCCTGTTCCTGACTCTGTTAAGGACACCTTTGGGATATCCCTGTTCCTGACTCTGTTCAGCCCAGCCCTGGGATATCCCTGTTCTTACCCTGCTGTGTACAGGGTATCCTGTTTGGGATATCCCAGCCAGCCTTTACACACTGGTGTGCCACTAGAACCTGCTCAGAAAGGGCTTTTTGCACCACCTTTGGCAATTCCATTCATGGATTGTGTTCATCCTGGGCAGCTCCACAACTGATGCAATGGGGATTAACCACATTCCACATTAATAGGACTTGCTCCTAAGTAGGGATGTTTGTGCCCACACACAGGTGAGAAAGGCAAAACACTGAAATCCTTTTAAACTAAGGTAGGAGCCTGTGGGAACTTAGGGTAAGGGGGATATTCATTCCTCTGATTGCTCTGGGGGACCCTGACCCCCAGAAAAACACTGCCTTTGACTCTCACTTGTGGGGAAGGCTTCTAGGATTTCTAGATAAACTAGAAATTACAATAGTGAAAGACAGATAATAGAGATTAGTGTAGTGTATCACTGAGGTGAGAAAATTAGGTTTTAGGGTGTTTTAGTATATTTAAGTATGGAGTTAAGGTGGAGGACAAAGTGGTGGCCTGAGGTGCTTCTCCTTCTTCATCTACTCTATTTTCTGTAGTGTCGTAGTACAAAGTGATCAAAGGAGATTTACCACAAATTTTAGTTATGTAGATGAACAGAGGATGAGTATTGGTAAAAAAAATGAAAATAAAGTACATTTCTAAAGTTAATTGAACAAAGTGATTATAAAGAACCTTAAGACTGTACATTCCTCAACCATTTTAGTGGTAGTTTCCTTAAGCACTAAATCCAGTCCAGATGATACCAAGTTTTTAATCCCCTTTGGATGGAACAACACCCTCTGCTTGCAGACAGGCCCAAGGGGCAGAGCAGACCCTACAGCTTGGCAGAAGGGCCCAAAGAGGAGTTTTTAGGATTTAAAATGTAACACAGTGTGGTAATGTAATGATTCTTATAGGCTGTATGGAAATGCTGTAGGATTTGTATCTTGTACTAGATCGGTTAGTGAGAATCAGAATATTCAACACAGAAGATGATTTATTGTATTGTAACGGGAACCTCGCTCTCTTACGCTTTTATGCTCTCATCCTCTCTCCCCCTCTCTTCTCAGTCCTGCTCTGAGCTGTGGCTGCAGCTCCCAGCAGGGCCCTGCACCCAGGCCCTGTGCAATAAACCCCAAATCCCAGCAGGGCCCTGCACCCAGGCCCTGTGCAATAAACCCCAAATCCCAGCAGGGCCCTGCACCCAGGCCCTGTGCAATAAACCCCAAATCCCAGCAGGGCCCTGCACCCAGGCCCTGTGCAATAAACCCCAAATCCCAGCAGGGCCCTGCACCCAGGCCCTGTGCAATAAACCCCAAATCCCAGCAGGGCCCTGCACCCAGGCCCTGTGCAATAAACCCCAAATTCCAGCAGGGCCCTGCACCCAGGCCCTGTGCAATAAACCCCAAATCCCAGCAGGGCCCTGCACCCAGGCCCTGTGCAATAAACCCCAAATCCCAGCAGGGCCCTGCACCCAGGCCCTTTGCAATAAACCCCAAATCCCAGCAGGGCCCTGCACCCAGGCCCTGTGCAATAAACCCCAAATCCCAGACCTGGCTGCAGAGATCTCTCGTCTGTGTCCATCCCCACTTTCCTATCCCCCTTTGCTCCTACACTCCAGCAGCTCTTCAGCTCCTGCCCAGGGCAGGGCCAAAGCCACAGCTCCAGGGAAGTGTTCAGTGGCAAATCCAGCAGCATTTCATCCAGAGGGAGCTCTGCTAGCCCACAGCTCAGCAGGTGCATCCCCACCTCCCTCAAAAGGGACCCAGAGGTTGCTGACTGATGGACCCAGCAGGCTCTGGAAGCAAGGAGAGTTGCAGGTGCAGGGCAGCTTCTCCTGCCTGGGGCCCTGCAGCTCATCCCTGCAGCCCGGGGGTGCAGGGGGATAGAATATAAGAAAATTAAGATAGTGTAGAAAGTAATCTTACCCCTAAAGAGCTGCAGCTGGGCCAATTATCAAAGATTAGGAACAGGCCTGACTTTACCAGGCCACAGTTGTAAGCAACAAGAAAAAAAAGAGTGCTATAAAGGAGTGGGGTGGCCTTGAGAAGGGAGCTGGAGTCAGTTGCCTGCTTTGTGAAAAAGGAAGTCAGTGCTCTGAGAGCTGCCCACCAGAAACACCAAGAAGGTATGGAACCTTTGTGATAAGGAGACAGCAGCATGGAACCCCTGTAATAAGATGATAACAAGGGGATGCCAGCCCAGCCCTTAAGCTGCTGCTGTTATTGCCTCCCAGCAGGACACTTAATTCTGCCCAGGCAGGGGGACACTCCTGCTCTCATGTGATGTTTATTCTTAGAGAGGATCCCGGGGATTTTTCTTGAGCTGCTTCAGCCCCACAGCTGGCCCAGGGCCAGAGGAGCAGCCCTGAGCTCCTGGGCAGGGAGCAGGGCCAGCCCAGGTGCCACAGACACAGCACAATTTACTGTGGCACCTTGGGCAGGAAAGGCCCGGTGACTGAGGGGAAAGAGTGCCCAGAAAGCTGTTCCTGCCACACAAAGTCCATGACAGAGCCAGTAAAAAAAGCAGATGACAGGCACAGAGTGAGGCCAAGTGCTGCTCACATCCAACAGCTGAGCCCAATTCCTCCCAGCTGAGGGCAAAGAACAAATTCTACATTGGAGCCTTTCTGCTGTCCTGGCCTGGTTTTAATGACAAAATTCCTGCTGACTGAGAGATCAACCAACATTAGCTCCCAGTGACCAAGCACATCCAGCACAGCCTCACTTGGGCAAAGCTCTCCAAAGCAGCTGCAAACTTAAGGCCCTGAGACTCAGGCTGGTGAAGGCCCCAGTTTTTTCAGTTCTTCTTCTAGGAAATGAGCTCAAATGTTGCAAGGAGAAGAATGCAGTCTCAGTTCAAGCAGAACAGTGCCTGTGTGGCTTATCTAGTTAAAAATGGGATGTGCTGGTAGGCAGGAGCTTGGGGGAATGCCAAGAGCAGCCACAGCACGAGGCCTTGTGTGAGTTCTTGCTCTCAAGGAGAGAATTGTCTGTCTCTGAAATCTGATGAGGTGGCAGCAGGGGCAAGAACAGTCCTTTCTGAATGAATTAATGCACAAGAACAGCTCCCCCCTCCCCAAGTGCATGCAGGAAGGCAGGGGGAGGAAGGGAGGAGCTGCTGCAGCCCAAGCACCATTGTATTTACATTTCCGTGCTCCCGATAACAAACACATTCAAGGGTGCCTGCAATACAAGGCTTTGCTTAGAAAACAAAAGCTGAGATTTCATGAAAGAAAGAGCAATAAAGACATTCCAGGTGTCCCTGCAGCTTATCAGGCATGCTGTGGTGGTTTCCTTAGAGAATGATTCATTTTCTTATCCCAGGTGTGGCTGAAGTGTCCAGTGCCACACTGAGGTGCCCTTGGACACAGCAACTCCCTTCAAAAGGGGAAAAGAGGGGAATAAATAAATAACTATTCAGTGTAGAACTGAAAAAAATTTGATTTTAGTTCAGGGTGCTTCCCACATCACTTTAGGAAAGTAAAACCTTAAGTGGTAAAGTGACTCAGAATCCTCAAATCCCTGAATGAGTTGGGCTGGAAGGGACCTCAAAGCCCACCCAGTGCCACCCCTGGCATGGCAGGGACACCTCCCACTGTCCCAGGTGCTCCCAGCCCTGTCCAGCCTGGCCTGGGCACTGTCAGGGATGCAGGGGCAGCCACAGCTGCTCTGGGCACCCGTGCCAGGGGCTCACACCCCATAACACTGACCCTAAGGATGGGGGTTTGTGGGGGCTTCTTCCCAGTTAGAGCCATTACACAACAAAATACAAATTTATCCAGCAGGTAACGTTTTCAGAAGTGTTTTCTCCCCATATGTACACGTGGAACCAACACAAGAACCAACTGAAGATCCTGGTGCCGCCACCACCATCCCCAAACATTCCCCTGGGCTTGGCTGGAAGAGCTCCCAGTGCAGTGAGCAGGAGGAACTGGGGACTCCTGAGGGACAGTCTGAGATAAGAGGTTTGTGAAGAACCCAAGATATTCTCAGGCAGGTCAATCCAGGCAGCTCCTCCCTCGTGCCTGCTCCCCCAGCTGCCCCAGGATGTGGGGGAGGAAGCTGCTGCTCCTCATCCTCACACCCAATGCCTGGGTTAAACATTTCCACATAAATCACTGCAGGAAGCCCCTGAGCTGCTCAGTGCAGCCTGGGGAAACACCTGCAGGTCCTGGACCCCTGAACAAGGGCAGTGGGGCCAGGGATGCCTGGGGTGCACCACAGCTCCCCCAGAAATGGAGAAATGCAGGGAGGAGGATCCTGATGGCAAAGTCACCTCCTGGACGAGCTGGGAGGCACAACAGGACCTGTCAGAGCTCCAGGGCTGCCTGCAGAGCACTCTCATTGTTTCAGGCACTTGGAATTGATGATCCCTAAGGGTCCCTTCCCACTGCAGATATTCCATGAAATTCAAACCCATTCCAGACATCCCAGCAGCCTGGCAGACCTTCCCTCCACACTGGGCCTGGCCAAGAGAGGCAGAAAAGAGGAAAAACAAAACCCATTCAAGACTGGCAGGTGCAGGGAGGAGGAGAACACCAAGCTCTGCCATTGCTCTGTCACCTTCCCTGTGTGGCTCCTCCTGAGGAGCAGGTGACACCCTGTGACCTCTGCAGGGCCACCCAGGCCACGGGGACAAGCACGTGGGGACAGGCTGTGGGCATGGCCCCCCTCCTGCCCACCCAGGGCAGATAAGCCACCTTCCCTGGCTTCCCTTCAAGTGGCTTTGAGACAACAGCTTAAGATGCTTTGGCTGGTGGCCACAGCCCTGGGAGTGACAGCAGGAATGCCCAGGGAGCCTGGGCACAGCCCCTGCAGCACTGGGAGCCCCTTCCAGCCTTCCATGCCCTCAGGAACTAACTGGGAGCCCCTTCCAACCTTCCATCCCCTCAGGAGCTAACTGGGAGCCCCTTCCAGCCTTCCATCCCCTCAGGAACTAACTGGGAGCCCCTTCCAACCTTCCATCCCCTCAGGAACTAACTGGGAGCCCCTTCCAACCTTCCATCCCCTCAGGAGCTAACTGGGAGCCCCTTCCAGCCTTCCATCCCCTCAGGAACTAACTGGGAGCCCCTTCCAACCTTCCATCCCCTCAGGAGCTAACTGGGAGCCCCTTCCAACCTTCCATCCCCTCAGGAACTAACTGGGAGCCCCTTCCAACCTTCCATCCCCTCAGGAACTAACTGGGAGCCCCTTCCAACCTTCCATCCCCTCAGGAGCTAACTGGGAGCCCCTTCCAACCTTCCATCCCCTCAGGAGCTAACTGGGAGCCCCTTCCAACCTTCCATCCCCTCAGGAACTAAGTGGGAGCACCTTCCAGCCCCTCAGGAACCAACTGGGAGCACCCTCCAGTCCCCTCAGGAACTGGGAGCCTCTTACATCCCCCTCAGGAACTGGGAGCCCCTTCCATCCCCTCAGGAACTAACTGGGAGCACCCTCCAGCCCCCTCAGGAACAGGGACACAAGAGCCTCTTCACACCATGGACAGGAGCATCAGCCCCACTGAAAATAAAAAACTCTGCACCTATGGCATTATCTCTGCATCTGACATTTAAGGACACAGAAAAAAAAAAAAAAAAGGCACCTGAGAAATAATTTTATGCCATAAGTGAGTTTTAGGGGGCTCGTGAGGCTCCTGTGACCTGCAGTGGATAGAGTTGGTGATGGTAAATCAGGGTGTTAAAGCTCTGTCTGTGTGACCCCTCTGCACTGCTGAGAGCCAAGGGTCACTGGGTGGAACCAGCTGTGCCACTGACAGCTCAGGAAAAGGCAGATGGATGGCTCAAACAGGGAAGAAAACAGCAGATATTCCTCTCAGGACTTCAAGACATAACCAGCATTTGAGAACAATCCCAAACTGCTCTACAGGAGACAACTGGGTCTCAGTCCACACAAAAATCAGGAATAAATTGTAATTCCTCCCTCAGAGCACATCAGGTGAGCACCTGCACCTCAAACATCCCCAGTGCAGAGCTGAAGGCAGATTCCAGAGCTGGAGCTGTGCTGTGCCTCCCCCAAAGGACAGCCAGGATAAAAACCTGCATGATCTGCTGCTCCCAATTCCCAACAAATCAAATCAGACTTGTTGTTTTTCTTAGCCTAGTTTACCCATTTTAATCTTTTGTAGTCCTCTTACTCTGATAAAAAGAAGATTTGAATGACCAAGTTAAACAAGATGTGAGCCCTCTGAAGCACAAAAGGCAAGGAAAGAAAGTGGCCAGAAAGGATAAGCCTGGAGTTCCACAGCAGCCCTGTTATCCCAAACAGAAACCAGCAATGTCTGATACCTCAATAAATACCTGCAGGGCTGGAGCCAGGCTGGGAGAGCTGGGAATGTTCCCCTGGACAGGAGAAGCTCCAGAGAGAGCTCAGAGCCCCTGGCAGGGCCTGGAGGGGCTCCAGGAGAGCTGGAGAGGGACTGGGGACAAGGATGGAGGGACAGGACACAGGGAATGGCTCCCAGTGCCAGAGGGCAGGGATGGATGGGAGATTGGGAATTGGAAATTCCTGGCTGGGATGGGATTCCCAGAGCAGCTGTGGCTGCCCCTGGGTCCCTGGCAGTGCCCAGGCCAGGCTGGACAGGACTGGGAGCACCTGGGACAGTGGGAGGTGTCCCTGCCATGGCAGGGGTGGCACTGAGTGGGGTTAACCCAACCCAAACCTTTCTCTGACTCTGTCTGGCAGGGTTTTAACTGGCAGGATGTAGAAGGAGCAGTAATTAAAGGTTTATCAGAACAGAATGGAAGGTGAGTGCATTCCAGCCATGCCTGCTCCACACCAGCCCCCATCTCCCATCTCTGGCTGGGGCTGCAGTTCCAGCACAGCTGCTCTGTGTGCACACACAGCTGCACCAAACCCTGATCCTGAATCAAATATCTCTGTTGGGACAGCAGAAATTCAGTTCCTACCTCAGAGCAGGGGTTCCCTGGGCAGGTTCTTCAGTCCTCAGGAGCTGCTGATCTGCAGGACAAAGCAGAGGGAGCTGTGTGAGCACAGAGCCCTGGCACGGCAGGAGTCAGTCAGGGATGCTGGGACACGAGTGCTGCCCCTCAGAATTAACTGGGAGGATTTGCTGCAGCCCCTCCAGTGATCCAGCAGCTTTTCCTGGTGCTCCCTCCTCAGCAGGAGTCAGATCTCCTGCTGCTGGTCAGGAGTGAGGGAGGGGATGCTGCCCCTCCTCTCAGCCCTGGTGAGGCACAGCTGGGGGGTCCTGTCCAGCTCTGGGCTCCTCAGCCCAAGGAGCTGCAGGAGAGGGTCCAGCAGGGCCACAGGGATGTTCAGGGCTCTGGGGCATCTCTGATGAGCAGGGGCTGCAGGAGCTGGGCCTGCTCAGCCTGCATGAGGGCAGGCTCACAGGGGATCCCATCAATGCACACAAATCTCCCAAACTGTGCCAGGAGAAGGTGCCAGGCCCTGCTCAGTGACAGCACCAGGAGCAGTGGCACAAACCAAACCCCAGCAGCAGGAACAGCCTCTGTCCATGGAGGGGCAGAGCCTGGGACAGCTGCCCAGGGGGGCTGGAGGCTCCTCTCTGGAGCATCCCAAATTCCCTGACCCTGCCCTGGGTGACATCCAGAGGTGCCCCCACACTCCAACCACCCTGTGATTGCCATTTCCCATCCACACCTGCTCAGCTGCTCAGGATATTCCATGAAAACTGTGAGCCGCTCTTCCCTCGTTGCACACCTTAATAGGTTTCTCCAAACACAGCATTAAAGCTGAATTAATGCAGGCTGATCAGGACATCCCTGCCCTAAGCAGCATTTCAGGTGCTCAGTGAATGGCTTAAGAGCTCCTAGGGCCCCTGGCAGTCCCTGGCACACCTGCCCAGCCACGAGCCCGCCCTGCTCTGCTCCAGCTCCTTTCCTCCCTTTGCTGTGATTCCAGTGCAAATCCCACCAGATTTACCAGCAACCATCTCCTCACCTGCCTGTCCTCTTCCAAATTTTTCTACCCAATATTTTACATTCTGTTGATAATGTTTCTTAATTGTGAAGCAAACACAGCTGTTAAAAAATTTTCTATCCCAGTAATTACTCCTTCTAGCCCCCTTGCAGAAGAGAACATCAACTGAGCCACAGAGTTCAAGCATTTCAATCCCCATGGAGAAATAAATGTCCAACTTGTTCTCCAGCACTGCAAGTCATCAAGCCAATCTCCCAGGAAAATATCATTTCAGCAGTCAGACAGAATCACCAACCCATGTTCCTCTCCCCACAGATGGGCATTTCGTGCTCCAGGGAAGTGAAATGCCAGAGCTTTTAGCTAAATGAGGAAACAGCCCAGTGAAAAGTGTCATTTTAGCTTCAGTGAAGCACTCAGGAGTGAGAAAAGCCTTCCAGAGAGTCCTGCTCCCTCCAGAAGGGCTGGGAATGGGAGTTGCCACATTAATTAAGGAAAGGAGAAGTCCCTAATGCAGGATTGAGCTGCACCAGGTGCTCAGCTCACACACACAAACCACACCACACTCCTTCCTCCACATCCTCACTGGCAGGTGAGCCACCCTGTGACACACTGGGACATCAGGACGTCCTTCTGTCCAGCTCCTTCCCCTGGAGAGCCCCCCTGGCTGCTCCCCTGGCCTCCAGCCCACAGCTGAGCTCCACTCTCACACACGAGATTCCAATCTCTGCACTGAAACCACCAAAACTTTACCTTATTTGTTAAGAAAAACAACCCAGAGACCTCTCTTTTCAGGCAGAATTGAAGAAAATGAGAAGCAGGAGCTCCTTTTTTTGGTTCAGATGGGGCAGTGCTGGGTCAGCCTGTGAGATAAAATCCACCACAGCTGCTTAGTATGGGCAAACCAACCTTTCCTTTGGTAAAGCTGCACCTCTGGCTGCTGTCTAAACAACCCCTAAAGGGCAGAATTCCTGTACTGTGGGGGTTTTAACTGCTCCTATTGTAAAACTGATGCTCTTTAAGTTAGGGGGTGCTCTCACTGACTAGCAGAAGTGTTAAATATCTAAAACCCAACAGATTTGCTGGAATTGAAGGTGTGGCTGCAAAGATTTCTTATGTTTTTGGTCTTAAAATAATCTGAGAGACTCTACCCCATCCCCTCACATGATAAACTGAGGAAGACTCTGGCTGCTCCAGAAGCCTTGCTGAACAGGAGAAAACCCATATATCCAGCAAATCCCAGCTCCTGTGGCCATGGTTAACAGGACTGTTCTGCAGTTTGGAGAAAACCCATATATCCAGCACATCCCAGCTCCTGTGGCCATGGTTAACCAGGACTGCTATCCAGTTTGCAGAAACACCTCTGAGAACTGTTTTAAGGAGCAGACAGCTGTCCCTGCATTGTGACCCCGAGCTCCCAACTTCCTTCCTCCCTCCCAGCACAGTTTCCCCAGAGCTGCCATGGAAAAGCAGCCCCAAGGCAGAGCAGGGATCCCAGGAATGGCACTGCCCAGTGCCTGCCTGCGCTATCAGGAACAGGCACTGCCTGGCCTGCAGACTGCTCCCTCCGAGATCCAGTTCCACATCCTGCACCAGTAGTTCTTGTTCCTCAGCTCCTCTGCTCCCCATCCTGTTGGTACAGAGCATTCCAACTTCAGAGATTCCCCTCCCAGAAAAACTGCACCCCTGCACCCCATTAACACACTGAGCACCCCAGGTTCCCACCCAGGAGCTCACCAAGCACACCCCATCCCTAACACACTGCTTATTCCAGCGAGTTCCAAAATCATATCCACATTTCTGGGCAAACATTAACAATTCCCTTCAGGGTTTTGTGATTTTGATGGTTCTTACTGCTTTTAGTAGCACCTACTCATCCCTAGCAGTCTACCAGCCCTTTGCAGGATAACTCCCAGCTCTGGCTGCTCCTGGGGAAAAGCCCTGAGCCCATCCTGGTCAGCCACCCAACAAGGATGAGGGGCAGCAGCTCCCAACAGGACCACCACTGGACAGGGTCCAGTTCCAGAGCCCAGGACTGTCCCTGTCCCTGCTCAGGATGGCACAGACAGGAGCAGGGCAGTGCTCTGGATCATCACTGACCCAGCCAGGTGGAATGCACTCCAGAGCCACTGAGGATATAACAAATACAGAATGTGCCATTCCCCAACCCAGCAGCCCTTATCAGCTCCCTTAAATCACTTTGTGTTTTCCCAGCCCAAACTCAGGAGTGTTGCTGTGCCTTGCAGGAGAAAGCCCCTCAGCCTTGGAGCTTCCTGTTCTCTCACCCTTCAGGCCTGCTGCCCCAAGCTCTGGATAAACAGCTCCCTTTAAATAGCTCCTGTCTCCAGCACACACACACAGCCCACGGAGATCACTCACAGAGGGGCCAAGAGGGGCGTTGCCCATCCCAGCTCCAACATTCCTCATGCAGAGCAGTCCCAGGGTGTCGGGTGCCAGTTCCAAAGGCAAAGGCTGCTGAGCCCCGAGCTAAATATATACACCCTGCCCATGAAATCCAGGTTGGGCAGCTCAGATTTCCATCCCTGGCTCTTCCCAGCAATAACCACAACAACCTGACAAGGAGTCACAGAACCACAGCATGGTTTGGGGTGGAAGGAACCCTAAAGACCTCATTTAAGATTACCTTCCTTAAAGATCACCTTCCCTGAGAAGGAAATTGCCTTTACGGCCACAACCCCCTACGCTGTCTCCTTGCCTGTTCCTGAACTCACCAAGATCCTAAACCAAGAGTTTATCCACAAATATACAATGGATTTTTTTCCTTCATGGGCACCACTTCCAGATGCTCAACGAATTTTTGTTCAGCATCAAACTCCTGTTCCCACAATGGCATGAGACATCTGCATAAAGGTGACAGTAAATCCTAGGAGAAATGGATAAGGGAGCCGGGCAGGGGCTCAACCTGGAGAAAAGGGGGATCAGGGGGGCCCTTGTGGCTCTGCACAGCTCCTGCCAGGAGAGCACAGCCGGGGGGATTTGGGATCTTATCCCAGGGAACAGGGACAGGAGCAGAGGGAACGGCCCCAGGCTGGGCCAGGGCAGCTCAGGGTGGGCACAGCAGGAATTTCCCCATGGAAAGGGGGTCAGGCACTGAAACTGCCCAGGGAGGTTTGGAGTGCCCATCCCTGGAGGTGGCACTCAGTGCTCTGGGCTGGGGACAAGGAGGGCATTGGGCACAGCCTGGACTCCACGGCCTTGGAGATCTTTTCCAACCCAAATGATTCTGGGATTTGAAAGAGATTTGAAAGAGAATTGCTTTTACATTTAACTGCAGGCTTTTGAGTGGAGCTCCTCCCAAGAGAAGCCGAGTTAGACTAATAATTTAAAGAGTCTTCGGAACACAGGATGTATTTGCAGTGCACTTGAAGAGTGGAGCATTTTCCAGGGAAATATTCATGAGCAGCAAGCCCGAGCTCCGCGGCAGTCACGCAAGTCCTGCAGCCTGGAGAAAGGGATGATCCTCCCAGTCCCAGGTACACCAGGGCAGGATGGAACCCTTCCCCTGCCAAGCAAGCACACACTCTGTGGCAAAATCCACATTTCATCCTTATTAGAGGGGACAGACTTTCCAGTGAGAGTCTGGGGCAGCGACTGGGGCTGACAAAGTTAGAGCCCAGTGAGGTTCATGCAGTCAGACAGGAAATAAGCAGCTGCACAAGCTGGGCTGTTTTTACAGCACCGCGGAGTTGGGGATGTCAGGAGCAATTGGGAAAGAAGAAACAACGAGCAGTGACTCTGGGAAGCTGAGGAGTGACTCATGGGCTGCCACAGTGCCAGTGTCAAGGACCAGCCAAGGACCTCCCCAAAGGGCTCTGCAGGGCTGGGCAGGGCACCAAGGGCTGCACTCACCTGGGAAAGAACATTCCAGAAGCCAGAGCCCTCTGGTGTGTGAGTGCCTGAGACAGGAACGTGGGAGAGACTGTGTTACACATAAACTCTGTGTGACAGGAGGCTGCAAACACCCAGACACGGCTGAGATGAAGGACTCTGACACAAGCGATGCGCAGAAAGATTCAAAGATCTTTCTGAAGTGTCAAAACAAAACCCCTTAACATCCAGATTCACACCAAAAAGAAAGCCAGCACCAAAAGCCAAGGCAGAAATTGCCCTTGTGAGAATCAGCAAGGCCTGTCTGTGCTCAGCAGAGGCTCAATAAAAAAAGAAAGTGATTTATTTAAGCAAGAGCGAAGTGTCTCTTTTCACAGCTGAAGGACTCTGCTGCTCACAGGACTGAATTAGCTAAAATTAGCTCTCACAGTTGCATTCTCACCAGCACCTCCAGCCTCCCGTGTGGATGAGTAGTTTTGGTGAAAGCAGCTTTAATTTGGATTGAGAGCATGCAAATTTAAGGAGAATAGTGATTTCTGACCAGCTCCTTCCATGAACATCGATGCATAAAAAACACTGACTCTCACATTCAAGTTTAATCCTCTTCTGAAATATTTATTTTTGGAACAATTCAGGGAACAGAAAGCCTTCAGCCCAGACGGACTACATCAAAAATAGAGGGTTTAACAATTCAGGAATTCTCCCTACTGTTGTGTCTGATCAATACAGATCCACTGTGACTCCTGTCATCTGCTTTATTTGTCAAAGCACATCCCCACTCCCACCCTCTGCCAGCAATATCCAACCTGCATCTTCTGGGATCCTCCAGGCCAGAAACAGCATTTCTAGTGATCTGAGATTCATAAAGACTCAGCTGCACACACATTATGCATTATACAAGGAGCAGCAAGAACAGAGTCAACTCCTGAACTATGAAATCATCTTTCAAGGCTGGAGCTCCTCCAGTGCCCACCCTGCCCTGGTTGGGCACCATTAATGAGCTCTTTGATGGCAACAAGGAGAAGAAGCAGCTTCCATTATCCAAATGTCATTTGCCCACTAATGAGAGGCTCTAAGCCTTCCTACAGCAGAAGGAATGGGAAGGAGCTCCTCAATGCCACAGCTGAGTTGGAGTGACCAGGAACATCCTCACAGATCAAATCCCGCTCTCCATCCACACCAGGGCTGCTACATGCAAACAGATCTGAGAATGCTCCTGGTCCATGGCAGCTCTGGAACAGCACCCAGCAGTGTGTGGGACAGGATTTCTGCCCAGGGACAAAGGCTGCAAGGGCAAATCTATTGAAATAAAACACCCCAGCACTGCCAGAAATCACCAAACATCCCATAACCCAGCAGCACAAGGGTAGCCAGAGACACCAGGCTGTGAGCAGCTCTCACTGAGCCTTTTTTATTCTCACATCTCCCCAGCTTCCTGGGAGCTCCGGCAGCACAGCTCACCTGGCACTACACAAGAGCAAAGCAGCACAAAAGCCTCCCCAGCCCACACCTGCAACAAACAGGGCATTTACAAGGGATTCCCTCTCAGTGACTCTTTAAAAATTAACATTTTCACTGGTTTTTACAGAGTCTCTCACAAAGTCTCTCAGCCAAGGTGTAAGAGGCAGCTCAGCAGGTCCAGCACAAGGATCCCCTGTTACTGTACACACCACAGCCAGAGCAGAGGCAGCAGGACAGGGCTGCTCCCCCTGGCAAGGCTGGGGATGATTCCAGACCAGCCCCTGAGGTTTATTCCACTCTCACCCACGACAAAGCCTTGCTGTGCAGACCCAAGGGCCAGTGGAATGGTGCTATGGACAGCCAAAAAACAGAGCGTGCAGCTGTGTCCTGCCTGCACCCCTAAACGGGCTTAGACAAAAGGCAGAGAGAGAAAACGGTGACAGAACAAGGAGTGATGGGTTTAAACTGAGAGGGGAGATTGATAACAGATATTGGGAAGGAATTCCCGGCTGGAGGGTGGGCAGGCCCTGGCACAGGTGCCCAGAGCAGCCCCTGGATCCCTGGCAGTGCCCAAATCCAGGCTTGGAGCAGCCTGGGACAGTGGGAGGTGCCCCTGCCACGGCACAGGTGGGATGGGATGGGATGGGATGACCCTTCAGGTCCCTTCCTTTCCAACCCAAACCACTCCATGATTCTGTATCAAAGCCATGCACCTCAGAATGGAGAACCCCCTAATCCCAGTGGAACTACAAAACACTGGCTTTGCTCAGCTTTGGGAAAGGAAAACCAAGAGGGAAACTGCAGGCACCAACCATGATTTCCCCAAGCTGCACCACATGAAGGGATGCTGTCTGCAGTGTCAGCTCAGGCCCTGCTGCGGGCAAACAGGAGCCAAGGTTGGATTTCCCACCCCCTTGGGCCCTGCCACAGACACAGCTTCAAAGCCAAACAGCTCCTGGAGAATTCCCAACTGTCCCTGACACTTATCAGTGTAAGAAAGCATGAAAATTCATGAGCCTGAGATCTCCTGATGCTTTCAAGGCTGATGCCTGCCAGGTTTCATAACTGCAGTGCCCAGCTGCCCATTAATATCTCTCACCTCCAGCAGGTCACAGCCTCCTCCATGTCCCTGCCCTGGGGGTGAGGGATTATCCATGGGGAGTGTGGGTGGCACGGAGCTGCAGCTCTCAGCTCAGCTGATGCAACTCGGTGAGACCTCAAAACCCACCTGGTTTATGGGATTTTATGGGAAAGGATCCATGCAGAGACCAGTGGGTGCTCCTGGAGCTGAGCTTTGCTTGGTGCTTGTGAATGGAGCATTTTACAGGAACTCCAGCACAGTGGAACCACTGACCTGTGCTGCTTCACAACTGCCCCAGTCCTGCCCTGAGAGTCCAACAGGGATTTTGGATTTATTCAACTCCTGACTTGTCAGGTTGGAAACTTATTACGGCCGTAGCTTTTGCATGGATGCTTCAGAGGAAAAAAAAAAAGAGAAAAATACTCAAAGTTTAACAGAATACAGGCTGGCAGCATGACCAGGACACTAGGGGAAAAGCTCTGAAAATACAAGTTATTTGGTTAATAAGTATATAAACATTTCCATGAAGGTCATCTATATACATCTCTGTAAACCCAAGTCTCCACATTATTTGGTTAATAAATATATAAATATTTCCAGGAGGGTCATCATATATATTTCTATAAATCCAAGTCTCTGCATTATTTGGTTAATAAATATATAAATATTTCCAGGAAGGTCATCTATATACATCTCTGTAAACCCAAGTCTCCACATTATTTGGTTAATAAATATATAAATATTTCCATGAAGGTCATCTATATACATTCCTATAAATCCAAGTCTCATGCCCAGATGTGCCCTAAATAAAGAGCAGCATCTCAGCAGAGCAGTGTGACAGGTTAATAAGCAGATCAATGTGACAGATTTAATAAGAATAAGCTGAGTATTTGAGGGGAATATTTCAGATGTGCAGGAACACACAGGGAGTGAGCCAGGCATTCCTCATGTCCCCAACAACCAGTCCCACCCAAGGTGATGGGCACTGTAAGATGAATCCTCCCCACAGCAACCTGAGCCTCTCCTCTGATTGCTGATGGCTTTTTATGAGCTGAGAGAACAGGACTGGATGGGATCTTGGGAAGGAATTGCTGCCTGGGAGGGTGGGCAGGCCCTGGCACATCCCAGAGCAGCTGTGGATGCCCTTGCATCCCTGGCAGTGCCCAAGGCCAGGCTGGGCAGGGCTGGGAGCAGCCTGGGAGGTGTCCCTGCCATGGCAGGGGTGGATGGGATCAGACACAAGGTCCTTTCCAACACAAATCATTCTAAATTCTAGGATTTTGCTATTATAGCAATTTTGAGATAATGATGATACAGCAGATGCTTCATCACTCTTTTTAGGCAAAAGGATTCCAACTTCTCATTTTTAAATGATGCCAGACAGCAACACAAGCAGTGTTGGAGGAATACATTAAAAACCCAACACTGCACAATAGAGCAGGTTCAAAGCCTCAATCATCAGTTGATTTCTCTGTGAATTCTCAAGAGAAAACCATGAATGTGGATCAGAAAGAGAAGGTAAAAAAGGCATTTACACCCTGTGCAGACACAGGACTACTGCTGCTCCAGGGCTAGAAATCTCTGAGTTCCCTGCTTATTTTCTGGCATCTCCTGCTACTGAACCAGCTGCTCCTTGCACATCTGAAACATCAGTGACCACAGCTCTGATTACAGCAAAGCACCAAATCTCCCTTGTTTCCTGACACACAGGCACCTCCCCGAGCTCCTGCCCCTGGAGCAGCGAGTGCTGGGGCCAGGGCAGAACAGACAAACTGCCCAGGGCTCCAGGGACCCACCTGAATATCCCAAAGCTGCCTACTGCAGAGCCTGGGCTGCCCACTGGAGAGCTACAGCTCCTTGCTGTGCCTCTGCAGCAGGGGACAAGCTGGGCTGCACTGCAGGGCAAGGAATGGGCACTGTAACGCAGCCCTGGCACAGGGTCCTGCCAGGTTGGGCTTTCCTTCCTCTCCTTCCAGGTAAAAAGCTTTTCCAGGAGGTATGGCTGCTCAGCAGCACAGAGAGGATGCACTTTGTCTAGTGTCAACATAGGCAAATCACAGGATCAGAATTGCAGGGACAGATTCAGATTCCAGGTAAACCACAGAATTGCAGGGACATTCAGATTCCAGGTACACCACAGAATCAGAAATGCAGGGACATTCAGATTCCAGGTAAACCACAGGATCAGAATTGCAGGGACAGATTCAGATTCCACATAAACCACAGAATTGCAGGGACAGATTCAGATTCCAGGTAAACCCCAGGATCAGAATTGCAGGGACATTCAGATTCCAGGTACACCACAGAATCAGAAATGCAGGGACATTCAGATTCCAGGTAAACCATAGAATCAGAATTGCAGGGACAGATTCAAATTCAAGGTAAGCCACAGAATCACAATTCCAGGGACACCTCCCCCTGTCCCAGGTGCTCCCAGCCCCAGTGCCCAGCCTGGCCTTGGGCACTGCCAGGGATGCAGGGGCAGCCACAGCTGCTCTGGGCACCTGTGCCAGGGCCTGCCCACCCTCACAGCCAGGAATTCTCCCCAATATCCCATCTAAACCTACTCTCTGTCAGTTTGAACCACTCCCCCTTGTCCTATCTCAGCTGAAGTCCCTATCCATGTTTTTTTTTGGCTTCTAGACTAGAGGGCATCCTCTGCTACAGAACTTAATGACGCTCAAAATCTTTGCAGAGACAGCATGAAGTGTCAGAATCAATTCAAACCAAACCCACTCACAATATGACCAGATTCCAGAAGTTTGCAGCTACCTGAAAATTCTCCATGGAAAAGCCCAGATTAGCAAGAATTAAGCACTATCTGTGTGCTGAGATACCAAAGCTACTAAAATATTGAATTCCTGATTACACAGTGGCTTTGTCAGGACCCCACTGGGATCCAGCTGGGCAGAAGGCACTCATGGAACACCCCAAATTCTCCTGGCAAATTCAGGAGAAGCCTCAAAACATCAGTGAGGACAGTGCCCAACACCTGACAGAACTTGCACCTCAGCTTAGGCAGAGCTTTGTTAGGTCAGCCCTGAGTGATCCCCACAACAACCAAGGTCTCTCCACCCCAGAAACAAGAATTCAGGCAGGAGAACCAGAGAAAACCAACAGTCTGCTGTTATTTCAGATTTCCAGCTAAAATCAGAGCAGATTTGTTCTGGGAGGTGCAAGCAGAAAGTGATACCTGTACCTGGGGAAAGGGGAGCTGGGAGATAAAGGTCAGGGCAGGGCACCCAGATAGGGTTAAGGGCATTAACGTTTAGTTCTTTGCCTCTCACCTCACAGATCACATTTCCAAGGCACAAAGACACCTTACCCAAGCTTTTCAGACTCAGATTGAAAAACAAACCCACCAGCAAAAAAAAAAGGCCATTTATAAGGGGTAAGTTTCCCTTTGTTAAAGGTGCATTGGAAAAGCAACCAGTCAGAATAAGACTCAAAGCCATCCTGTGGATAAATTCTTGGACTGAGCTGGAACACATTCATTTATTCTGCATCAAAGCTATGGATTTTAGGGATTTTTAAGCAGTGGCACCTCTTAGTAAATTCAAGGCAACAGTGGCTGGCCCTGAAATTACCTGATAAATCCTTCAGATGTTTATTTACAACTGTAGTAGAGTAATTAGGGTTTCTAAAGAAAAAAGTTTCTAAAGCCAACAAAAAAAAAAAAAAAAGTGGAACAGAAGACAGAAGATGAGCAGCCACTTCCCGTTATGCAACTGTCTGAAAAAACAGATTTGTTCAATTCAGCGTGAAAAACTGGGCTGGATCTGAGCACCCACCAGCAGCTGCTGACAGGTTCCAACAAGGTGCAGACAGCTGTGGGAAACCAGATCCCAGGAGCAAATGGCTGCAGGACCCGAGACAGGGGAATGGGAACGGGGCGCTGGGCACACCCAGACCCCAAACACTCCCTGGAGGGCTCCAGGGCTGGCACTGCCACCCTCTGTCCCTGCAGCCTGCCCTGAACCTGCAGGGTGCTGCTCAACAGCTCCCAACGATGGGTTTGTGAATGACCTCTGGTTACAGTGATGGCAGGGCCAGCCCATGGTGGAAAGGGCAGGAACACCCCAGAATTACCACTGGGAAGGAGCTCCAAGGTCACTGAGTGAGCCCTGTGCCCAATGCCCACCCTGTCCCCAGCCCAGAGCTCTGAGTGCCACATCCAGGAATCCCTGGGGCACCTCCAGGGATGGGCACTCCAAACCTCCCAATCCCTGAGCATCTTTTCCATAGGGAAATTCCTGCTGTGCCCACCCTGAGCAGGGCCAGCCCGAGGTGGGGAGGGCAGGAACACCCAGAATTGATTGAATAGTAGCTCCAAGGTCACTGAGTGAGCCCTGTGACAATCCCCACCCTGTCCCCAGCCCAGAGTACCAAGTGTCACATCCAGGAATCCCTGGGGCACCTCCAGGGATGGGCACCCACAGCCTCCCAATCCCTGAGCATCCTTTCCACAGGGAAATTCCTGCTGTGCCCACCCTGAGCCCATTCCCTCTCCTCCTGTCCCCTGCTCACCACAAACTCCTCCCGAGCAGCTGCAGAGAGAGAAGTTCCCCCCTGAGAGCTGAGCACTTTCACTCTGCTGCGTTTTTGGAAGTTCAGTCACAGTAAACAACGAGCTGGGGAAGAACTTCAGGGAAAATAAAACCAAGGGAGAGATTCTGCACCCTCAAAGCTCCATCCCCACAGCCCCTCTTATCCTGGGAGAGCAGAGGAGCAGCTCCCAGCCTGGCTGTGCTATCAGAGCAATGCCAGCCTGAGCCCAGGGAGCTGCTGCAAGTGTTTGCTCTGATCCCTGCTCTGGGCTTATCAAGGAAAGCAACTCCTGCTCTGAAAATGCAGCAGGACCAGCAGCAGTTTCCTCATCAAGATTGGAACCAGTACAAAGTGTGTTACTTCACACTCAACCAAATAAATCAGTGCACTCACTGCTCCAAACCCTCAAATAACCCCTTCAGAAATCAAAAGCTGCATTAATAAATGCTGAATTTTGACTGAATGAAAATGCTCCAGAGGTACCTGTAAAATGAATTTCCAGCACTAGATTTAATCCACCTCATTTCTATTACTCACAGCAACTGGAATACTGGAATTCAGAAAGTTCTGTGGTTTTATGCACAGGTTCTTACTGCAAAGACCAATTAAAAAATAATTATACTATCCAGCTTTTAATCTGGACTTAAAACTGTTCAGCTCAGACTCATTCACAAAAAAAAATAAGAAAAAAAAAAAAAAAAGAAAAACCCAGCTGTTTATAGGCACACATACCCATACTTTCACTGGTTCCTGGCTGGGACACAAACCCATTCCTGCTGCTGGCCACTCACCCAGAGGCACAGGAGTGCTGAGGAAATGGGGTGTGCAGGGCTGTGAGACCCCACTGCAGAGCTGCCCCAGAGCCAGCAGCACAGGGAGCTGGAGCCGGGCTGGAGAGCTGGGAATGTTCCCCTGGAGAGGAGAAGCTCCAGGGAGAGCTCAGAGCCCCTGGGAGGGCCTGGAGGGGCTGCAGGAGAGCTGGAGAGGGACTGGGGACAGGGATGGAGGGACAGGACACAGGGAATGGCTCCCAGTGCCAGAGGGCAGGGATGGATGGGACATTGGGAATTGGGAATTCCTGGCTGGGATGGGATTCCCAGAGCAGCTGTGGCTGCCCCTGGATCCCTGGCAGTGCCCAAGGCCAGGCTGGACATTGGGACACCCTGGGACAGTGGGGGTGTCCCTGCCATGGCACTGGGTGATCCCCAATCTCCCTTCCAGCCCAAACCAGCCCGGGATCCCAGGATCCAGCACAGCTCCTTCCCTGCACGCCAGGCTCCAGGAACACACCCAGGGGCTGGGAATGCAGTGACACTGGCTGTGCACCACATCTGGCAGCTGCTGAGCAGAGCAGAGCTGTGCCAGAGCCCTGCTCCTGCAGGGGCTGGGATTTGAGTCAGCCCCACCAAGGGATCCCCCGTTCCTTCAAAGAGGAATCCCAGTGACAAGGGAGACAAGTCTAGCACATTGTCTCACATGCAATTCCCTTATTTTCACTGCTCTCAGCATTTCTTTAGTTGGCAGGAGTAAAACATTTGTCCTGGAGCTGCAGCAGCCTCCGAAGCGTCCGGCCTCCCCCACACACAGATTTGCAATTGAACCTGGAACCGGCACCGGGCTCCCAGCGCCCCCAAGGACAGCGAGCAGCTTATCAGGGTGAGAAACTGAAAGAACAAAGGATCATACAACTCCTGTGTTTAAAGCAGACTTAGAATGAAGCTAACTCTGTGTTTCTGGCACATCACTCAATTCCCACTCAGCAGGATCCCGGTGTCAGCCCCCACAAGCATTGCACAAGCTGAATATTCAGAGTTTGCCCTTACTACAAGTAGTTTTAACAACCAAGTGCTCATTTCAAAGCAACAATTTTGTAATTTTAAAAACAGAAGCAGGTAGAAAGCACGGAAGGCACACTGAATCACCATACTATGTTTCAAAAGGAGTCACTTAAAATTATGAAGCCAAGAGCCACTGATAGATAATTTTTAATTTCAATCTTGCCTGGCTCCACCTCAAGACCTAATTCATGTTTCTCTGTGAAGATTGGGCCCACATTTCTTCACTCTTCTTCCCCAGCCCTGCCCAGTGCCCAGCTGGGCACCGGGATGAGCTCATTCCCAGCAGCAAACCCCATCAAAAAGCTTTTTGTTACAAGCTGCTGCCCTTCAGTTTGCTCGGGTTTTGGATTAATTAGTAAAGATGTTTTACAGAAAGATCCACTTTATTATTCAGAAAATGTTCAGTACTTTCCCCCCCTTCTCCTTCTCTTACACTTCTACCTCTTTAGATTTAGAATATTTATAAGGCATTTTTCAATTTTTTAGCCAAATTGTTAGAATCATGAGGGGATGAGTTCTGGAGGAGCTTTTTGGGTTGTTTTTTTCTCTTTGGTGTTTGAAGGAAGAAACACTTTCAGGTCTGTCCACCCCCTTCCTAACCAGGCATACCAAGTTTTGACTTCTGTTTCAGGAACTGCTTCTGTGTTTCATGCAAGAAACTTTCTGGAATAAACCAAAAATAATTCCAGACTGTTTTGGGTTGGAAGGGACCTTAGGGATCATCCCAATCCACCCCATTCCATGGGCAGGGACATCTCCCATTGTCCCAGGGTGCTCCAGCCTGGCCTTGGGCACTGCCAGGGATCCAGGGGCAGCCACAGCTGCTCTGGGAATTCCATCCCAGCCAGGAATTCCCAATTCCCAATCTCCCACCTAACCCTGCCCTGTGCCAGCTGCAGAATTCAGATTGATCAGCCCAGAACTGAAATCACAGCACTGGGACATTTCTGAACAGCCAGGAATGAGGAGGACACAAACCAGAAGCCCTGCAGTGTTCAGGAATCAGAGAACCTCTGATAATGTTCTGTGAAATGCCCTGAGATCTGCACTGAGGCACGGGCTGCCTATTCCCCATTCACTGTCCAGAAGGAAGCTCAGATGCCTCAGAGTTTCACTCTGTGCTGGGTTTGTTTTTTCCTTCACCCCATCTGGCTGCAGCCTCAGCCAGACTCAATGAATGAGTCACTTAATTAACCCAGAATTTACACAAAGGACATGGGAGAGCAAAAGGCTGCCCTGAATCTGGTCAGCCCAGTGAGCATCTGAAAACACTCCATTTTTCTTTTTTTAAAAATAAATCAGTAGAATAACAGAATTCAGCAACAACTTGCTGAGAGAGAACAATCCACATGCAACTTCCACACTAAAAACCTGTGATTTCAGTCAATTCCATAAAACACAGCCTACATCCCTGTTTAGCAGCTGAAAATTCTCCTCTCAGTACACAACCCCTTTTTTGGTATTATGCTTCTGAAAAGTACAATATAAAGTACAAAAGCACAATATTCCATCTGGAAATCCCAGCTCCTGTCCTTTGAGAGATTACCAGAAAACTCCCACAGGAGCTAAGCAGGGAGAGGAGGGCTCAGTGCGAGCTGCAGGTGCGAAACCCTGAGCTGAGAGGACAAAGGTGACAGTGGCAGCCACAGATAATTTTTCATTTGCCAGGATTGAGACTTTAGAGCTGGGTTATTCCCTTGGCACCACCAGGGCCAACCTGTGCACTTGGCTTGGAGGAGGGAAAGGCATTTTCTGCAGCAGAGAAGATGGAGAGACCCTGAGAAAGCCAAACCAGACACCTGGGCTGGGGCACCCTGGGCACTGTGCTGGTGACACCGAGCTCTGGCTGCTGGCCCAGCTGCAGGGAGGGGACAGGTGGGGCTGTGCCAACCTCAGGAGGCTCAGCGAGGCCAAGGCCACGGTCCTGCACCTGGGCTGGGACAACCCCAAGCACAAACCCACAAATCCAGGCTGGGAATGAACAGAGAGATGGACTGAGGGAGGGATGAGCAGCTGAGCATTGCCTGGCCAGGGACCCCTGTGCCAGGGCTGCAGGAAATGGGGACTGTGCCCCTCTGCCCCTCAGGTGAGAGCCCAGAGCAGAGCTGCCCCCGACCAGCACAGGGAGCTGGAGCCAGGCTGGAGAGCTGGGAATGCTGCCCGGGACAGGAGCAGCTCCAGGCAGAGCTCAGAGGGGCTCCAGGGCAGACCTGGATGGTCCTCAGGGTTTGGATTGTGTGACCTGAACCCCACAGAGCCCCCAGGGCCCTCAGGGGCTGCAGCACACGCAAAGCCATGGGGACACGGCCCCCGGTGCCCAGCAGCCAGAGTGAGAGCCAAGGAGATGAACAAAGGAAAAACAGACACCAAACCTGCTCTGCACACACAGGAACCGTTTCCCTGATCTGCTGTCACAGTTTTTACACTCTGATTTGATATGCCATAAAGTGGGGAGTGCAGTGCTGTCCTGCTGATTGACAAACACACAGCACAGTAATTGACTCACCTCCTCTCCTGCTCTGCTGTTCATGCCGAATTATTTGCATTTATTCCTCTGATCCAGCTTTTTTTTCTTCCTACCCTTAATCCCACAAAAAAAGTTTAGGCTTGAATTTAAAGCATTAACAGGATTGCTGAAAGAAAACTACTTTGAAAAGCCTGTTATCAGTCAGAGAGTGCAGCTGGTGGATACCCAGCCTCCCTTTGTAGCTGCAATTCTCAAATAAAGGAACATCTGAGCTTAATCCAAAGCCTCTGTTTGATAAATAATGAGATTCTGCAATCTATCATTTGAAAACTAAACTAATTTAAGGACAAAAAGCAGGTCCTCCCAAGGCAATTTGGAAACCTTGCTTTGAAGCAAGGGTTAAAAATTCAGTATGGAAAATTACAGTGCTCAAGGTGATCTGTGTTAAACAAGATCTCCATCAGCAGAGCCCCCCTGCTTCACTGCTGCCTTTCAGAGGATCATTTCCCAACTTCTGTTTATGCTGCACACCTCAGCTTACAAGTTGGGAAGTTCCTTTTAAGTCATACAACTATTTAGAATAAAGCAGGGTGTTACACTTGTACAACCAGGATGCTCTGATGCATTTCCATTTAGATTAACTATTTTCATTACTCCTTGTGCTCCCCCCCACACATTTGCAAAATTACTTCAGCACAATGTTTAATTATTCAAAGAGAGCTGAAAAAATAACTCCCACTGAAATTTTGATGAGGTGTTAAGGATCTGTAACCTGCTTCCCCCCTCCTCAGGCATAAACTGTCATCTCTTAATTAAAAAATGAGCAAAAGCAAAGTTACTAAATAGCACAAACAGCTACACGAAAAAGACACAAAAATAACAATTCCACACGGATTTTAAGAGCAAACTTTGCACTACATAATTTCTTGTTGAGGTCAAATTCGAGGGTTTGATTACATCAGCACCTCCAAATGATCCTGGAAGAAGTGAAGCTGGCCAGGGAATTTCACTGGGGAAACCTAACAGGCACAGTCAGCATATCTGGCTGCTGAAAAATTATTCTACAGATAAATTACATACTAGAAAAAAACAAACATACCCCAGACTAGCAAGAAAACCAGCTTAATTTTGATGAATGGTGGGCATTTTCCATGTTTCTGTGGGCATAGCCCAGGCAATGGGCATACCCCAGGGAAACCAATATTCCATTTTAAATGCCCAGGGAGCTCAGAGCTGCAGGAGCAGGGTGGGCAGGGGGAGTCTGAACTCCTGGGGCAGGAGCAAGGAAAGCTCAGGGAGCTCAGGGACCGCCTGCCACAACCCAGCTGGCTTCCCCAGGGTGTACCCCTGCCTCCTAAAACCCCTGCTCAGGGATGGTAAACTGCTCTGGGAACTGCCATCTTTATCCCAAAAACACTGCTCAGGGATGGTAAACTGCTCTGGGAACTGCCATCTTTACCCATCCCAAAAACCCTGCTGAGGGATGGTGAACTGCTCTGGGAACTGCCATCTTTACCCCAAAAACCCTGCTGAGGGATGGTAAACTGCTCTGGGAACTGCCATCTTCACCCCAAAAACCCTGCTGAGGGATGGTAAACTGCTCTGGGAACTGCCATCTTTACCCATCCCAAAAACCCTGCAGAGGACAGCAACCTGCTCTGGGAACCCTCATCTTTACCCCAAAAACCCTGCTAAGGGATGGTAGACTGCTCTGAGAGCTCCCATTTCTACCCTAAAAACCCTGCTGAGGGACAACAACCTGGTCTGAGAACTGCCATCTTTTACCCTATCCCAAAAAATCTGCTGAGGGACAGCAGACTGCTCTGGGAACTGCCATCTTATCTTTACCCCATCCCAAAAACCCTGCTGAAGGGTAGCAAACTGCTCTGAGAACCCCCATATTTACCCCAAAAACCCTGCTGAGAGTCAGCAAACTGCTCTGGAACTCCCATTTTTACCCCAAAAACCCTGCTGAGAGGCAGCAAACTGCTCTGGGAACTGCCATCTTTTACCCTATCCCAAAAAATCTGCTGAGGGACACCAAACTGCTCTGGGAACTGCCATCTTTACCCCAAAAACCCTGCTGAGGAACAGCAAACTCCCATTTTTACCCCATCCCAAAATCCCTGCTGAGGGACAGCAAACTGCTCTGAAAGCTCCCATCTTTACCCCAAAAACCCTGCTGAGGGACAGCAACCTGCTCTGGGAACTGCCATCTTATCTTTACCCCATCCCAAAAACCCTGCTAAAGGATAGCAAACTGCTCTGAGAACCCCCATATTTACCCCAAAAACCCTGCTGAGAGGCTGCAAACTGCTCTGGGAACTGCCATCTTTACCCATCCCAAAATCCCTGCTGAGGGGCAGCAAACTGCTCTGGGAATTCCCATCTTATCTTTACCCCATCCCAAAAACCCTGCTGAGAGACCCCAACCTGCTCTGGGAACACCCATATTTACCCCAAAAACCCTGCTGAGGAACAGCAACCTGCTCTGGAACTCCCATTTTTACCCCAGCAACAGCAGAAAAAGGCAATTTTCACCCTGGTTCCTGCAGGGCTTGGCACTCCTGGCAGGGAAGCAGAGGGGCAAGCAGAGGAATTAGTCAGTTCCCTGGAGACAAAGCCACATGCACAAATTCAAAATTAACTTCTACTCATGGCTTCAGCCAAAGGCAGCACAGCTCTTGGAGGGTCACACTTGGAGACCTCTGCTTGGCAGCAGTTTACAGAGGAGAGGAAAAGCAGTTTGGAAAGGGTTAAACCCTCCAAGAGGAACCCTAGATGAGCACTGAGCAGCTCTGTCCTCAGCACAACCTTCCTTGCACTGCTGTGCCCTGGTCACTCCCTCATTTCATTCCTTAAATGTGTTCCTCTCACTTTCCCAAGAGCACTCGAGTTACCCGTGCCCTCCTGAGCGAATTTCCTACTCCCCTGCCCAACAGCCAGCCACCAAAATAACTTTTCTATTCTCCCAGTGTCACTTTTGGAGTATTTCCTTCTCTCATTATATAACCACAGAGCTCTGCTTTAAAAGGGAATCTCCTTTTATCACAGGAAGTCAAACCCCAAGGGGAAAAAACATCGAGTCTGTGGTATGTTTAAACAAGACACCATCAGCTGATGCCAGCCAGAGTCAGGATCTCTGGGAGCACTTGCTAAACTCTGTGCTCCAATCACCTTTTCTTTTTAAAAGGTCCTTGTAGCAAAAAAAAAAAAAAAGAAACCAACCCTACACTGAATACATTCAGATGGCCTAAAACAGGATCTGGGGAGAAAGGAGAAAGAGATGGGGAGGGAAAGAGAGATTGGGGAGGGAAAAGAAAGAGAGATGGGGAGGAAAAGAAAGAGAGATGAGGAGGGAAAAGAGAGAGATTGAGGAGGGAAAAGAGAGAGATTGAGGAGGGAAAAGAGAGAGAGATGGGGAGGAAAAAAGAGATGGGGAGGAAAAAAAAGAGAGATTGGGGAGGGAAAAGAGAGAGAGATTGGGGAGGGAAAAGAGAGAGAGATTGGGGAGGGAAAAGAGAGAGAGATTGGGGAGGGAAAAGAGAGACACTGGGGAGGGAAAAGAGAGACACTGGGGAGGGAAAAGAGAGACACTGGGGAGGGAAAAGAGAGACACTGGGGAGGGAAAAGAGAGACACTGGGGAGGGAAAGAAAGAGAGATTGGGGAGGGAAAAGAGAGAGAGATGGGGAGGGAAAAGAGAGAGAGAGATGGGGAGGGAAAAAGAGAGAGAGATGATGGGGAGGGAAAAGAGAGAGAGATGATGGGGAGGGAAAAGAGAGAGAGATTGGGGAGCAAGAGCAAGACAGTGCCTGGTGCAATGAAAATCTTGGGAAGTTGGTAATCATAAAGGGTTTTTCCACACCATTAACACCCAGAGGTCTCAAATGTGCAGCTTTTGGGATAAATTTAGGTTTCAGCCACAAGACAATGCTGTGCAACACTGCTCCACACTCATATTTAGAGCTATTAAATCCTGGCAAAACCACCACTGCTTTTAAAGGAAAATACAGGCAAATTATAGCATCCCTCCTTAAAAGTGAATTCCCCAAGCTGAAAATAGTTTGGAGCAAAAGCAAATCAGCTCGAGTCCCATCAAACCAGGGCTAATGCAGATATACATCCCTATAAATCCAGTCATTCACCAATTACACCCATGCAAGCTCCTAAGAGGGTCACTCCAGGACAAATATGTAATCCCAATGTGACACTTGATCCTATTGCCCTACATGCTCTGTCCAAATCCCAATGCAAAAAAAAAAGTACATTTTATCTAAAAAAAACCTCAGTTAAAGAAAATCCAGCCCTCAGAACACGAGATGGAAATATCCTTTAATTCTCATGTCGTAAATGCTTAAATAGGTTAAAATACAGCCCAAGGAAAATTAATATGTGTGCTTTAAGCATGAAGATATCCTGGAAAAATTAACCCTGCAGATTACAGACACTGTAGTTTCACATATAAATGCAAATTTGTGATATCCAATCCAGCTCCAGCCACACAGAGCAACCTGCAGTCCCCATTGGGGTGGTGTCACAGGGGCACCTGACATGGATGGGCACTGTGTGCCAGCCCCACAGCATGGCACCCCAAAGGGACCCTCTGACATGGACACTGTGGCAGCCCCACAGCATGGCACCCCAAAGGGACCCTCTGACATGGATGGGCACTGTGTGCCAGCCCCACAGCATGGCACCCCAAAGGGACCCCTGACATGGACACTGTGCCAGCCCCACAGCATGGCATCCCACAGGGAGCCCCTGACATGGACACTGTGTGCCAGCCCCACAGCATGGCATCCCACAGGGACCCTCTGACATGGACACTGTGTGCCAACCCCACAGCATGGCATCCCAAAGGGACCCCTGACATTGATGGACACTGTGTGCCAGCCCCACAGCATGGCACCCCAAAGGGACCCCTGACATGGACACTGTGTGCCAGCCTCACAGCATGGCACCCCAAAGGGACCCCCTGACATGGACACTGTGCCAGCCCCACAGCATGGCATCCCAAAGGGACCTTCTGACATGGATGGGCACTGTGTGCCAACCTCACAGCATGGCACCCCAAAGGGACCCCCTGGCATGGATGGGCACTGTGTGCCAGCCACACAGCATGGCACCCCAAAGGTACCCCCTGACATGGACACTGTGCCAGCCCCACAGCATGGCATCCCAAAGGGACCCCCTGACATGGATGGGCACTGTGTGCCAGCCACACAGCATGGCATCCCACAGGGACTGAATGCAGGACTCAGCCCCAGGGACACCCTGAGGGTGTGCCCATCATCCTGCACCATCCTGGAACCAACCTCCACTCTGGGGTCACATCCTGCAGACACTCACAGCACCCAGAGCAAACACTCCCAGAATCAGAGCCCTGGGATGGACTGGGCTGGAAGGGACCCCAAAGACCACCCAGTGCCACCCCTGCCATGGCAGGGACACCTCAGAGCCCACCCAGTGCCACCCCTGCCATGGCAGGGACACCTCCACTGTCCCAGGGTGATCCAAGCCCTGTCCAGGGATCCCGGGGCAGCCACAGCTGCTCTGGGAATCCCATCCCAGCCAGGAATTTCCAATTCCCAATCTCCCACCCATCCCTGCCCTCTGGCACTGGGAGCCATTCCCTGTGTCCTGTCCCTCCATCCCTGTCCCCAGTCCCTCCCCAGCTCTCCTGGAGCCCCTCAGGCCCTGGAAGGTCACACTGAGGTCCCCCCAAAGCTTCTCCTCTCCAGGGGAGCATTCCCAGCTCTCCCAGCAGAGCTGCTCCATCCCTGGGGTCCCCCTGGTGCCTCCTCCTCAGCTCCTGCCTGTGCTGGGGGCTGCACCCAGAGTATGAAATCCTCACTGCAGCCACAACAGCCCAGTGGGAATCCAGCACCAGCCCATCACACACTCTATTCCATTTCCTGCTGCTTATTTATCCCACTTAAACCCACAGCTCCTGCTAAGTAAGGAGTTTGAATGATGCACCCATTAACATCCAGAACCCTGCTGCTAATTGCTCAGATTTATGACTTAAAACAGAAACGATTCCCTCCCACCACAAGAGTCCAAAGGAAGGAAGAGAGGGTGACTCAGTTCTTTGTCTCATTCTCTGCCTCCCCTGTCTGCAGAGCCTCATTCAGAGCCTCTGCTGGAGCTGCTTGGGGAGTTTCTTTGTCTTTGCTCTCCCAGTTTGGAAGTTTCCCCTAATTACCAGCAGTGGAAGTATCCATGGGCAGCAGAAAAACTTCTGAGAGTCCTTAAAACCAGAGCTGATAAGCAAAGGAGCATTTTGAACAGGGCACTGCACTTAATAAAGCTGCAGCAGAGAAATGGCTGAAACTGAGAGGTTAAACAGAAAAAACCCACAAAGAGGAACACACCTCAGCAACAGCACCAAAACCCCCAGCCCTGGAAGTGTCCAAGGCAAGGATGGACAGGGCTTGGAGCAGCCTGGGATAGTGAAGGTGCCCTGCCCATGGCAGGGGTAGAATGACATGATCTTCCAACCCACACCATTCTGGGATAATAGGGAAAATTAACATTCCAAATTCAGGGCAGTGCTTGGTGTTAACAGCATTTCAGTGCACCACAAAGGGAACCTGGAGCAGAGAGCAGTGAGGGTACAGGCAGGAGTTAAACACTTGGAACTGCTATAAACAGCACCAACAATGACATTTAAAAACACTTTCTTTAAGCTGCTGTTTACAATTGGGTTTTCCTCAGTATTTCCAACAGCATTTCACACCAACATCATTGCTGCCTTCACATCATTGCTGATTTTCCCTTTAAGTGTGCACCAAGCTGTGCTTGCCCACAGGGAAGGGAGCAGGTGAGCTGCCGAGCAGATGCCACTCCATCAGCAGATGGCACTGCCAGGGGCACCTCCCAGGGACCCCAGCCTGAGCCAGGGAGCTCCTGTCACCACAGCCCTCCTCCTGCTCTGAGCGAGCCTGGAACCCAGGCACATCTGGGCTCCCGAGAGCCAGGTGCTTAAAAACACCCAGTGCTTTCCAGAGGGGATTGCACAAAGTGTCAGTGAAGCACAACTTTCAGAGCTGCATTTGCATCCTGCTCAGAGCAGCCCCAAGTGCTCCATTCCTGCCCTGGCCTCCCTGAGGTCTGCACTCAGCTCCCTTTCTGATGAGCTGGAATGGAGCTAACAGCAAACACAGCAACGCTGAATTTGGGGTCTGGATCCCTTCCCAGATGAGGAGAGGCTGCAGGAGAAATTCCCCCTGGGCTGCAGGGGTCCTGCCTGCCCTGCTCAGCCCAGCTTTCCCACCAAGGACACCCACCTTTCCCTGGAGATGAGGATGGTGCCAGGCCCTGCTCAGTGACAGCACCAGGAGCAGTGGCACAAACCAAACCCCAGCAGCAGGAACAGCCTCTGTCCATGGAGGGGCAGAGCCTGGGACAGCTGCCCAGGGGGGCTGGAGTCTCCTCTCTGGAGCATCCCAAACCCCCCTGGGCACAGCCCAGGGACCCTGCCCTGGCTCCAACCATCCTGGCATCCAGGTGTGCCTGCCAGCCTCAGCCTTCCCAATGAAACCTGGCCAAGGATTCTTCACCCCGAGCTCTTACTCATCCCACTGACAGCCTCTCCCCACCACAGCCAGAGTGCTGAGTGCTTGGCATCCCCTCCTCCAAGCAGCTGTTTCTGCTTCCCCTTGAACAGAATTGATGCAGCTTCTAAAATGAGTTGCAGAAATCCCACCTGAGCACCGACCCACTTCTCACTCCCCTGAACTTCTGCCACAACAACCTGACAGAAAGCACGAAGTGGAGGAGGGCTGGAACCTCAAAACGAGCTCTGTTAGAGAAAACCAAGTCACAATATGGAAACAAACCCTCAGTATCAGCTCCTGGAAGGACAAACTGCCAGTGTCTCCAGCCAAGAGCCAACACACCACAGCCCCTGCAAGAAACTCGTGGGAGGAGGGAGAAGTAAGAGCAGGCAAAAGCACCTGGAAGTTTCTCTGCCCCCTCCAGAGGATTTTAAGCACTTCACAAACATCATTCAAGCTCCATGGAGATATTTGCCCCAGCCCTCAGAGTGAGAGCTGAGGGTTTCCACTCCCAAGGATGAATTGAGGCCCTGCACTTGGGGAGTCACAACTCCAGAGGATGTAAACACACTTGGAAATTGCTCTGATAAATGCTCCCATAGCTTTACTTTGTTTAGAGCGAGTGTCAACACCCTAAATTCAGCTGAAAAACAGCTTTTGGGGATGATGTAGCTCTAATACAATTTTACAAAAGACAATGACTCACTCCCAGGCGGGAATGTGGTGGAAGTGTATGACCTAATGCTCAGAGACGTTGGCTTTTCCAAAAAGGTCCAGTTTGAGAATGTACAGTATCTGCCCAACCAGTGAAGTTTTTAAAAAAGAGAGATTTTGCACACAGGAATTCACACAATTACCTCATTTTTTTGTCTTTTTTTCCACTTCTAGTCAAAATCCAACCGGCTGATGAGCAGTTTCCCTACCCTCAATTTCAGCCTTGTTTTTCCCTATCATCCCATCCCTGGACTTGCTCTCCAGCCCATTCCAGAGGAGCCCTGCCCCAAGGTGCCAGCCAGCACCAGCAGCTCCTCAGCACACAGGGATGGAGATGCCAAAATCCAAGTGTCAGGACACACCAGACATGGAACGTGAGCACAACGAGCCTACTCCATGCTCAGCTGCATTCCCCACAGCCCTGCTGGGGCTCCTCCAGCTGGGAAGAGCTGATTTCTCACATGTTCTCTTCAGCCAGCAGCTGGGCAGCTTCCTGAGGAACTTTGTTCCAACACAAGCCCAGAACCCTGGCATCCTTTCACATCTCCCAGCCTGCTGCTGCTCACAGCTGCAAACACCCCAGATAAAAAGGGGCAAAATGTAGGAGGAAAATGGGAGTGAGTGACACGGGCTAATCAGGATTTCAATCATGCTAATGGATGTGATTAACTGCATACTTGCCCCAGAAGCTCCTCAGAGTGGCCTGATAGCCAGCACGCAGCCAGGGCTGCTCATCCCACCTTAATCCACAGCTACACCTGGGCTGGCACGTCACCTGTCACCTGCTCAGCTACACCTGGGGCTGAACCCTCCCCTCCCACCCACACAGCCACCATTCCAGCCTGCCAACGTGCTCCTTCTGGGCAGGGGACAGACTCCAGCACGGTGCTTGTCTGTGATAAACTCCCTTCACCAGGGCAGCTCCAGCTCCAGCAGGCTGGAAATCCAACCTTGGCGGAGGAAAGCTAATCCAGGGCCTGTTGTGTTACACAAACCTCCCTCGATAACGCAACTACAACTCTTGTTTTTGTCTGCCAGTTTTGTTCAAATCACAGGGACACTGTGAGCTTTATCTCAGCGCTGCTATCTCGCTACTCCCCGGAGGAACCACCCATTCAGCAGTTGCCACTCGACCCGAGGAAAGTTCTAAGAGGCAGGGAGTAAAATAAAACAAGGCAGCAAGGAGCAGCCTTTTCTGAGAGAGAGGGAAGAAATCAGCCCCTTCCCTCCCTGTCTCCAGGGGAGCACAGAATAAATAACCCAGCAGACAGTTCCAGGGAACAATGTGCATTCTGGAGGTGGAATACACCATCATTTACATGCACAGCCATTTTTATCCTGGGAGTAACCTACACTTCCCATTAACTCGGTGTCTCACAGGTTTTCTACAGCAGCAACTGCAAAAAGTTTTACTCTCCAGCATTCCAAAATACAGGCTCTTATGGCAACACACAAAAATGAGTAATTTACTCAGAGGAGTCCAAGGCTGATCTTGTTTGGGGCAAATCCTCAGCACTATCCCGATGTCACTTTTAAGAGTGCTAGAGCATCACACCAATGTCTGCTCATAATCCTTCAGGCTCAGATTTCCCAATAATTTAAAATAAATTTCGTATTTAATAATTTCTAACGTAATATTAAGAACCCAGAGCAACACAGGGCACCAGCGTGAGCCACAAGTATTTCATTCTTCTCACTACCAAGTTAAAATCTGCATAACATCTACAGCAACTGATTTCACTGACCTTTTCTTCCCACGAGAAATTCCTTCCCCTGTGCGCAACACTGAGCCATGGAATCGCTCTCTGAGCTGCGGGAGGACAAATGCCCACGGGAGGCAGGGTCCTACCTGCTCTGCTAGCCCAGCTTCTCCAGCATCTCCCAGGAAGCTGCTCCAGAGGACACGCACCCTTCTCCTGCAGATGAACCCTGTGGGGATGATGCCGCTCTGGTGGCCCCGGCTCAAGGCTGGAGCTCTCTGCCCCCTCCCACGGGCTGTAATCACAGACCCCTGGCTGCTCTCACCTACAGCTGCCTATAATTCCATTTGCCTTCAAGGAGGAAAGAAAGCAAGCACAGAAATAATCAGTTCACTTGCTGCTAAAGCACGAGGAAGCTGTGGACACAGACATTTGACTAAGCAAGAGTTTCATCTGTTTCATTTGAGACAGGAAGCACAAACTCAAGAGTTCCAGGAAATAACTCTGCCTTTCAGAGCACTATCAGCTTCTTCAATTTGCCTTTGAAACTCCACAGGTACCCACACAAATTATAATTTTGTTGTCTGCAATCTGACTCGCAACAACACGATGAGTAACACGCCTTGAACTCTTCATTCTCAGCGGAGGAGGCTGGAATTTTATCTTCCAATCTATGTCTGGCCTAGCAAAATAAATTATTTGGGTTTTTTCTGGACCAAACCGAGGTATAGTCACACATTATTTTGCTTTCAAGTAACCATCACTTTCATTTGAATTGCAAGCAGCTTGAATTCACCCTGACAGACCTGAACCTTGTCTGACCAGTGGTTTCCCTGAGTCATAACTTTGGTGTAGGTCAGAATTTGGAAGCTTGCACATCAAGACACAGTGCAGAAAGACAAATGCAGCCCAAGAACTGAGCAATGGAGACACCACTGGCTCAGCAAGCAGCAGGAGAGTTTAAGCCTGAGGAACACAAGGGCAAGAACCTGCAATGGGTGTGAACCAGACCTGAACTCTGCCACAGCTCAGAGCTGAGTGGCTCAGATTCATTTATTTCTAGGGAAAACAGACAACCACTGAAATACTACGAGGGTTGGAACCTCAAATATAATTACAGCTCCATTGGCTGAAATTACAGCTGTGTCAGCCCTTTCACCAGCAGGAATACGTAATTCATCTGGTCCAAGTGAGCACTCCTCAGACTGCACATAACGAGCTTAAGGCTGGAAATCCAGCCCTGCCCCAGCCTCCACTCAGCCTCACCTTCTGCCCCTCCAAAACCCAATTTGCTTCTGTTGTCACTGCTGCTCAGGCTGCTGGGGGCGTGGGGGTGTCTGATACCATCACAGAGCAGGCTGGGCAATGCTCTGCTGCTTCAAACCTTGCCTTCAACTGCCTGGTGTCCCTGGGAGGGAACAGAGGAGTGCACTGAACCCAAAGAGTCCACAATTAGTACTGCCACCTCTAAGTGACACTCACCAGAATAACACATCACACAGGCTGGTTCCAGCAGTGGCTGGGAGCCTCTGGTGGGATTGTTCACCCCGTTTGTTCTTTAAGGGCAGGAGTTACATAATCCTCTCCTAATATCAGCTGGGGGAACCGGGGTGACCCACAAACTGTACCCATGGCAACACTGGGCTCTAGCTGAACTCCCCAGGCTGGCATCTTCCAACCACTGACACTTCTTTGTATTAGCTGATCTTTCCCTGATGTCATTTCTGCAGAGACACATAAAAACAGATTTAATAATATCCACGGCCTTCAGCTTCACAGTCAACAATCACAGTCACAAACAGATCAGCTATTCTGCTTCAAGCTTATTATTTGTCACTAACATGTAATTATTACCAAACAAAACAAAAGACACAGGATATTGCTGCTGTTGCAACAGCAAGTAACTTAAGCTCTTTTTCAAACTGAAAAAGCCCATCTCTTCTGATGCAAGAAGGCACAAAAGAATAAAAAATTTTAAAACTTCAAAAGAGCCCATGAATCCTGCAAAATGCATCTGGAAGGATAATCAGAAATGTCATTGCTTCTCACAAAGAAAAACAAACAAAAGCCCCTAAAGTGAATTTGACAGACAGGTCTGCCCAGCCAATGTCACCTTTGTCATAACTGTATTGTCAACCTGAATAATTCTGAGTTACAATCTCTCTTTCTCAAATAAAGCAGGAGTTCATCAAGCTGCAACAGCACCTTATAGATACAATAGCAGCAAAACACACCAGATGGGACATCAGGCCCTGGCAAGAAGAAGCCTCAGAGTTGTAAAACTCCAGAGCAGTCCTGTTCCTGCAGTTTACAAATGAAGCCACAGCAGCATCACACAGAGCAGGAGGAGGCCCCAGCAAGGCTTGTTACTCCACACTGAAACTCTGAGCAGGACTTGGGTGCCTATTGTATTATTCAAGAAGCCTTCCAGCTGGAATTATAAACTGAGAAGAACACGTTTCACTCAACAGATGATTCCAGCTTGAAAAATAAATAAAAACTTTTTTAAAAGCTCTAAAATTAATGGGTTAATCTGCTAAATCCATACAGGAATCAGGGGAAGGAAATAAGCAAGGAAACCACCAAGACGGAGAGATCAAGAACCACCTAAAGAAAAGAGAACTAAACCTCTAAATTCAGGTTCGGTATGTTCACAGAGCAGGCTTTTAACACACCCCTCGAAGAGAGGCAGAGCCTACAACACTCATACTACCAGGATCCACTTAGAAGCAGCTTTTGGCAGCAGAACAGCATCTGCAGAACCCAAAACTTCACCGCCGTGAGCTTAAACTTATTAACAGCAGCCCCGCATGGCGCCGCGGCGAGCATTTGTTCAATTCCCGTTCGCCGAGCCCGGCAGGAGAAGTTTGCTCATCCCGAAAGCGGCCCCGCTCGCTCCGCGGCCGGGCTGCGGGGCGATGACTGAGCAGAGGCCTGGCTGGAGCCTGGCGCATCCCGGCCGCCACACCCAGCGCTCCGAGCCGCGCTCTGCCCATGCTCATCACCGTCCCCAGCCCGCGGCCGCTGCGAGCCCGCCGCCCTCCTTATAAAGCCGGCACCGAGGGACCCGCGGCGGCCGCCGGGGCGGCACGGGGCGCGAAGGCGGCACGGAAACTTTCCAGCCGTCCCGAGGAGAAGTGCGGAACCGCTGCGCCGCCCTTCAGCGAAACGCGCGGCTCCGTGCGCCCGGGGCAGCCGGGCCCGAAGGGACCCTGCGGGAGCAAGGCCGGGCAACGCCCGGGCCCCCCCGACCCCCGCGGCCAGCGCCCCGCTGCCCCCGAGCAACAAAGCCGCGCCCCGGCAGCGCCCGCTCCCTCCGCCGGCTCCCCCGGGAGATGCTCGGGGATGCTGCGGCCGCTCCCCGCGCGGCTCCCAAGCCCCGCAGCCCCGGCCGCCTCCCGGCCCGGCCCGGCCCGCTCGGCCCCGGCCCCCCGGACAGCGGCGAGGCCGGAGCCCCCGCTCGGCCCGGGCCGCCCCTCCGCCGCATCGGAGGGCGCCGCGCCCGCAGCGTGGTGTCCCCGCTCCCCGTCCCCGGCCGCAGCCCCCTCCCCGCGGCCTTACCGAGCGGCGGGGGCGCGGGGCAGCGCCGGGACGGAGGCGCCTGGCGAGTGTCGCTGTCCCCTGCGGGCCCGGCGGGAGGAGGAGCGGGGAGCGGAGCCGCGCTGGCCGCGCGCCGAGCGCACTACCCTGCTGGCTGGGGGGGCGGGGCTCGCGCCGCCCGGCCAATCAGCGCCGCGCCGCGCCCGGCGCCGACCAATCAGCGCCAGCGCGGGCGGCGCGCGGCCGCGCGGGGCGGAGGCGGCGTTGCGGTGAACGGGCAAGAGCGGTTGGGTGCGGCGCGGGGCGGGGATGGGGGCGGGGCCAGTGGTGGGGGGCGGGGCGAGGGTGGGGCCAAAGGGCGGCGCGGGAGGACGGGGATGACGGGACGGGGACAGAGGAGCTGAGGGGAGAAGGGAGCTGAGGGGACGGGGCTGAGGGAAGAGAGGAACTGAGGGGACGGAGGAGCTGAGGGAATGGGGCTGAGGGGAGACAGGAGCTGAGGGGGCATGGCTGAGTGAGGGTGAGGGGAGACAGCAGCTAAGGGGACACGGCTGAGGGGACACAGCTGAGCGGGGCTGAGGACATGAAGGAGATCCCAGCTTTGGGAAGGGTGATGTGGGCAGGAAAGGGCGATATTTAAAGCGGGAGAGGAAGCCCTGGGAGCGTGTGCACGCCCGTGTGGCACAGCACGCGTGGCCGTGAGGGAGCTGAAAGAGGCTGCTGACACAGCCGGGCCCAGGGACAGATGGAGCGCCCAGCCGCCCCTCCAGGTGGCCGAACAGCAGGGACCACTCGTGCTGCTGCTCCTAATCCTCCGTGGCCCTTCTGGCCCAGAAAGGCAGCCCGCTGCACATGCAGGAGGGCAGGAAAACAGGATAAAGTGTAGATAGCAGGACAGTGAGGGATGAAGGGATGTGTTTTTACAGCAGGCACAGCTGCAGAGTCACAGAATCACAGACTGGCTTGGGTTGGAACCGACCTTAAGGATCATCCAGTGCCACCCCTGGCATGGACACTTCCACTGTCCCAGGCTGCTCCAAGCCCTGTCCAGCCTGGCCTGGGACACTGCCAGGGATGCAGGGGCAGCCACAGCTGCTCTGGGCACCTGTGCCAGGGCCTGCCCACCCTCACATCTACCCTCCTTCAGTTTAAAGGCACTCCCTGTGTCCTGTCCCTCCATGCCTTGCCCCCAGTCCCTCTGCAGCTCTCCTGGAGCCACTTCAGGCCCTGGAGCTCTCAACTCCTGAGTGTCCCTCCTGTCACTGCTCTGCACTCGTACACCGAGCCAGTGACCACAGCTGAGTGTGACCACCCAGCCCCTTCCTCATCCCCCGAGTGCTCCATCCAGGCAATCCCTGTCCCTCAGTTTGGGGACAAGGACATGGTGTGGGACAGAGTCAAACACTTTGTGCGAGTCCAGGTGGGTGACACAGGTCACTGTTCCCTCACCCACCATCACAGTAAACTCATCCATCACTGTTCCCTCATCCACCGCCACTGTCAGCTCCATTGTTTGCCCTCAGTGGAACCATTTGGCTGTAACTCCCTGAGACGAGTGTGAGGTGACACTGGGTTGGTGCAGGGACAGCAAGAACGTGGGAGGAACATCCAGCCTCGCTCTTCAGGGAGAAACCATTACAGCGTGCTTTGGGAGTGAACCCAGGGAGAAGGGAGGGACACTGTCCCCTGCCTGTTGACAGCCAGGCTCCTGCTTGTCCCCGAGGGCTCTGTGTCACCCATCTGCCCAGAGGGAGCTGCAGAGCTACTAAATCATGAAAATATGGGACACGCTGGCCTGCCAGATAAGCAAATCAAAGCACGGTGACTAAATTAAAACAAAAATAGGTGTGGCTCATGTCTGGTCACTGGAGGGGGGAAACACCCTTGGCATGAGGTGTGGGAGGGGGCACACCCCATGCAGGCAGGGTTCAGCTGCAGCCTCTGCCCACCCCTCTCCCACCCTCCCGAGCCTGGGTACCTTTCCAGGGCCGGAGCCGGTAAGGGGAAATCCCGTGTCCTGATGAAAGGCAGATCCAGAACAACTGCTTGTACCATGTGCTATTTTTAAGCTCCGAGATAAAATAGCATCCTGATGGCTCTCTTTGGGAGCGTCGGGCAGCAGTTTGAATTTCAGGGCTGTCCCAGCCTACCGTGATCATCAGACACTTAAAGATCCCCCTCTCTCTCTCCTTGGGAAATCCATGTCCCTTCCCTTCTGGAGCCTTCCTGCTGCCTGCCTCCGAGACAGAGTGCACCCTAGAGCAGGACAGTGCTCCCTGTGTCTGTGGAACAGACTCAGTAACACAACAAAAAGCAGGGGTTACAACACAGCAATACAACAAAAATTACTGAGTTACATCAGTGCGTGTCCGACCACTGGGCTGACTGCTTTGGGCTTCAAAAAGAGCTTCTGGGTCATTCCTTCTAAATTCTGAGCCTGGAATTTATTCCCCAAAAGAAAAACCTGAGAGCCCAAAGCCAGGCCTTCACTGCACAGTGATCACACAGGAGCAGCAAACCTTTGGTGGATTAAGGACACAGTGTGCCCAGGCTTCTCCCTGTCACACCACGGCTCTGACTCCTCACCCAAATCCCTGCCAGGCACACCTGAAATCAGAGCAGGTAGAGCCCTGTAAAGCCACAGGTGTGTCCATTGTGAAGTACAGATTGCAGCAGGCAACTGTCCACTGTAATCCAGGCATCCCTATGGAATTGCACAGGGGCTTCTGACCTCCCCAAACCTGGCTGTGTGACCTGGGTCCTTGGGATTTCCTTCCAGGAAACCCAGGAAATCACAGAAAAGGAGGGAGGGAGGGAGGGAGGGAGGGAGGGAGGAAGGAAGGAAGGAAGGAAGGAAGGAAGGAAGGAAGGAAGGAAGGAAGGAAGGAAGGAAGGAAGGAAGGAAGGAAGGAAGGAAGGAAGGAAGGAAGGAAGGAAGGAAGGAAGGAAGGAAGGAAGGAAGGAAGGAAGGAAGGAAGGAAGGAAGGAAGGAAGGAAGGAAGGAAGGAAGGAAGGAAGGAAGGAAGGAAGGAAGGAAGGAAGGAAGGAAGGAAGGAAGGAAGGAAGGAAGGAAGGAAGGAAGGAAGGAAGGAAGGAAGGAAGGAAGGAAGGAAGGAAGGAAGGAAGGAAGGAAGGAAGGAAGGAAGGAAGGAAGGAAGGAAGGAAGGAAGGAAGGAAGGAAGGAAGGAAGGAAGGAAGGAAGGAAGGATTGGGCACTGTTTCATATGACACTTCCTTGGTTTAGTTTAAAATCTGATGTCTATTCTCTGCTTCCTGGGAGCAACCTCAGGCCACACTCTGTTTGTTGCCTCCCCACATACTTCACCTGTGCAAAAATTCAAAGCATCTCCTTTATCTTTGTTTGTCCCTCTGAAGAAAATAACCTGTTTTCTTTCCACTTGCTTTTCCAGACTCCGAGTCCTCCCCATCTCCATGTGGCCTGGAAGGGAGGGCAGCAGGAGCCAATGTCCTCAGCAGGAGGACAGATCTTGTAAGGCAGACAAGATCTGAGACGCCACAGGTGTGTCTGTCCTTGTCCCAGCAGAGGGGGGGATTTGGTTTGGTGGGGTTGGTGGCAGGACAGAAGGTGTTTAGGCAATGGCTCTGCCCTTTCATCAGGCCAGACAGGGAAAGTGGCTGTGGAAAAGGGAAAGGGCCCAGCTCATCTCCCTAAGGAGTCACTCCTGGCCAGCCCCATTAGCCCAGCAGGGCAGGTAGGGCAGCCAGCACCAGGGCTGCTCTCAGCATGGGCCTGGCCCGTGCTGGGTGAGTCCCCTTGGGCACTGGGAGAGCTGGAAAGGGAAAGCTCAGTCTGGGGAATGCTCGTTTGTCACTGCTTTGATGGGAGCCGGTGCAAATGAAGGACGCTGGGTGACACAGGCGATCCCAGGGCACTGCAGCACAAGTGTTGGAGACAAGCAATAATGAACAGGGCAGCTTTCCTGCCTGTGTGGCAAGAGTTCATCATTCCCTGCTCAGAGCATGGATGTGGGTGCCTACAGGGGCAGCGCTGCAGGGTCTGTCCAGGCTCTGGGGTCTGTCCAGGCTCTGGGGTCTGTCCAGGCTCTGGGATCTGTCCACACTCTGGGGTCTGTCCAGGCTCTGGGGTCTGTCCAGGCTCTGGGGTCTGTCCCAGCTCCAGGGTCTGTCTGGGCTCTGGGGTCTGTCTGGGCTCTGGGGTCTGTCCAGGCTCTGGAATCTGTCCAAGCTCTGGGGTCTGTCCAAGCTCTGGGCTCTGTCCAGGCTCTGGGGTCTGTCCAAGCTCTGGGCTCTGTCCACACTCTGGGGTCTGTCCGGGCTCTGGGGTCTGTCCCAGCTCTGGGGTCTGTCCAGGCTCTGGAATCTGTCCAAGCTCTGGGGTCTGTCCCAGCTCTGGGGTCTGTCCAGGCTCTGGGGTCTGTCTGAGCTCTGGGGTCTGTCCACACTCTGGGGTCTGTCCAGGCTCTGGGGTCTGTCCAGGCTCTGGGGTCTGTCCGGGCTCTGGGGTCTGTCCGGGCTCTGGGGTCTCTGCGGGCTCCAGGGTCTGTCCCAGCTCTGGGGTCTGTCCGGGCTCTGGGGTCTGTCCCAGCTCTGGGGTCTGCCCGAGCTCCGGGCCCTGTCTGATCTCTGGGGTCTGTCTGAGCTCCAGGGTCTGTCTGGGCTCTGTCCTAAGATCTGTCCATGCCCTGGTGTCCATCCGTGCTCTGGGGAAGCGGCGCTGCCAGGGCCGAGCTGTCACTCCTCACATCCCTCACTCATCCCAGACAGGCAGCAGAGCCCGTGCAGGGGTCACATCCAAAAAGGAGTGCCCAGCAGTGCAGTCAGTAAGTAATGAACCTGAACTCTATCAAGGAGAAAAACTCATGAATCAGATCTGGAAAGGGTTTGAGTGGAATTGCCACCACACTTGGAGCAGCACCCACAGACTCTCCTCTTCAGGAAATTTCATCTCATTCACTTTTGAATGTCTGTAAGCAGCTTGGAGAATTTGAATACTCTTACAAAACAAATGTTTCATCACTGCCCTATCGTGGATCAGGGATGCAAGGAGAAGGTAACGACTCAATGAGGCAGGACGCTGCTCTGGAGACAACAAAAGCATTGTGGGTCACTGGCAGACATTTGCCAGCCAGACAGGGCTGTTCTGCTCATCAAAGCTGACTCCAGCTCAATGGAAGGCATGGAATTTTGGCCAGGGATCCCTGCCATCCCAGAGACCTGTCAAGGCTCTCTGACTGGTCATGGGATTTGCCTTGCAGCTGGCACACCCCGTGATCTCCTGATCTGGGATCTCTCCGTCAGCTGTAACCCGGTGTGGGGCCACAGAGGAAGAGGAAGAGGAGGAGGAAGGTGGCTGGGGGCTGCACTGAGACTGGGGCAGAGACTTCCACTGCCAAGAGCTCTGTGGTCCCAGAAAACACAGCTCCTGCTGCTGTCCTGCACCACAGGTCCTGCTGTGGGTGACCTGGGACACTTCCCACACACAGCTCAGGCACAGGAGCTTGGGATTTCACATGTGGGAAGAGCAGAGCCTGCAGAGGCTTGTCAGGATGCAGGAGCTGATATTTGCTTCTCCAAGCAGAGTCTTTCTCCAAGTTCTTTCTCCAAGCAGAGTCCTGGGGAGCACAGGGCAGCCTGGCCTTCTGCAGGGCTTCATCCTGCTCCTCTGGAGAGGCCTGTTAGTACCAGAGCTGATCTCTTCTCTAGCCTGGGCCTTCATAAACCGAGCCCAGTTATTCTGAGGCAGAAAAATCTGTGCTGTAATGACAGAATGAAATGTCCTCAGGAGTTTGCGCGTAGCCTTAAGTTACCTTTTATAAATAGGTTAACAGCTGGAGGGCCCGTGGTTGTTTAAAGGGAAAAGACATACAGGACATGCCCTATATGATATGTTCCATCCTAAGCAATTCTGCCACTCTGCTGATTTATATCTGCAGATTAAAGGATTTGCCTTTCAATCAAATTATTCTCCTCAAACTCCCAAGTGGGGGACAGAGGGGATTGTGACATTCCCCACTCGGTGCAGCTCTCCCTGGTGCAGCCATGGATGTTTTCTTCCCTGCTGTGTGAAGATGCAGCTCCCAAATTACTCCTGATCACTTGGATGGGGGTTTGCTATTTCTGTCCTGCTTCTGGTGCACAGGACACTTGGGGGAAGGAGAGGGTGAGAGGTCTTTGGGCCCTGAGGAGCTCCCAGCCCAAACTAGACAGAGCATGTAACCAGGACTGACAAAAGCTGCCTGATGAGACAGAAGACGACTGTTCTGGGGGAAAGCCATCTGCAAAGAGCCCTCTCCACCAGGCCTGAGGGTCTACAAGGAGTTTTGTGCAAGTCATTCCCTCCACTGACAAGGACAGGGTGTCAGAGACCAGGGCCTGGCTGGTTTTATTGACTGTTCCTTCCCTGGGTGAGCAGGTACAAGATCAGGTGCAGAGAGCAGCAGAGGGGAAACTTCTGACCACTCGCCTGCAGGCTGGGAGGAGAGGCCTGAGGGTGCTCACATCAGGTGAGGTGTCCAGGGGATTTCCAGGCCTCTGCTGTGAGACCTGCTGGCACTGCAGGGACAAAAAGAGGGAACTGTGAAAGGTAACCAAAGGCCACACCTGGTGTGGGGCTGTGTGTGGGGACAGCTGTGCCAGGGGTGCTGTGCCAGGCACAGGCAAGGCCAGGCCAAACAGGAGTGACCTCCTCATGCTGAGTCTCCTCCTGGGCTGCTGGGAGCTCTGGGACAGGACTTTTCACACCACTCCTCAGGATGACTCTGGGCAATGCTGGGAGTCCACTTCTTTCTGAACCTTCCTAACCCAAGGACAGCACCTCCTCATGGCTATAACTTACAGAGTCCTACCTTCTAGTTCCTCTGTTTCCATGTCACAAGAGAAAAAACAATGGAGGCTTTCTGCTGCGTCCTCCCTTGGCCATTCAGAACTTGCTCTGGCTCCATCTCATCATTTCTCACCTCTCCTGAGGTGGCTGATCCCTCAGTGTGTCACCACAAGCTCTCCTCTGTTCCACAGGTGTCCCTCCTGCTCTTGGTGAGCTCTGCTGAATCCTGCAGTGTGCTGTGGGAATTGCCTTTGGAAAGGCTGGGCTGTCTCCATGCATTTCCTGATCACTCATCTGTGTTCCAACATTTCCATCTCCCTTCATCTCCCTTCCCTTCAGTCTCTGGCACCGTGTTCCTCCTGCTCCAGCCTGGCAGAGGTCAGGACACCCTGTACAATAGTGCCCAGGCCTGAATTTGGAAATGCCCCTTCAGAAACCTGACCCCCATGGAGCTCCCCTGGCCTTGGGGATGGCTGGGGGCACTTGGGCTGCCTGAAGAATTCCCAGGGCATTTTCTGTTGTTTATTTTCGGTTTGGGCAGCCAGGCCATTTGCATGCAGCCTGTGAAGGACGTGTGTGATGGGAAGGACACGAGTGGTGCTCCTCTGAGCTGTGCAGCCACTGCTGGCCCTGTCCTGCACACCCAGCACTCCAGGCATGCAAATAAAGGGCGTGTGGCTTTCATGCAGATGCTGCAGCTTTAAATATGAGCTGCACAGGGAAATTGCATGAAAAACACCTTTTCAGGCTAGAAGCCTGTGTGGATTAAAGGCAGTGTCACCTCAGCAGCGAGGGCAGAGCTCTGCCTGAGTGGAGAATTCCTGGTTTGGCTGGGAAGGGACCTTGAGGATGATCCCAGTCCAGCCCTGCCACGGGCAGGGGGGCCCAGCCCTCGGGGCAGCTCCTCTGGACCCCTGCAGGAGCCAGAGCTGGTTCCTGTCCCTGGCAGCCCCTCGGGCCCAGCTGCTCGTGCTGGGCTGGGCTGGCAGCTCCAGTGCCAGGTAAGGAATCCCACACAGCTCCACAGCCCTGGAACGTGGACCCTGCACACCAATCCCCTCACCAGGAAGGTTTTCCAGGCTCGGAAAAGTTTCCTGCCCCTGCTGCCAGAGCAGAGCAGAGCAGAGCAGAGTGAATCAGCTCAGCCCGGAGGCTGGGGCAGAGAGGAGAACTCTGAGGAGTCCAAAGCTGGGGTGAGGACAAGGGAGGGACAGCTGGGGTGAGGGTGTGACTGCAGAAAGGGTCCCAAGGAGCACGGTGGAAGTGCAGCACAGGCTGCAGCAGAGCTGCTCCAGTTACAGCTGAGCCAGAGGGTGGCTGACGGGGGAATTAAAAGTTGCCTGGAAATGCTGAAGGATGAAACTCAATCTGTCATCCAATTTAATCACCACGCTGGTAAAGCCCAGCTTTCTGGAAGAGACAACATAAACACAGGCTCTAGAAGGAGATTTCTTCCCTTGAGACTCCACAGCAGACCTGGAGACCTGATTGTGAAATTCCATCATTGCAGGGAGGAAAAAAAGGCCAATAATATCCTAAGCTTGTGCTCAAAGGCCACAAACTGCCATGATTTCTCTACATCTCTTTCTGCTCTTGCTTTTAAGACATGAGAGCTGGGGGAAATGACAGCAGCTCTCAGTACTGTGGGGGAGAAATCCCATTTAAATTCTTATTCATCTCCCAAAAATGAGCGACTTTAAGGGGGAGGGGGTGAATGTGCTGCATTTGCTTGGAATAGGAATACAACTTGTTATACAAAGCATGGAAAACAACGATAATCCAAGGGGAAAAAAATCTTGGCAGGCTATGAAATTCAAAAAAGGCAGAAAACTAGAAATTCTGAGCAATGGCAGAAGCAAAAAGACTGAGAGACAGCCCCTTTCCAGCGTTTTGAGAGATAAAACAGCCTTTGGGGAGAGCAGGCAGGTCTGAGGGCCCAGCAAAGGAGGCTCTTGGCAACTGATCTTAAGTATTATCTTGGCATTTTAATTTTTGCAGCCAAGAGGACTTATCACAGAAAACAGCAGGGCAGCAGACAGGCAGGAATTAAGAAAAATTTAGGCCCCCACCTCTGTGAATTGATTATAATTGGAAGCATCCACCAGCCAAGGATCCAGGCAACCAAACAGCCCAATTCAGCTATTTTCAAGTTTTTGGTAAACTGAATGAATCCCTAATAGCAGCACTCAGCTGTGGAGTGGTGTCTGCATTAAAAACTGCTTTTAAGGGGAAGAAAACAAACTCTGAAGGAATCAAAGCCCTCCTTGTCCAAGCTACTCCCAAATTCTCCAATGTGAAGAAGGTTTGTGGCAGCTGGGAAAGTGAAGGGCATGAAATGCCACACCAAGTAGGTGACAAAGAAATAAGTGCTGAAGACATCTATAAATAGAGGTGTTCAGTGCCAGCATCAGGCATTGAACAGGGCATGGTACAGGCAGAGCAAGCTTGGGAAAGGCTCCTGGAGAAGGAAGGGGAAGATGACAGGAGAGTCGTGAAGATCAGAGAGCTCTGTGGTAATTAACTCGTGTCAGGGAGAGATGAAGGTGACAGACAAAGGAGCCCTCAGGACATCAGGATGCCACGGGAAAGGGGGACACGGTGGCTGGGGAGCCTGAATGACTCAAGGATCCTTTCCCTAATTAAAGCCAGTCCCCAAAGGTCATTACACATCGTAATGAGGCACCCAGTGCAGTCTCTGCTCAGGAGCAAATGCTCAGGTGCTCAGCTGGCCCAGGCTCTGGGCTTGCCCTGTCTGTGAGCCACAGACTCACTGAGGGCACGTGGGAGAGCCTCAGCCCCCTCCCAGCCAGGAATTTCCTCTTAATAATCAATCTAAATGTACCCTCCCTCAGTTTAAAGCCATTCCCTGTGTCCTGCCCCTCCATCCTTGTCCCCAGTCCCTCTCCAGCTCTCCTGGAGCCCCTTCAGGCCCTGGAGGGGCTCTGAGCTCTCCCTGGAGCTTCTCCTCTCCAGGGGAACATTCCCACATGGGGTGGATTGTACCTGAACTGAGCTAACAGGAGAAGCTGTAGAGGCAACAGGGAGTTTGGAATGCTGTGGGGTCATTTAGTGCCCAGACAGATGGGACAGGGCATTTAAGGTGTCCCAGCATGTCCCTGAGGGTGACCTCCAGGCTGCCATTCCTTCCAAGAGGAGCACCCACAGTCCATGGAAGAGCTGCTGGAGTTCAGCCTTTGCTGTGTGTAGTACTTTCCAGGCCTGCTACTAAATCACTGATAAAAGATTTTAAGTAAAATCCTGCAGAAAACAGAGTTTCAGCTGAAAACACTGCAGGCTGTGCTTGTGGCTTCCATAAACCCCATCTGAACCCAGATGAGGTCAGGACAGCATCCAGATCCTGCTAGGAGAGCACTTGGAAACCTTCACAGGGCTTGGTTTCATGGAGCAGAGAGCCTTTTAATCTCTCACTGCAGAGGCAGTTTTGGAAAGGGAATCTGCTTGAAGTCGTGTCCCATGTGGACATCGCTCCCTTTCCTCGTTAATGGATGGCTTCTGTCAGAGCTGGCCTCAGAGCAGTTTTCAAAGGCACTGAATTAATTCTCCTCCCTCTGAGAACAGGCTCCCATGGCTGCTGTCTCCTCTCCTTGGCCATGGAGTCTTTGGAAGGGAGAATTAGGGATAATCAGTTTGTCACAAGTGTCAGGAACGCGCTGCACAGAGCTTTACATGCTGACAGAGTGGTGCTGGTTGTAACCAGCCCAAGCATTTCCCTAAAATTAGTGTCTAAATAAATCCATTCCTCTGGGAAAGCATCTGCTTGGGAATTAAATTATTCCACATCTGAACATTAGCAGGATTTTTGCTAAACTTGAGCTGTCACCCTACCAGAGCACAATTAAACATTAAGTCTGCAAAAATTCCTCAGGAAACCTGAGAAGTCAAATGTGAAACCACTGAAAAGAACCAATGACTTCAACGTCAAATTGCTGCTTCAGCAAATGGAAGCAGATTTGGGGCACTGGGGGAAGATGCAATTTCTGGGTTGAGAAGATGAGCCAGAGCCATAATGAGTGTTTTGCCAAGCCTGTATCTAGTTTCAAAACCTTCCCACAGTCATCCCAAATAAGCACTGGTGAGAGGGAGTCATTAAAGAGGGGATGGACTGAGAGCAGCCTGAGCATTAATGAATGAGTGCAGGTTTGCAGCAGAGCTCGTTCCATGGGGGAACTGCTCAGGTTCTCACATGGGGACGGGGCTCTGGCAAAAGCAGGATGGGAAAGCAGCTGCAATGAGCCTTGCTGTGTCCCACCAGGGCTCCAGCAGCTGAGCTCTGCAGCCTCACAGCACTGCTGCTCCCAGCCTCCCCTCCCCACAATGGCTGGGCTGGATGGGACCTAAAGGATCACCCAGTGCCACCCCTGCCATGGCAGGGACACCTTCTATGATCCCAGGGTTCTCCAAGCCCTGTCCAGCCTCGCCTTGGGCACTGCCAGGGATCCAGGGGCACCCTGTGCCAGGGCCTGCCCACCCTCCCAGCAAGGAATTTCCTCTTAATAAACAATCTAAATGTATCCCCCTTCAGCTAAAGCCATTCCCTGTGTCCTGTCCCTCCATTCCTTGTCCCCAGTCCCTCTCCAGCTCTCCTGGAGCCCCTTCAGGCCCTGCCAGGGGCTCTGAGCTCTCCCTGGAGCTTCTCCTCTCCAGATGAACATTCCCAGCTCTCCAGCCTGGCTCCAGCCCTGCAGCAGCTCCAGCTCCCTGTGCTGTTGGATCAGGGCTGGGGCAGCTCTGCAGTGGGGTCTCACCTGAAGGGCAGCTCACCTGAAGGGCAGAGGGGCAGAATCCCCTCCCTCAGGATCACCCAGGAGCACCAGGATCCCCTCCCTGCTGCTCCCTGTGTCCCCCAGGGCAGAGCTGTGGCCATTCCCTCTCTGTGTCCCTCTGTGTCCCCCAGGGCAGAGCTGTGGCCATTCCCTCTCTGTGTCCCTCTGTGTCCCCCAGGGCAGAGCTGTGACCATTCCCTCCCTGTGTCCCCCAGGGCAGAGCTGTGACCATTCCCTCCCTGTGTCCCTCTCTGTGTCCCCCAGGGCAGAGCTGTGACCATTCCCTCTCTGTGTCCTTCTGTGTCCCCAGGGCAGAGCTGAGGCCATTCCCTCTCTGTGTCCCTGTGTCCCCATGTCCCCCCAGCCAATCCCTGCAGTGACCCCGGGCTCCTGCCCTGCTCCAGCAGCCACAGCCCAGCCCTGACTCCTCCCCAGGAGCTGCACAGAGACAGGAGAGGAAATAAAAAGGAACAGAGGCAGGGGGAAAGGGGCCTGACTGCAGAACTGCTGGGCAGGCGCTTCCAGGAGCTCTGGGATGTGACCAAGGCCATGGGCTCAAGGGAAAGGTGGCAGAAGGGCAGCAGTGCCCCTGACTGCCCTCTTCACTGCACAAAGCCATGAGTGTAATTATGCCCTGTGTTAATTACAGCCCAGACTCGCCGCCTCCACAAATGCACTCAGGTGTTTTAGCAGAGGTGACTCCTTTTTAATATTCTGGCTGGGCCAGAGGAGCAAGGCCTTGCTCTTCCTCACCAGCTTTAAACCTTCACCATGAAATGGAGACTGATAAAACCAAGAAACACTGAAAGAAACTTTCCTTACTTGTTCAGACACTGGAATTCCAGCATAACACCCCCAGGTCCTCCGTGGAGCACTGGAGCTGACAGGAAGGGCTGGTGCTGGGGAAATCCCAGGAACTGGGACCACAGGAGCCCCTGCATCTTCCCAATCTTCTTTCACTGCAGGGATGGTGCCTTGCAGGAAAAAGAAACCATTTCTTCCTTTGCTGATGGTTCTGCTGACAAGGTCCTGCACCAAACTCTCCGTGAGCTGCCACCAAGTTGGGCTTTGGTCTGGGAGAACAGAACCAACAACAGAATTGGGCAGGGTGCTGAAATACCTTTGGAGTAAGGATTGTGTGCAAGGTTTCTCTAGGATTACATTAAAAGAGAAGAAATCCTAGAGGGTTTGTGATGAAAGAGAACATTTTTTGTCTGCATGGTAAACACGCCCCGTTATTAAAGCGCATTAGGATGTGATTTGTAACCAAATATTACAAATATGGCTATTTATTACCAAATTATCCCTGGTAATCCCTCAGGGCTTCCCAGGCAGGACACTCCAGCATGGAGAGAGGGGAGATCATCTGTCCTCTGGCAGCTGGCAGCAGACAGGCTCTATTCAGAGAGAAAACTAGGCCCAAACTGCAGGAACAGCTCAGGAAAAGCAAGGCTGTTCTTAGGGAGGGTTGGAGCACCCACAACCGACTGCTCAACCCCAAAAAAGGCAAGGGCGGGGGGCTTGGCTGTTTGCTGCTGTTCATTTATCACTGAAATGCACCAAGCTGAAAACAATCAGCATATTTTGGAGCACTGATGTTCATTAGAATAAAATATTTCCTTTTCTGCCAGGCCAGCAGAGGAAGTGGAACCCAAGCCCCGAGATGGCACCGTGATATTGTGCAGAGCCTCACCACAGCCCCGGGGGGAGCAGCTTCAGCTGAGCCCCACAGCAGCTCTGTCTGGTTCTAATCTTTCCAGGCCATTAATCCTGCAGCAGTTAAAGCTGCCAAACAAAGAGACAGCGTCAAATAGACATTTTGGGCATCTACATCTCTGGAACCATGTGCAGGAAGGATTGCTGCTATTGTTTCTTCAGGGAGTCATGGAAGCACGGGATCCCAGAGTGGTGTGGCTTGGAAGGGATCTCCAAACTCATCTCCTGCCATGGGTGTGGAAATGAGTGTGTGATGCTGCTCTCTGTCACCTGGGGGTGGCTGTGGCAGGTCCTGCTCCTGGCTGTGTGCCATGGGAGCTGTGGGGCTGGAGGGACACTGGGGGTGAAGGGAAGGGATTCAGGATGTTGCCAAACTCCACACTTCTAAAAAGACCAGGCCTTCCATCCCTGCGCCTCCTGTCCCCACCTCGAGCACCCCTCATTCAGGAGCTGGGCTCCATGGTCCTTGTGGGCCCTTCCAACTCAGGATATTCCATGATTTACACGTGGGAAAAACACTCAGGGGGTGCCAAAAAGCACCTTCTGCCCAGTTTGTCCACGCTGACATACAAACCCCACAAAGGATCACGTTCCAGCGCTCAAATAATCCCACTGGCACAAATCTTGGCTGCTGCTATTTGAATATTGAATTTCTTCTCACAGGAAGTGTGATGGAGCATGGAAGTGCCTCAGGGCACTCATTATGCTGGGGGGAGAAGATGGGAAGCCTTCGTGTCTCCTGGGCTCCTCGAAGTGTTACAGACAGAAACTCCCTGCACATGCAGCCAGGCCATGAAGTGCTGAACTGTTCTGTTCTTTTCTGCTAGAACAGCTTCTCCTCCTGGGCTGATTAAAATGTCTTGCACTGAAAGGCAGCCCCAGGAGAGCCAGGCTGCCCCGGATCAGCTGCAGAGGCAGCTCTGGCTGGGCTGCTCTGCTGGGGAGAGGAGCAGCGCTCACCACAGCACAGATCCACGGGGACCATGGCAAAGGCCAGCTCTGTTAGGCAATAACCGAGTTATTTATGAGTGGGTGGGTGGCTACATGCTTCTGTCAATAGCAACATCGTCCCACAGAAAGAAAAGACTCTTCTGGCTGTCCTGTGGTGAGGGAGGAGAAAGGGCCTGGCAGGGAGCTCCTCATCACTTCCAGGAGGAAGATAAAGCATCCGAGCCCCAGTTTGGCCATCAGCGTTCAGCAAGGCAGGGAAGCTCCTCCTTGCTTCCAGCCAAAAGCGGGCTGGGAGAGGAAGCTGCTCCGAGGGCTGGGAACAAAACACTCCGCGTTTTCCTGGGGCTCTCCTGTGGCAGCAGCAGGGTGTGAATGCGGGCAGCAGCCAGCGCTTCCCGCCCGCTCCGTGCAGAGGAGCAGCCCTGGGACAGCGCCCGGCTCCTGCTCCTGTTCCATGGGTAGGAAATGCCCAGGATGCCGCAAATTCCCTGCTGTGCTCAGCCAGGCTGGGGGCAGCGCTGCCGGGAGATGCTCTGGGGGCAGGAGCGGTGAGTGTGAGGGTGCAGGGGTGGCGACACTCAGGACAGGTGACACGGCTCCGTGCTCACCTGAACCCCGCGGTGCTGCCCCGCTGCCGCACGGAGGAACCGGCGCCTGTGACCCAGAGGGATCCGGAGCTTCAGGCGGTCTCAGCCCGCCGGAACCGGAGCAGTTCTGCGGGGAAAGGGGCTGGGAATGCCCACCCTGTCCCTCAGCCCCTCCCAGGGCCGCAGGGGTGACACAAAGGATCCCTGAGCATCCCGCAGCGCCCACCCGGGATGCCGGGATCACGGGATGCTTTGGGCTGGCCCGGCTGGCACAGACAGGACGGGCACAGGGGGACAGCCCTCGGTGACATGTGGCTGCTCCCAGGGTGGCTGCTCCCCATCTCAGGGGCTTTGCCGGCATCCAGCAGAAGCCAGGCGGACATTCCCGGAGCTCTCCTGTCCGGAGGCGCTGCTGGACGCTCCCTCCAGTCCCCCGAGCCAAACCGCGCCTGGTGCCCGGCCCAGCCCGGAGCTGCAGCGCTGCTGTCCCGGTGCCTGCCCGCTGCTCCGTGCCCAGCTTCCAGGCGGTTCCCAGTGCCCTCAGGGGCGTCGGGGAATTGTTTTCCAGGGGCTCCAGCTGCTGCCTGGCAGCGCCCAGAGACCCCGGGGCAGCCTCGCTCCTCCCGAGCCCCGGCAGCAACAATGGCGCCTTTGTCCGCGGCTCCCGACGGCTCCATGGCCGCTGCCAGCTCTGCGGGCAGGACACGGCTCCCGGGCCCGGACACCCGGACAGCAGCTGCTGCTGCTCCAGGGAATATCCCTCTCCTTGCTTCTTCTCCTGCCCAGCGGCTGCCGCAGCTCAGAGCGGGCCCTGCTCGGCCCCAGCCCCGCTGGGGACACGAATGGTGGCTCCCATCCTGCCTGAGGTGAATTTGGGGTGAAACGCCCCGGGAACAGGCCCTGGGACACAGTGAGGGCTGTGCTGGGCACGGGGAACACAGGCAGCCCTGGCACCCAAAGCCGCTGCTGCAGAGAGCTCCTGGTCACAGCTCCCGACAAAATCCGCACTGGGAGCAGCTCCACATCCCAGCAGCACCGCAGGCAGCCCCGGGCAGCTGGGAGCAGCTGGGAACGGGAACAAACAAACACCCTCAGGGCATGCAAAGGCCTCTGTGCACAGCTGCAGTGTGGGGCTGGGGTGTGCACGTACCGGGGCACGGGGAGCTCCTCTGCTGCCCGGGACAGTGCCTGGCAGGGCCCTGAGGGTGAGCTCTGCCCTGAGAGTGAGCCCTGCCCTGAGGGTGAGCCCTGCTGCCCGGGACAGTGCCAGGCAGGGCCCTGAGGGTGAGCTCTGCCCTGAGAGTGAGCCCTGCCCTGAGGGTGAGCCCTGCTGCCCGGGACAGTGCCAGGCAGGGCCCTGAGGGTGAGCTCTGCCCTGAGAGTGAGCCCTGCTGCCCGGGACAGTGCCAGGCAGGGCCCTGAGGGTGAGCTCTGCCCTGAGAGTGAGCCCTGCCCTGAGGGTGAGCCCTGCTGCCCGGGACAGTGCAGGCCGTGCCCTGAACCTGAGGGATGCCCCCGCCCTGAGGGATGGCTGTGCCCTGAGGGGAGCTCTACTGCCCGGGACAGTGCCAGGCAATGCCCTGACCCTGAGGGTGAGCTCTGCCCTGAGGGTGAGCCCTGCTGCCCGGGACAGTGCCAGGCAATGCCCTGACCCTGAGGGATGGCTGTGCCCTGAGGGGAGCTCTACTGCCCGGGACAGTGCCAGGCAATGCCCTGACCCTGAGGGTCAGCTCTGCCCTGAGGGTGAGCCCTGCTGCCCGGGACAGTGCCAGGCAATGCCCTGACCCTGAGGGTGAGCTCTGCCCTGAGGGTGAGCCCTGCTGCCTGGGACAGTGCCAGGCAATGCCCTGACCCTGAGGGTGAGCTCTGCCCTGAGGGTGAGCCCTGCTGCCCGGGACAGTGCCAGGCAATGCCCTGACCCTGAGGGATGCCCCGGCCCTGAGGGATGCCCCTGCCCTGAGGGGAGCTCTACTGCCCGGGACAGTGCCAGTCAATGCCCTGACCCTGAGGGATGCCCCGGCCCTGAGGGATGCCCCTGCTCTGAGGGGAGCTCTACTGCCCGGGACAGTGCAGGCCATGCCCTGACCCTGAGGGATGCCCCTGCCCTGAGGGATGGCTCTGCTGCCCAGGGATCACTCTGGCAGTGCCCTGAGGGATGGCTCTGCCCTGAGGGGTGCCCTGCTGCCCAGGAACAGTGCCAGGAGTGCCATGAGGGATGGCTCTGCTGCCCACAGATCACTCTGGCAGTGCCCTGACCCTGAGGGATGGCTCTGCTGCCAGGCCCAGGGAGGAGCAGGTCCTGCTGCTCCCCAGTGGGACATGCTGGAGGAGACGAGATGAGGGGAGAGCAGCTCTCCTGTGGAGGGCCGGGCTGTCGGGCCTGGAGAAGAGAAGGCCGTTCCCCCTTACCCTGTCACTCCAGGGCCTTGCCCAGTGTCCCTCCCCATCGTTCTTGTGGCTCCTTCAGGCACTGGAAGGCCTCGTTGAAATCACCCCAAAGCTTCTCTTTTCCATGCTGAACGATCCCAATTCTCTTTCCTTGCAGCAGAGCTGCTCCATCCCTCTGATCACCTTGGTGGCCCCATCTGGACTGGGTCCAAGAGATGGATGCTCAGAACTCTCACCCAATTCCAGCCACGCTGGATGGAGGGGAGAGGACTGCTGGGGCTGCTGGGGATGTGACCAGTGCAAAACTGTGGCACCACTCCTGCTGCAACAGGAAAATGTCTGGGACCAAACTCATCCCCTCCACACACAAAACACCGGCTCTGCACACGGGAGAGCCCCAAACACAGCCCCAATTTCCCTTGTGCTCGCTCTGCCAGGGCAGACCCCACATTTCCTGGGACCCTGGTGATACTGGCAGAGTTCCCATCAGCACAACATTCCCCCATGGATCTCAGCACTCGCCAAACTGGTTCAGTGGGTTTGGATCCTTTGTCGTGCTGCTTCCCAAAGCAGGGCTCTTATCCTGAACCTGCTTCCCAAAACAGGGCTCTGTCCCCCAAAGCAGGGCTCTGCCCCCACAAAGCACAGCTCAGCCCCCCAAAACACAGCTCTGCCCTCAAAGCACGGCTCTGCCCGGGCCCAGCTGTGCCTCTGGGACCGTCCAGCCCCGGGAGGAGGAGGATGGTGGGAGGAGGAAGCAGGGCTGAAGCAGGGCTGAACCGGGGACAAACCCCATCAGCGCTGGCACCTGCTAATTATGGCATTGGCAGTGCCACCACAGGCAGGACTGTGGCTGCTCCCAGGGCACAGCCCAAAGCCTGGCACCTCCTGTGCCCTCTCCCAGGGCACAGCCACCTCCTGGCACGGGCAGCCTGTGCCCAGAAAGCTCCTTGGGGAGCCCCCACTGATCCGTGCTGGGTGTCACAGAGCCCTGATGTCACACGGGTCACACCCTGAGGCAGCTGCCAGGTGACCCTGGGTGCCAGCTCGGGATTCCCTTGTGGGGTTTCCTGAGCAGCCTGGGGCAGGAATGCCAGTGAGGAGGTGACAGAGACCAGCAGCGCAGAGCTGGGGTTGTGCCCGCCCGTGGCACCTGGCAGGGGGTGGCAGGGGTTACCCGTGGGGTGTTTGCACCCACTGATCTCCCAACACAGAGCAGCCACCAATCTCCTTCCCCACGCTGCTCAATTCCTTCAGGGGACACTGCCAGGACCCAGCTCCAGAGCCCCCAGCAGGGTCCCACCTTCTGTGCCACCAAAGGTGGTGGCAGGAGCCACCCCAAGGGGACAATCCTGAGTGGAGAGGGAGCTCCAGCAGAGTTCCACCCTGCCTCCAGCTGCCGTGGGGCCCCCTCCCCAATTCCCTTCCCTCCCTGGCCCCGAGCTGCTTTCAGTGTCATTCCTGTGGTGGCACAACCATGGCCATGTCCCCGTGGTGGCAGAGCCGTGGCCATGTCTGGCACAGAGATGTCCCCGTGGTGGCCATGTCTCTGTGGTGGCACAGCCGTGGCCATGTCTGGCACAGGGATGTCCCTGAGGTGGCCATGTCTGGCACACGGATGTCCCCATGGTGGCCATGTCTCTGTGGTGGCACAGCCATGGCCATGTCTGGCACAGAGATGTCCCCGTGGTGGCCATGTCTCTGTGGTGGCCATGTCTCTGTGGTGGCACAGCCATGGCCATGTCTGGCACAGGGATGTCCCCGTGGTGGCCATGTCTCTGTGGTGGCCATGTCTCTGTGGTGGCACAGCCATGGCCATGTCTGGCACAGGGATGTCCCTGAGGTAGCCATGTCTGGCACACGGATGTCCCCGTGGTGGCCATGTCCTTGTGGTGGCACAGCTGTGGCCATGTCTGGCACAGAGATGTCCCACAGGCTGGGGGATTTCCCTCACAGAGCAAAAGAGAAGGAAGGAAAGGGCTCTTGGCCATGTTCCTCTTGGCTTCCTTCCACTTTCTGCTTTTGATGTTGTTGTCCCTTTTTGCAGCTCCTTGCTCGAGCCCCGGGCAGCGTGGGGAGTTCAGCCAGCAGCAGCAGCCGGGGAGGGAGAGCAGCACACACAGCCCTGGGCAGGGCTCCCGACGGGGCTGTGCCCCCCAGAGCAGCCAGAGCCCAGACAGACCCCTCTGGTGCCATCTCAGTGACATCCATCCCTTCTCCAGAGGTGCCCGAGGGCCTTCAGACACCCCAGAGAGTGGCCCCGTGTGCAGGAGGTGACACTGAGGGGACGAGGCTGGATGGGACACAGGGGGACCTGAAGGGCTGCCTGCCCCCACTGCCACTTGCACTCTGCCCCTCCAGGGGAGGGATTTGGGGTCAGAAAATCCTGTCAGTGCCACCCTTGCCCGCTGCCTCTGCTGCCTGGGGTTGGTGGCAGTGACAGATCTGATGGTACCAGTGCATCCAGCAGAGCCTGCTCCCCTCAGGAAGGAGAACTGGGGGGAAGCTGTCATTGCTTCGTGCTCTGTGCCACCCCAGATCCCCCTGTGCCACTGCCTTTGAGCAGCCCCCAAGGCTGCCCTGGGAGCATGGCAGGAGCCAGGGCCCAGCACAGGGACAGGCACAGGGACAGGGCCACCCTGGGTCCCTGACCTCCAACAGGGACCTTGCACCCTGCCTGGCAAACCCCGCTCCTTGCTGCTGCCCAGGATCCCTGGCACTGTCCCCTGGCCCTGTGGGGAGCTGGCACTGTTCCCTGGGCCTGTCCCTGTGCAGCTGTGCCCAGAGGGAGCCCAGGTGAGGACCAGGCCGTGGCACAGCAGGAGCACCCGTGCAGGAGGGGCTGTGGGCACTGGGGTGTGATGGGGCCTGGGAATGTCCCTGTGGGAGCAGCCAGCACCCAGTCCCAATCCCACAGAAACCCAGCTGGCAGCCCGGCCCCAGCCTGGCACCAACATTTCCAGGAATTGGGGGCACTGCTGCCCACACAGCAGCTCTCCAGGAGCCAGCTTGGCACTAAAGGCCACTGCCAGGACAAGAAGCCAAGGATTTTCTTAAAGCAGGTTCTGCCCAGCAAAGCCACGTGAATCCCCCTCAGGAAACAATCCACTCACCGAGGTACAGCCAAGATTTCAGCCCAGGCAATTCCTGCTGTGCCTTCTCCTTGCCAAACCCCTCAGCTCTGGGGAGAGGGGGCTCTCCCAGCCACTGCCTGACACATCTGGCAGTGCCACTTGCAAACCTGCAGGAGCTTGGCCTGCTGGGGAGTTTTAGTGAATTTTACCTGATTGGAACCTCAGCCCAAAGCAGCAGCCCTCAGGCCCTGCAGAGATCCTGCTTTGCCCTTTCCTGGGTCTCACCCCGTGCTCCTGCCTCCAGCTGGGACAATCCCTCCTGGCCCAGCAGAGCCTCAGCTGGGGCAGCTTCACTGGACAAAAAACTACAGAAAATTCCAAGTTTGGGATTCACAGGGGCTGGGCCTGTGCAGGGCAGGAATAGGGATGTGGGAAAGGAGCAGGGATGTGGGAACAGGCTCCCAGAGGCCTGGGAAGAGCTGCTGCACAAAGAAAACAGGAGGCAAAAAGGCAAAGACAGAAGGTTTGTTTGAGAAGATGCACGAGGATTTAAAACAGAAAATTACCTGGTTATGGCCAAAATCACATTTTGGCTGTTCTTAAGGGAGCCTGAACGCCCCTGAGGCAGCACTGGGGGGATGTCCAACACCCACTGCCAATTCCCAAGGGAATGCAGGGGCTCCAGGAGCTGCTGGCCCTTTACAGCTGGCCTTTATTAGCCCCAAAGACAGAGCATGAGAGTCCTTTAGGCCACAAAGGTAACGGGGCATGGGAGGAAGCACCGAGCTCTGCAGCGTTCAGGAGCTGGGGGCTGAGGCTAATGAAGGTTTAAGCTGCTTTCAGCCTCAGTTTTCAGGGTGACAGATGGAGGGAAGGGGGAAGGAAAGCCCACCCCGTTCTCTGCCCGAGCCTCCCGAGGCTTTGGAGGCACCGTGCTGGATTTCCAGGGAAGCTTTTCCCTCTGACCCCATTGTTGGCCTCCTGCTCAGCTGTGACTGCCCCAGCAGGGATGGAGTGAGGGGAGCACATGGCTCTGGCACTCAGGGGGCAGCAGCCCCGATGGTGGAACCCCAGATGGTTTGGGTTCAAGGCACCTCAAAGCCCACCCAGTGCCCACCCGCATGGCAGGGACACCTCCCACTGTCCCAGGTGCTCCCACCTGGCCTTGGGCACTGCCAGGGATCCAGGGGCAGCCTCAGCTGCTCTGGGAGTTGATCCTGGAAGCAACAAGCAAAGACACAAAAAGCATCCAGCACCAGCCTGGGGTTCTGCCACCATGGGCAAGCAGCTCATCCCTGTCCTGTGCAAGGAGATGTGCAGGCAGTAACTTGGGGGTTTAGGACTTCATTCCCTGTGCCTACAGTTTTGAGTTTGGATCCTGTTTAGATCCCTCTCACACAGAACAAGGTGGGCAGGGACAGGGGGGGCTCCCCTGCGCCCCTCTGGGGTTTCAGCCATTCCCAGTCCCTGCACTGCTGGGACTCAGCCACGCCACCCAGCCCAGAGCCCGAGCACCAGGAGGGTGGGAAGGGAGCAGAGCGAGGGAAGTGCAGCTGTGAACCAGGAGTGCTGCCATGGTTGTGCTGCAGCTGAGTGACCTTGGAAAGGAGCAGCATGAGCCAGGCCAGTGTCCATCTGCTCTTTCTGGCCAGGAGGAGTTCAACATTCCCATGGGGCAACAGCTGGATGGCAGAGTGGGACTGAGAGATCCTGCCCAGCCCTTGTGGTGCTGAGCTGGGGCTTCACCCCTGGGCTGGGCCACAGGGCAGTCTGGGGCACTCAGACCTTTCCTGACTCTCCAGCACCCCAAATCCCCTTCCCAGAGTTCAACCCTTCCCAAGGCAATGGGAGAAAATTGTAACCATCACCTCTCATTTAACATTTCATCATCTCCCCATTCAAGAGAGTCAGCTCTGAGGGAAAACAGCAAATTCCAAATTTTTTTTTAAACAAGAAAGAATTCCAAGTTTAATCCTCTTGGGAGCAAAAGGATTAACAGCAGGTTTTAAGAAATAGGTTTCAAAAAATAGCAAGTTAAAATTCCACATAAGGCACCCCCATTTCAGTATTTTTTGACATGGATACAACAGAGTGAACCAGGAAGTTCCCAGGCATGTGGAGCTTCCCAGGAACAGCAGTTTTCACCTGGAAGTTGGTGTGAGGAAGATGGATTTAGGAGTTGGGGCTGAAGTGACCCCAAAACCAGCAGCAAAGCAGTTTGGGACTGCAGAACTTTCTCAGCTGGGGGGGTCCAACACAGCTGAGGAAATTCTGCTTCCCCCATGGATAAATCCCACCTCCTGCCTTTCCTGGCAGATGGAGAGGTGCCCACAGCCACCCCCACGGAAGAGGTGTCAGAGTCAGAGCAGCTTCTGGGACCCCTCACAGCCAGGATCTGCTCTGGCAGCGTTTCAGGAGAAGAACAACAACTCACAGGCTCAGAGGCAGCAGCGACACCACTGAGAATCCTGGGATCGCCCAACTGCTGGACCCCCTCAGCTCCCAAAACCTCTCCCTCCACCAAACACCAACTCCTCCAGAAGCACCACAGACAGCCCATGAAATGAAACAGCCTGGAGCGAACGAGGTGAACGTGATGTTTATGAACAATAAGCAGTTTCCCCTCAGAAGGGCTCCCAGGGCTTCCTGCAGTGCTGGCCCAGGTGGGAATCCTGAGCCATCGTGGGATATTTCCCATTTTCCTTCCCACAATGCTACACAGAACCAAAACTGCATTGAGAAAAACAATAACCCCCCACTCCCCCCCAGCAGGTCGCCCTGGAGCAGAAACAAGGTTTAAGTACAATCCAGATGATCCAACCGCAGCGGTATTGGCTTCATTTGACTGTATTTAAATAAAATTAAGCATTTAAAAAATTAACAGGCACTACAATTCCCTGGCAGTGCTGACACCGAGCCCAGCCCCACGAGGCTGTCCCCACCCTTCCTGGGCGATCTGGGGGTGTCACACAACACAAGAAGCCACAACATTTTCACCAAGCAACGTAACCAAAAGAATCCCAAGGCAGCTCCCAGCCGGAATCCGGCTCGCGGGGCCGAGGTCCAGGTGATCCCAGGGAGGAGACAGCCCAGGGGGTGGGAGCACGGGAACACGTGGCTGTCCCACTGCAGCCCCCAGGCTGGGCAGTCCTTGCAGGTCCCTGCAGCCCTCAGAGCTTCTTGAGCCGACTGTACATCTCCCTCTTGCTCTTCTCCCCGGCCCAGGTCCGGCTCTTGGTGCGGAACCTCTTCAGGTCCTCCTTGAAGTCCTTGTGGTGCATCGGGCGGTAGCTCTGGGGCTCGCAGAAGCTCTGGGGAAACAGGAGCTGGGGTCACCTCAGTGGCACCAGGGTGCTGATCCCTGATCCCAGCACCAGCAGCAAACAGGGACAGACCCCCCTTCCAGGCAGGAGCTGCGTGGCAGACACACAGAGCCCAGGGAGATTCAGGTTACAGCCACCAAAACAAGGGCTTTGTGTACAGGGCTCTCATCCCAAATTTCCTGGCACAGAACACACGGGCTGAGCTGGTTGAGAGTTCACCTTGCAAGGCACAGACTGGGAGGATGTTCCTGCTCAGATGGTCAGAGCAGGGTGGCCGATCACGGCAAGGTCAGGTCGTGCATTTAGGGAACAATGATCACTGCGGGTCCCCTCCAGCCCTGAACATTCCACGATCCGTGTGCCTCGGGCCAGCTCCCGGCTCCCACCGAGCTGCCCTTGGCTGTCCCGTGCTGCCACCTTGAGGCCTCGGTGCCTCTCCTCAGGACAGCCCCAAGTCCACGGGGACACCCCAAACCCCGGGGCTCCCTCAGCCCAGCAGATCTCAGGGGGAGACAAAACCCGGGCAGCACTGGCTGCCATCAGCTGCAGGGCTGGGAGAGCCAGCATCCCTCAGGGAAGGAGCCGACAGCCCCATGGACAGGCCAAGCATCTCCCACCTCTCAGGGATGAGGAGCTGAGGCCTGTTTGTGTCACAGCACCAGGACAGAGCCCAGGAGCGCTGGGACCACGGAAATGCTGCAGGAGCCAAGGACGGGAGAAATGCCAGCCCCAAAGTGCTGGGAAGAGCTGGGGGGTGGGTTTTAGTTTCCTTGTCTCAATTAGAAGCTGCAAACTCCAAACTCAGGTTTTCAATTTTGCTGGTTTAGGATTGTACAAGATCTCAGGTTTCCATTTATTATCCAGCAATTACTGTCAAGCCTTGTCTTCCCCCCTGCTCTGAGCAGGCTGAAATCCTTTCTCTGAGTGACAGTTTGTTCTAAAGGGGCAGAAACCACTTCTATTTTACTTGAGACAAGTGGAAAAGCCCTTCAGCTATGGCAAGAAGACAGCTCCAAGACATGGAACAGGCTGAGCTGCTCTGGGACCAGCCCAATGAAAGAGAGAGAGGAGGAAAAGCCCCCCAGCCAAACCACTCTGCCCCAAGGAGAAGTTTGAGTAGGAAGAAATTAATATTATTTATCTGTGTGTGATAGAGACCATAGAAAGGCTTGGGTTGGAGGACTTAAAAGATTTTGTTCCACACTGTGCCATGGGCAGGGACACCTTCCACTGTCCCAGGCTGCTCCAAGCCCCTTCCCACCCGGCCTTGGACACTGCCAGGGATGAGAAATTCACATTACCCACCTGGCACCTCGAGAAGAAATCCTTGTAGCCCCCCTTGAGCACGTAGAGCTCTGGGTAGTGCAGGTTGGGGTACTCATTGCTCAGCCTGTCCTGCTCCCTCACAAACCGGCACCTGCAGGGGGAAAACCCCGTGTTAAATCCCACATTGACCCAGGAACTCCCAAAGCTGCACCCCAAACCCTCCAGGAGGAGCTGCCCATCAGGGAGAGCCTGAGCAGCCCCACAGCTCAGCGGCTTTTCCTTTCCCCTCTGAACACTGCAGTGCTCCAGCCCAGACCCAGCACGGCTCCTCACCCCCCAGGCTGTGCCAGCCCCTGCCAGAGGTGCCAACCACGCCGTGCCCAGCAAGGGGAGCCAGCCCAGCCCCTCCCAGTGCTCCCAGTGCAGCGGGAGCCCTGCCCAGGGAGAGGAGCTCACATGCGCGGGCCCCGCTCCGAGGAGAACTCGCAGTGGAACACCACGATGACGCGCTTGTCCTCCGACGGCTGGATGGGCTTCTTCAGCAGGAAATTCTGCACCTCCTCCTCCATGTGCAGGTTTATGGCACCCTGCAGGGCACAGTGCAAGCACTGAGTGCAGGGGAACGGCCACAAACTCACCCCACTCCCTTGGGAACCAATGCCTCATCGGGGCTTGCTGGAGGAGCTCTGCAACCTTCTCCCAGCACAGCTCTAATCCTCATCAGGACACCATGGACAGCCTGGAACCTTCTCCCAGCACAGCTCTAATCCTCATCAGGACACCACAGTCTGGAACCTTCTCCCAGCACAGCACCAAACCTCACCAGGACACTATGGACAGCTTGGAACCCTCCCGTAACACAGCTCCAAACCCCACCAGGGCACCATGGACAGTCTGGAACCTTCTCCCAGCACAGCTCCAAACCCCACCAGGGCACCATGGACAGTCTGGAACCTTCTCCCAGCACAGCTCCAAACCCCACCAGGGCACCATGGACAGTCTGGAATGCTCCCCTAACACAGCTCCAAACCCCACCAGGGCACCATGGACAGTCTGGAACCTTCTCCCAACACAGCTCTAATCCTCATCAGGACACCATGGACAGTCTGGAACCTTCTCCCAGCACAGCTCCAAACCCCACCAGGGCACCATGGACAGTCTGGAACTGGCTCTGTGTGATTCCTCAGCCAGGAATTCCTTCCCAATCTCCCATCCATCCCTGCCCTCTGGCAGTGGGAGCCATTCTCTGTGTCCTGTCCCTCCATCCTTGTCCCCAGTCCCTCTGCAGCTCTGCTGGAGCCCCTCCAGGCCCTGAGAGGAGCTCAAACACCACAAGGAGTCTGGGTGACCTGTTCCCGGTTATGTTTTACACAGCCATTTTTCCTTTGAGTCTGTCACTGAAATTAAGTTTAGCACTCAAATTTTAGCCTCCTGAGATATGAGGATGCTGGACACTGAGTGTCACATCCTCCTCAGGAACCTCTGTCACCCTGAGGGCCACTGCTCCTCTGCTTACAGAGAGCAGAATGTCCCCTCTTCTGAGGGAACAGCCCCTTTGTGACCCACGTGTGGGCTCAGGGTCCAAACCCAGGCAGTGGGGGAGCATGACAGGATCCCAGAGGGGCCCCTCAGGAACAACATCTCCACAGGGCCTTGGATAAAAATCAGCCCCACAGGGATCCCAGGGACCCCAGGCTGCAGCTTCACCTGCCCTGCTCTTATGGGGCCAACATACCTTGATGTGCCCCCCTTCATACTCATAGGGGTATCTACAGTCAATTATCACACACTGCTTGATGAAGCTCTCAAACTTCCCAGTCAGCACAGACACAATCTGAGAAAAAAGACCACAAAAAAAAACAGAGTTCAGTTGTTTCAAGTCATTTTTGTATTGTTCCCCAGCCCCCACTAAAGAATTTTTCTGGCTCCCTTGGAGCACTCACCATTTCGGAGTCGATGTATTTTAAATCTTGATGTTTCCCATCGACAGTGTCAAATAAATAACTCTGGAAGAGACAGGATTGAGAAAATTCCAGCTGTGAGTCATGTGGTGACAGCACAGCATCCAGCAGTTCACTCTCTGACAGACACCCTGCTGGCCAGAGCCTCTGCAGGAGTTAAAGCTCCTAAGAATGCTAAAACCAGGCACAGAATTTCGGTTTTGGCTCCTACACTAGAGGATTTCATAGGGCTTTAACCACAAATGGATCAGTTTGTGTCCAGCCTGGGCCACCCCCTTTCTCACCAGCAGCCTCTCCTGGTTGTCTGAATACCAAGGAATTGTTAAGGTTGGAAAAGACCTCCAAGACCAAGTCCAAAGAAGCAAGGCAGGTTTATGAGGGAACAGAAGAGCCTCTCTAAAGAGAAGTGTTTTTCTGGGCTGGTTTGAGACATCCCCACCAAGAGAGGCCCTTAAAAAACTCCATTCAAACACTTGGCCATGGAATCTCTGGAATTACCTTGGAGAAGTCCCCGATAAGGTCCCTCTGGTCACTGTCCAAAATGCTCTCAATCTCTGCTGTGGAGGGCTGGGTCCTCACCAGCTTCAGGCTCTGCAGGACACAGGTCAGAGATCCTTGAGGACACACACATCCCGTTCCCTGCTTCCCACAGCTGACAGCTTGGAGTGCACTGCCAAGCCCTGAACTGCCCCCTCAGCTTCCCTGCTCAGGGCAGAGCTCAGGCTCAGCACAGTGGAATTGCTGCCCCAAAATCCACCTGGAAAAGCTCCCACCAACCTTCACAAACCAGACCCCAGCTCTGCATGTCCCCTCCTCAATTCTGTGTCACAAACTGGATGCTGAGCCACCAACCGTGGAGTCCTCAGAAGTTCCTGGCAGGCTTTTCCTCTTCTTGCTTTTCCCTGGGGAATTCTCCTCCTGGGACCTCTCCATCCTCTTCTGGGTGGTTCTTCCTGCAATGCTTGACATGGATGAAGAGCCAAACAGCCGGCACCGCTTGGCCTGCGAGGGAGGAGAGGAGTTGAGTTGTCCAGCAAAGGTTTATAAAAGAAAATAAACACAACTCAGGCTTTCAGATTATTCCAATCTTGGCCTCATTTAAGGCACCACCACTGCAGAGCAACAGGGGGCTGTTAATCTGAATAATCCAGGCTTTGCATTTCCAGTAACACTTGTTACTGGGGGAGCTTGGGGCAGCATAAGCAAGATAAAGAGCCAGCAAAATGCTCTACATCAATTAGCAGCCAATTTATCAGCAGATTAAAGAGCTTTCTGCTGGAGCTCCTTTCCCAGTCTGTTATCAAAGCATCAGGTTACAGCATTCCAGGTGAGTCCCTGCAGAGTGAATTCCACATACGCCAAGATTCTGATAAGGGAAGTCAAGACCTTCTCACATTTATGAAGTGCAAGAAGAAATTCTATTCCTATAAACACCAATTGTTCCACACTGCCAGAGTCTGCCAGGTGAACAGCCCCAAGGGAATTGTTCAGGGGATTATGTCAGGGCTTGTTGTGCTCTCAGGGATGCAGGGGGTGACAGTCCCTGTTCCTTGTGGGGACTCACCCTGCTGTCTGCTCTCAGGGGTGCAGGGGTGACAGTCCCTGTCCCTTGTGGGGACTCACCCTGTCTGCTCTCAGGGGTGCAGGGGTGACAGTCCCTGTCCCTTGTGGCACACTCACCCTGCTCTCAGGGGTGCAGGGGGTGACAGTCCCTGTCCCTTGTGGGACACTCACCCTGCTCTCTGCTCTCAGGGGTGCAGGGGTGACAGTCCCTGTCCCTTGTGGGGACTCACCCTGTCTGCTCTCAGGGGTGCAGGGGTGACAGTCCCTGTCCCTTGTGGGACACTCACCCTGCTCTCAGGGATGCAGGGGTGACAGTCCCTGTCCCTTGTGGCACACTCACCCTGCTCTCAGGGATGCAGGGGACAGGGGGTGACAGTCCCTGTTCCTTGTGGGACACTCACCCTGCTCTCTGCTCTCAGGGGTGCAGGGGTGACAGTCCCTGTCCCTTGTGGCACACTCACCCTGCTCTCAGGGGTGCAGGGGGTGACAGTCCCTGTCCCTTGTGGGACACTCACCCTGCTCTCTGCTCTCAGGGGTGCAGGGGTGACAGTCCCTGTCCCTTGTGGGGACTCACCCTGTCTGCTCTCAGGGGTGCAGGGGTGACAGTCCCTGTCCCCTGTGGGACACTCACCCTGCTCTCAGGGATGCAGGGGACAGGGGGTGACAGTCCCTGTCCCTTGTGGGACACTCACCCTGCTGTCTGCTCTCAGGGGTGCAGGGGTGACAGTCCCTGTCCCTTGTGGGGACTCACCCTGCTGTCTGCTCTCAGGGGTGCAGGGGGTGACAGTCCCTGTTCCTTGTGGGACACTCACCCTGCTCTCAGGGATGCAGGGGTGACAGTCCCTGTCCCCTGTGGGACACTCACCCTGCTGTCTGCTCTCAGGGATGCAGGGGACAGGGGGTGACAGTCCCTGTCCCTTGTGGCACACTCACCCTGCTGTCTGCTCTCAGGGATGCAGGGGTGACAGTCCCTGTTCCTTGTGGGGACTCACCCTGTCTGCTCTCAGGGATGCAGGGGTGACAGTCCCTGTCCCTTGTGGCACACTCACCCTGCTGGCTGCTCTCAGGGATGCAGGGGACAGGGGGTGACAGTCCCTGTCCCCTGTGGGACACTCACTCTGCTGTCTGCTCTCAGGGGTGCAGGGGGTGACAGTCCCTGTCCCTTGTGGGACACTCACCCTGCTGTCTGCTCTCAGGGGTGCAGGGGTGACAGTCCCTGTCCCTTGTGGGGACTCACCCTGTCTGCTCTCAGGGATGCAGGGGACAGGGGGTGACAGTCCCTGTCCCTTGTGGCACACTCACCCTGCTGTCTGCTCTCCTCATGACCAGCGGCGCCGTCCAGAGGCTGGACACATCCGAGGGCATCTCCTCATCGTTCTGCAAGAGAGGGAAATCCTGCTCATCCCCACCACACACACACTGCAGGTACAGCTCCTGCCTGCCCCAGCTGCACAGCCCAGCTGGAGCCAGCTCCAGAGCAGCTGCAGGGATTTAACTCCATCCCCAGTGCAATTCTTCAGGAAATAATGGAACTGGGCAGAAACGTGTTGGACAAGGTGAGTTTATCAATTCACTGACTGATTAACAAAGATGAGCCTCCAGGGCTTTCAGCATTTCAAAGTCCCTTGGGTTTACAGTTTTGTATCTAAGTGGCTCAAAGCAATCACCACCTCTGACTTTTTCAGCAAGTTTCTAAAGAGAAATGCCAACTGCTCAAATAATTCTCTCAGTCCTCAAACTAAAAATAATTCACTTGTTCAGAGCCCAAGCAAATCCCACTGGCTGCACTGGGAAAGAGCAGTTATAAGATAAAGGCACCCCAGTGTGAGTTAGAAAAGATGATGAGAACTAATTAATCTCCTTGTGGGACACGTCCCTGCCCGTGTGAAGGGGATTGGAGCTGGATAAGCTTTAAGGTCCCTTCCAACCCAGAGCAGTCTGGGCCTCTGTGATTGCCAAAAACCCAGTCTGAGCACCCTGACTGCAGCCACAGCACACCAGACACATCGGGCAGAGCTGATTTGGGGATTTCCACCCCATCCCCTCTGCACACACCTTCAAGTCCTGGTCATCCAGCAGCTCCATGAAGCCATCGTCATCCTCACTCTCCGAGGAGGGCAGGGAATGCTGCTGCAGGAAGGCTGCCCTGGAGCTCTCCTGTTCCCCAGAGGCTGTTTCCCCCACGGGCAGCTGAGGGGAGACAGAAGGAGTTTTAACAGCATTCCCTCTGCTCCCTGCAGGATGCTGCAGCCAAGGAGGGGCCACCAGGGCTCCCTGCACTCCAGGAACACCGTGGTCATCATCCCCAGCCCTGAGCTGCAGCACAGGCAGGGATCAGCAGGATTCTGGAAGGGCTGCTGGATCCAGGCAGCTGAGACAAGGCTTGGCCCCCCAGCTCTGGCTCTGTACAGTGGTTTTTCAGTTGCTTTTTTTAAACAACAGGGTATGAATAAGGTAAATTTTCTCCCTGGATGTCACATCTGGACACAAAACCCAGCTGCATTTACAGAGTTTGGTTTGTTGTTCCAAATGCATCTGCCTGAACATTCAGTATCAGCTTTACTGATCATTTCATTCCAAACCAATGTCCAGGCTCCCTTCACTTACTGAGCAGAACCCCAGCTCTGTCCTGACTCATCTTTCCCAGAACAATGTTTCAAATTTCTCATGAGCCAAAGGTGAGAAGAATTCTCTTATCTGGCAGGCAAAAAAACTTATTTATCTGACATCACCCCTTCAGAACCGTGATTTGGTTATTTTGAGGGCAGAGAATTAGGTGAGAATTAGTTGAGAAGAACCAAGTACCTGGGCTGGAGATGAATTCTGCCTTGCTGCAGGAACACCCCTCCCATCACGGAAGCCACGAGAAGCTGGTTTGGTTGGCTTCTTGAACTCAAATGATTCCTGAAATAAAAAACAGCAAAATGATCATTTTACCAAAATTACAAACTGTGTTCAGCTGCTTGGATCCTTTTATCTTTTCCATTTTGTTAAACTGCCTGACATTTTGGATTCAAGCTCCCTGCTGCCAACAGAATAGTCTGAAGGTGAATGTTTTCAAATTAAAGTTGTTACAGCAGTGCTTCACCCAACACAATCCAGCATTTATGCTCTTGGCATCACCTACAGGCTTCAGGGCTTCTCTATTCCTGTCAGCCAGTTCTCTGCAGAATAAATAAATCATTCTTGGAGGCACCAAGCACTGACACCTCACTGCCCACAGGATTCCCAGCAGCCAGGGCAGGCCCAGGACACTGAACCCCAGAGGAACCAGAGCTCCCCATGGCAGCAGTGGGGACAGCCAGGGGTGACCTCCCCAAACCCCTCCTGGAGGCAGCTCCTGCCCAGAGCAAGCAGGGGAACAGATTTTCCTCTGCCACAGCCAGAAAGGAGCCAGGGCCAGCGGCACCAAGGCAGAACTGGGCAAAGCCCTCCCCATTTTCATTAACCTGCTAACAGCTCTGATCAGGGCTGCAAGTTCCCTTCAGAAAAGCCGAGTTAAAGGTGGCTGTGCCTGAAGAACAGCCTGGCAGGCACCTGAATCCTCTCCCATCACATTCCCTGTGCAGGGATGTGCTAATCCAGCTGTCCCTCCCCTCCCACAGGCATCAGGAAACAGCACTCACATTTTCCTTATTTTCATCCTGATCCAAAGGCTGGAAAGCATCAGTGTCCAGAGAGTCAGAGTGGTTTCTCTTCAGAGCAGGGCTGGAGCCCAGCAGGCTTTGCTACAACACAGAAGGGACAGCTCAGGACTGTGCAGCAGTCCTTGCACAAGCACATTTCAAGCACTAAAGGGGTTAACAAAGGCTGGAAAGCCTCTGACTACAGATTTTGCCCACCCTGTGCAGGAATCCTCTGCTGACATCTTGGTACAGGGACCAAAATGCTTCAGTGCAGCAGAGATGGAGCCACACCACAGAAATTTTACACTAAATTAAGTGAGATTGGGAATTTACAAACTGCAGTTCTGACATTAAGCACCCCAGCAGCTGGTGTTGAAGCCAGAAAATTAACAAGTATTCAACTAAATGCATTCAACCAAAACCATGCTAAACCCTTTAACATGTATAAAACATCAATCACACTCTCACTTACTGGCAGGGAATGGATTCTTCTGAAAGGTATTCGAAGGCTACAACAAAAAAGAACCAAAATTATTTCAACATTTTGCTTTAAAAGGCAGGGACATGCATAGAAATCACCCCCCAGTTCCATAATCTAAAAGAGACACCGAGGAAGAATTTAAAATAGAATTATACTTACTTCAGCCTGCTGGCTTTGATCGCTTTCTCAAACCTAAAAGCAAAAGATCACAGGTTGGACTTGAAGATCTTCGAGGTCTTTCCCAAATTAAATGTTGCTGTGGTTCTAAAGGCACAGACTTAAACCAAATGTTAAAAGGTGCAATTCAGCCAGCCCTTGGTGCAGCCCCAGGCTGCAGGTGGGTGCCAGTGCCATGTGGCTGGCACAACAGCCAGCTGAGAGGCAGCACTGCAGTGCCCTGGGCAGGGGCAGGGCCAGGCCCAGCATTCCAGCTCAGGAGCACAGGGAGAGGGGCAGCAGGGGAGCCCCAGGGCGCTGTGCCAGCAGAGGAAAGCCCTGCCCAGGCCTCACCAGCCCAGGGTGGTGGGTTAACCACGCCAGGTTTCACACAGGGGCACTCACGTGTCCTCCATGGCGTCGTGGGAGCTCGCAGGGCCGGGAGAATCCAGAGCCAAACCTGCACAGGAGACACAGATTTCCCACTCATTTATAGCCAGGGATATCACAGATTTCCCACTGATCCATACCCAGGGATATCACAGATTTCCCACTGATTTATAGCCAGGGATATCACACATTTCCCACTGATTTATAGCCAGGGATATCACACATTTCCCACTGATTTATAGCCAGGGATATCACACATTTCCCCTTGATTCATACCCAGGGATATCACAGATTTCCCACTCATTTATAGCCAGGGATGTCACAGATTTCCCACTCATTTATAGCCAGGGATATCACACATTTCCCACTGATTTATAGCCAGGGATATCACAGATTTCCCACTCATTTATAGCCAGGGATATCACAGATTTCCCACTCATTTATAGCCAGGGATATCAGGGATTTCCCACTGATCCATACCCAGGGATATCACAGATTTCCCACTCATTTATAGCCAGGGATATCACAGATTTCCCACTGATTTATAGCCAGGGATATCACAGATTTCCCACTGATTTATAGCCAGGGATGCCACAGATTTCCCACTGATCCATACCCAGGGATATCACAGATTTCCCACTGATCCATACCCAGGGATATCACAGATTTCCCACTGATCCAGACCCAGGGATGTCACAGATTTCCCACTGATCCAGACCCAGGGATGTCACAGATTTCCCACTCATTTATAGCCAGGGATATCACAGATTTCCCACTCATTTATAGCCAGGGATATCACAGATTTCCCACTCATTTATAGCCAGGGATATCACAGATTTCCCACTCATTTATAGCCAGGGATATCACAGATTTCCCACTGATCCATACCCAGGGATGTCACAGATTTCCCACTGATTTATAGCCAGGGATATCACAGATTTCCCACTGATTTATAGCCAGGGATGTCACAGATTTCCCACTGATTTATAGCCAGGGATGTCACAGATTTCCCACTCATTTATAGCCAGGGATGTCACAGATTTCCCACTCATTTATAGCCAGGGATGTCACAGATTTCCCACTCATTTATAGCCAGGGATGTCACAGATTTCCCACTCATTTATAGCCAGGGATGTCACAGATTTCCCACTCATTTATACCCAGGGATATCACAGATTTCCCACTCATTTATACCCAGGGATATCACAGATTTCCCACTCATTTATACCCAGGGATGTCACAGATTCCCCACTGATTTATACCCAGGGATATCACAGATTTCCCACTGATCCATACCCAGGGATATCACAAATTTCCCACTGATCCATACCCAGGGATATCACAAATTTCCCACTGATCCAGACCCAGGGACTATCACACACTGCTACACATTTCCACAGAAAGACCCAGGAAATTCATGGGCAAAGTGCCACCTGCACTGACCTCAGTGCAGAATAAAAAAAGAGTTACAGGCACTCCTCACCATGGGTTTGGCCGTGGATCATCAAGTGCCAGTGCTTGAGAATTTAAAAAAGCCCCCAAGCCCTGCCTGGGCTGTCACATGGAACACAGTGCTGGCACTCAGCACTCTGTTTATTCTCTCACACACACCTTAATAAACAATTCAGTCCTTTGGGTTTTTTTTTAAGCCATGTTTTTAGTTATACCTGCGAAGAAATTTGGGGCTCATTCCCAAAAAATAAGAAGTCAAAAGATGTGAATGTCCTGGGATTAACAGGAAGCACTTCGGAAGCACAAAGCAAGCCCAGCTTTACAGCCCCAGAGCATTTCAGACACATCCAGAGTCACTCCAGCACGGACTCCTGAGGAGCCACAGAAAGTGAGGATTTAGCAAGGCTGGTTGCTCTGTCCTGCTCCATGGTCTGTGAGCTGTACTCGTGCTTTAGCACTTCACTGAGTTCTTTTTTAGGCTGAAAGTGCCCTCAAAACGGGGCATAAATCCAGGTGGAAACAGTGATTTCCCTCAGCTGGAGCAATGAAGCACCAGAGGGAATCTACAAGTTATGGGGTGAGAGCTTATTTCACTTTCACAGATAGAACGACTCGTGTGAAAAACAGGAAATCCTCCCAGGAAGTAGCAGAACTGAGGGGTTTCAGATCATCAGCCAGCTCTGGGTGACAGGAGAACACAGCACAGAGCCACTCACTGGCACAGTTTGGGTTTCAAGAGAGAAAAAAAAAGGAGGACTTGTTTTCCCTCCCTACTGCTCGCAGTCTCCAGGACAATTATAGCAAAAAAAAAATTTAAATAAATTATATATATGTATATCCACAGCCCAAGCCCTGAGCTGCAGAGGTTTCCTGGGGATTTTCCACCTGCCTCCCTCCTTCCAAGGGCCAGACCTCTCTCCAAACCCCAGGTGCCACACAGAAGTGCATTGTTTTCCAATTCCTAATCAATGTCTGTTAATTGAGGCAGCCCCACCTGAGTCTGTGGACTCTGAAGAGGCTGATCTGTGCAATCCATTTTTGGTTCCCATGTCTTGGTCCAGGTTTTCACGCTGCCTGGAAAGGAAAGTTTGGGATTTGCTTTAAAAGCAAGAAACACAACACTGCAGCTAGGTACAGCACAGGTGGGCATCACCTGGACTCCTCCCAGAGTCCAGTTATCCTTCCTGGAACTGCAATCCTTTTTGGCAGCCACCCCTTCAATTCAAGAGAAAATTGCCAAATTTCTAATTCAAACCCATTTTGCTAGATAGTTACCTCCCAAATTTTGTTTTTTCTGCTAAACCTCAGTGCTGAGAGAGAAGAAAATCACATGGAGCCCCACATATATAAGGGAAAAGCTACTTGAGTGAGGCTCCAGCAAGTGGTTAATTAAAAAAAAAAAAAAAAAAAAAAGAAAAAAAAAAGTAGCCAGGGCTCCAAATTCAAAGGGCTGAATAACTTCCAAGGGGGGCACTGCCCATGGCCTGCAGGAATCCCAGGAATCTGAAGGAAGGAAGGACCATAAAGCAGGTGGTGGCAGAAATGAGAATGACAGAAAATCAACAAATAAAACCCAGGAGGGTCATTGAGATCTGAGTGGGCCAGGACAAAACAGGAGCCCCACAAGGGAGGAGCTGTGGGAATAATGGGATTAGAGGAGTTCAGAGAGCAGCAAAATGGAGCAGCTGTGGCTGCAGTTTGGGGAACGGGAGCAGCTGCCAGCACAGGCTGCGGCACCTGGGCCACAGAGCAGAGAGCAGCGACGGGGCTGGGACGGACAGGGCAGCCAGGGGGACACGGGGGGGACACAAAGGGGTTCGTGGGACAGAGGGAAGGGCTCAGGAGGCAGGGGAAAGGTGTCCCAGAGCGGGGATCCATGCGGCATGAGGAGAGGACAGAGGGAAGCAAAGGCAAACGGGTGGGGGACACCAAGGGACACATGGAGGGAGGGCTACAACTGAGGCCTCGTGGGTGGCCGTGGGGAGAAGAAACAGCTCCGGGAGGCGCCGTTTTTGGGGGAAGGGCTGGGAGAAGGGGTGCTGCAGGCCTGGGCTGGAGGGAGAGCAGCAGCGTGAGCCCCCAGTGCCTCACTGCCGGGGGGAGAAGGGCACCGAGAGAGCCCCGAGGCCTCCCCTGGGGCTGGGGGAAAGGAGAAGGAGGGACCCACGAGGCCTCGCTGGGGTTTTTGGGGGGTGAGGGCAGAGGAGCACCCCGAGGCCTTCCTTGGGGAATGGGGGGGACAGGGGAGGAAATGAGAGCTCTCCTGAGGGCAGGCAGGGCCGAGGAGGGAGCAGAGACATTCCGGAGGGCCTGGGGAAGGGGGTGGTAAACTGGGGCTTTGGGGCTTCACAGGGGCATGGAGACATCCCAGGGGAGTTTGGGGTTGTTTTTTTTTTTTTTTTTTTTTTTTTTTGAGGGGCGGGCGGGAATTCCAAAAGGCTTCGCTGCGCGGGAGGGAAGTACGGGGGTGGATGGGTGGATGGGACGGAAGGAAAACGACTCCAGGCGGCCCTGGGGGGTTTCACATATGGGGGAGCCTCCCTAGGCCTCGCTTCGGGTCCGGGAGGGGGAACAAAACGCTCTGGACAGGGGACAAAGTGCCCGGGAGGGCTCGGGGGGATGGCGGAAAGGAGAAAGAAGCTCTCTTGGCGCAGGACGAAGAAGCGGGCGGTAAAGCCTCCAAACCTCGCTTTTTGGGGGGATCAGGACAGCGGCGAGAAAAAGGAGAATGCCCGGGCCCCGACTCACCCGCGCCCCAGCTGCTCCATGGTGAGGCGGAGGTCCGAGACAGGCGAGAGCTCATCCTGAAAGAGCGCCTTGACCACGGCGGGCGAGGCGGGGGACGCCGGCGAGAGAAGCAGGAGGCGGCGGCGGTGGGAAGCGCTCGGGGTGGGATCCATCGGAAGGGGACCGGGAATCCAGCACAGCCGTCCCGTCCCTGCCGACAGCGCGGCCGCCGCAGCGTTTTGACCCCAACCAGTACCCGTCGCCCGCTCCGAAGCTGGCGCCAAACCGCGGCTCAGCCAATCAGCGCGCGGAGCCCCGCGGGGGGCGGGTTGTTTTTTTTCAAACCTCCCCTCCCACCGCGCGCGCCCCGGCCAGTAGGAACGGCGGCGCCGCGGCCAGGCCCCGCCCACAGCGGTTGCTTGGCGTCTCTCTGGACCAATAGGGACGCGAGGAAGCGGGGGGGGTGGGGGGGAGGGAATGCGCGCCAGTGCGAGGAGAGGACTACATTTCCCAGTGTCCCTAGCAGGCGCGCCGCGTTATCGCTCTCTGCGTTGCATGCTGGGGAATGTAGTTCCCGCCTCACAGAGCCGCGTATTTTCCGCCATGTTTCCGGCCGTCTCCCTTTAGCCTGGGCGTGAGGGGAAAATGGGGAACATGAACGAAAAAAGGCACAAATTCAGCAGATAACACCACCTCGCTGACACAAAGAGCCCTTCTCATATCATTTCTCCTCAAAGAGCCCTCCCCATATAATTTCTCTTCAAATAACGTCTCAATGAGAACAAAAGCCACTTTGGAAAAGCCACTTTATGGGGGTTTGGTGAGCGGCTGGGGAAATAAGGCAGGGCACTGGCCTGCGACACCAGGATGGGGTTCCCGGAGAGAGGAGCAGAGACTGACAGTCCCCCACTTGTACTCCACATAAACTCTTTAGGACACGCAGCTTCTCCTCAGCACAGGGTTGGCAGATCTTGCTGTCCAGCCCCTGGCAAATCCTCTGCCATGTCTCTCTGGTGATTCCAGAACCTGCTGTGTCCAGCTAATTGCTTTGGATCCAGGAGATCTCCAGGACACGACCCACAAGCCGTGTTGCTCTGCCTGAGCCCTGCCAGGCACACAATGCCAGTTCCTGGATAAATATGTGGGGTGTTTCCTCTTTCCCCAAGCATACCAAATCTCGGAGACCACCATCACACCCCAATTCCTGCTGCTCTTCCCTAACTCCTGCTATCGATCCCTGAACATTTTCCTTTTTACAAATTTTTGACCAGTTACCACCACTAATGGATAAGGCATTGGCTTCCTGAGCCAGGGACTGTGGGTTCTGTCCCATTGGGGTGCCAGAACTGAGGCCTTATGCAGATTGACCTAGAACACAGGCTAGATAGAGTTAAAGAATTAGGTTGGGATTTGGTAAAAGGCCTCAATGGCTATTTTGGGCAGTAGCCTGGCCGGGGCTACATCCAAGATGGACCCGAAGCAAGTGGTCTCACACTTTTATAGGTTCTGCTTCATTCGAATATTGGAGTTAATTTATCAAATACAGTTTTAGGTTATGAAGTACCATCCTCCTTCTTTCTCTCTCTTCAATTCTCTGTTGTTTTTATTTTTTGCGCCGGGACCTTGTATCCTTGGTCTCAAGCTACAAAAGGATTGTTTTGTCTACCTACCCTGTGAAAAGAACTTCCTAACAAATAACATGAAGCTCAGAGCTACGCACCAAAGCAGCACAGAATCCAAAAACTGTGAAACATAAAATTGAAGACATCATTACCAGTTTGGGGCTCCAGCCTGGCCTTCTGAGTGCAGGGTGGCTGCATCCTCCAGCCCAGCCCAGCCCAGCTGCCCCCAGCCCAGCAGTGCTGCCAAAGGCTGGCATGGACAATCAGAGCCTCTTCCCTCCTCCCTCCCGATTATTCTGTGGCCTCAGTGCCCACAGGGAGAGGCAGGACACCATCCCCATGGCCCCTAGGCAGGACAGCAGCACGCAGACAGCCCCAGGCAGGACAGCACTTCTTGAATGCTCCAAAGGACTGGGCAGGAGGAGATGCAGAAAATTGCAGAGATGGTCCAGGGCAGGCAGAGCTGCAGGGAGGCTGCAGAGTGATGCCCTGTCATTGCCACAGCTCCTCCCTGATCAGCCAGACAAGGGCACGGGCAGGGGCCAGGCAGCCATCCCAGCCTGTCAGTCACACACCCGGATCTGGGTATCTTCTGAGCAGATCCAAAAATACGGGAAGACTTTCTCAGTGAAGGTGGCCTCCAACTGCAGGATCAGGCTCATGTCCTTTGCATTATAGAAGCTCACTCGGCCCATTTCATAGTCCAGGCAGACCCTGATTCTCTGGAGTTTTTCCCTGAGTGCCAGAACCTCAGGGGTTATGCAGATTGTACTGTACTCCCCAGGCAAGTGCAGTCGTAGGGCCCAGACCTTCTCAGAGCTGAGCAGACTGACTAGGTCCTTCCGCAGCACGGACCCCAGGGCCACCCCCACAGCCCAGCTGCCCTTTTCCCCGACCTCCACCTCCCAGTAATGCCTCCCAGATGTGAACCCCTGGGAGCCCAAGACACTGAGAGTGCGTGTGAACTTCTTGGGGGTATTGGGGAGGCTTTGTTCATGACTGCTGAACTGGACCAATTTGTTGTTGTCCAAGAGCATCAGGCAAGGATGCGCCGTCTGTGGGTCCAGCCTCACCTGCTCTAAAGGGGGACAGAAACATCAGTCTGTGACTGCTGCTCCCAGAGCTGCTGGAGAGTGCAGCCCGTGGGGAGCAGGGCATGCCGTGGCTGTGAGCAGGCAGCGCTGCAAGGCACGAGGGGCCAGGCCAGTCCCTGCTCCTGTGCCAAGGGCTCCCCCAGCTCGGAGCCTGCTCTGCCGAGCCAGCAGGCAGCCCCAAAGCTGCAGAGCCCCAGCTGCCCATCCACCAGGGATGTTCTGCTGCCATCCCGTGGCCGTGCCACAAGGCCACACAGCTGTCACTGTGCGGTGTCACCAGCCCACACCCTCTGCCCAACACACTCCTGCGGGCACTGCAGGGGGGAAACTGAGGCACGACTCTGCTGTGCTCAAGTGCATCATCCCAACAACGGAGAGTGTGGAGAGCGGCCTCAGCACAAATGGTGCCAGCCACAGCTCAGCCCAGCAGTGCTGCATCACGGGGGCCCTGAGCACCTGCAGAAGCACTTGTGATCACACCTAAATGCCAGCTAAAATCATGTACAGCCCCTCTGCTTAACTGGGCACAGCCTGACACGGCCTCCTGCTGTCCTGGCCCTGGCCTGGTGTCACAGGACAGCATCCCTGGTGCTGCCTGGCACAGGGACAGACCAGGATTTGTACAGCAGGCCCAGTCAAAACAATGGGACTCAGCTCTAGACAGATGCTGGGTTTAGATGGGCTGTGAGCCCATCTCTGCACCAAGGACATGAGGACACTCATCCTGAAAAGCTTTTCCCACTCAGTTGTGCTCAGCAGCTCCACAAACTTACCCCTTTGCCAATCTATCTCGTGACACATGTTCACTGGAAGAAGGAAAGGAAGATGCATGAGTGTCTCTCCTGTGGCACCTGTCCTGCTCCCCAGCAGGGCAGCAAGCCAGGTGTGGAGCCCCAGGCTCCAGCAGAGCCCATCCTGGGCAGGGTTCCCGTCTGGAGCAGCCGTTTTGCTCCTGAGCCCCAGGCAGAGGCAGCAGGCAGTGAGGATTTCCCACTGCCAGCCAAGCCCAGGGGAAGCACAGCACAGAGCCAGCAGGGCTTTACCTCTGAATTTATCCACCATGGCCATGACCTGCTGGCTCTCGTCAGTGAGGCTCTGAATGCTCTTCTGCAGCTCTCGGGAAACTGGCTCTGGGATCGGGGCCATGGCTGCCTCACAGCTAAGGGGAACAGGGAGAGGAGCTCAGAGCCCAGCCACCAGCCAGGGCCAGCAGGGAAATCCCTGCAGCCCCAGAGCCCAGGGCAGCTGTGTCCCTGCTATCAGCACAGGAACCCCATCTTTAGGAGCCTGTTTCATACCTGCTCAGGATTGTGCCAACATCCTGCAAGAGAGAAAACACAGGAGAGCTGTGGCACTGCCGAGGGCCAGGCAGCTGCAGTGGCTGCCCAGCTGTGTGAAGCAGCTTAAGGGGGCTGGGGCTGAGCCCACCCCTCATCCCAACCCTGCCTTCCCTCAGGGCCCTGACCCACAGCGGGCACAGCGCGGTGGCACAGCACAGTGTCACAGCACAGTGTCACAGCATGGTGTCACAGCACAGTGTCACAGCACAGTGTCACAGCACGGTGTCACACTGCAGTGTCACAGCACAGTGTCACAGTGTCACAGCACAGTGTCACAGCACAGTGTCACAGCACAGTGTCACCGTGTCACAGCACAGTGTCCCACCATGGCCCCAGCCTGCACCAGCATGCACAGGGTGCCAGCTGGGTGTCCCCAGCCCCAGCAGGGCTCACAGTGCCCAGGGGCTGATGCTGCCTCACCTTGAGGAACTCGACCGCCGGCTGCTCCCGCTTCTCCTGGATCTGCCCAATCACCGTGTCCAGCAGCGACTCCCTCTCCAAAACCCTGTGCGTGTATTCCTCGCTCTTACTGACCAGCTCATGGGACATCTGCTCCAGCTGGGCCAGCAGGGTCTCCTTCTGCTCCTCCAGGCACCACTGCAGCTCCTCAAAGCTCTCAGCCACTCGCTGCAGCTCCGAACCCACTGTCACCTGCAAGGCACCGCACGGAGGCCCTGAGCCCAGCCAGGCTCCGGCTGCCCCCGCAGGGACACGGCTGCTGCAGAGAGGGGACAAGGATCACACACAACGGGACCAGAGGTTTGCAACAGGAGCAGCAGGACAAACAGAGACAGGGGGGCAAGTCTGGATGTTGATGGGCCCAAGGAGGCCACATGAGATGGGCAGAGAAAAGAACGCTGGCATGGATTAGGAGATAAGGATATATGGGGAGAGGGAAAGGTGGGACATTCCTGGGGAGCCACATGGGTGAGCAGTGGGGGACATGGAGAGGAACACACACCTGCAGGTCTTCACTTTTCTCGTCTACCCTGTGATTCAATTTTTTCTTCTGTTCTTGTAAATAAAGCAGGTTTCTCCGGAGTTTCTTCTGGAGAAGGGATTAAAAAATGGCATTTCTGTTAATTTTGGAGTGGCATTCACAGGAGGGAGATAATGTCACCAAACAACGCCTCTGAGAACAATCCCAATCCAGGCAATTACTGGGGGTAAACCCTAAGTATCTGGGATTGAGTTTTTGAGATAAGTGACATCACCCAACTCTTCAAACTCAGGCAGCGGAGATCCCCATCTACAGCTCTTATGGACAGAAACATTTGCGGAATAATTTAATGGGGAAACCCTGCAGTTTGTGGGGTTTTAAATTGTTTTTGAATTAAAAAAAGACCAACTCTCAACATTGGAAGTGTGATTTCCGGGAAAAGGTTTGCAGTGCCAGTAGCAGGGACTCAGACATGCCCCATAAATTTACTGGAGTATTAACAAACTCCTCCTGCTCTGAGGCATCTCCTGCGTTGCAGTGAGCCCAGACCCCAGCCCACACTGTGGGGAGAAAGCCTAGCTGGGGACATGTGGGGCACAATGGAACATGTGGGGCACAATGGAACCATGTGGGGACCCCGAGGGGTGAGCAGGGAGAGGGACCTGGGCTCCTGCGTGGGCTGGGGCCAGGCCATGGCAGAAGCAGCAGCCCCAGCACGGTGGCTACAGCAGCCCAAGCTGGCAGCCAGACACGGAGGCCGGGCAGCCGCCGGCTGAGGCCGCAGCTCCGTGGCTGGCCGGGGACACGGCCGAAGCTGTGTGTGGAGGGGAAGCAGCGCCGCGCCCTGAGGGAAGCCCAGACCCTGCTCGGAGCAGCCCCAGCCGCGCACGGAGGGCACCCAGAGCCACAGGCAGAGGAGCTCATGGCCAGAGCAGAGCCCAGGCTGTCCCTGAAGGGAGCCCCGACGTGTGCCCGGACAGGACACGGAGCTGTGCCCACAGGGGAGCCCAGGCTGTCCCCGAGGGAGCCCAGCCCCTGCTGCAGGGGATCCCCGCCTGTGGCCGAAGGGGAGCCTGAGCTGTGCCCCTCGGCCGCCCCAGCCCGGGCAGCCGAGGCCCCCAGCCCCTGCCCAAGCCCCCGGCCCCTCTCGCGGCGCCGCCCCGTACCTGCAGCTCCCGGGCGGCCTCTTCGGCGGGGCGGACACGGTGCCCGCGGTGCTCGGGCCCGTCCCGGCAGGGCGCGCAGAGCAGGGCGGCGCAGGGATCGCAGAACAGCGCCAGGGCCTTGCCGTGCTGGGGGCACCGCGGCCGCGCCGCCACCTCCTCCAGGGACCGGACCACCTCCGCCAGGTCGCCCAGGGAGCGGTTGGGGCGCTGCGAGCCCGGCTCCAGCGGGGCGCGGCACTGAGGGCAGGCGGCGGGGCGCCGGGGGTCCCCCAGCACGGCCGCCAGGCACTGCCCGCAGAAGCTGTGCCCGCACGCTGTGAGTACGGGCTGCTCGAACACATCCAGGCACACAGGGCAGGTGACCCCGGCCAACAGCTGCTCTCGCAGAGCCAGAACCTCCTCAGCCATGGCCGCGATGGAGTGGAATAGACGGAAAGGTGCCGAGGCGGGGCAGGACCGGGAATGGCCTTGCCCCGGGGCACAGTCCGCACGGTACAGCAGGCGCGGCTTGCTCCGGGCGGAGCGCAGCCAGCGCCCGGATTAATGTTTAAATTCATATAAATATCAATATGCTGGAACGCGTCCAGCCTGGCTCAGCCCTGGCGGCGGCTTGGAGCCGCCCTGCAGAAATCCCATCTCCAGGCCTTGTACAGTGTCCTGAGGTGACTTTATGATGCTCGTATCCCTCGTCATCTGTGTCGCTCAGAAATAAATTTTGCAGCTTTAGGATTGGTTCTGACAGGGAAGAGGGGGTCAGAAGAAGAAGCGTGGAGTTTGTTTTTAGAAAACTGCATTCTCTCCTTCTCCACGTTCCTGCTGCGATTCGGCGTTGTCTGCAGCAGGGACAGGCGGTGGGACAGAGCGCTCCTTTGCTCTTAGTAACTTTTAGTAGCTGAGGCAGAGAAGATCTTTGGACTGTGGGGTTTTCTTTTCCTTTTCATTGGAGCTGTTTAAACCTGTTCTGCACTGAACAGCCAGAAGAGCACCGGCAGCTCCCACCTGTGGCCCATCAGACCAGGCCTGGGCCTGAGGGACTGATAAGAGATTAAGTGAGCCAAGCTACAGCTCACAAAGGGGATTCCTGAGTTGTCATCTCTTTTGGAGGAGCACGAGGTTTTTATGTTACATATGGCTTAATTTTCCTGCTGATGAATTCTTTGCCCCACAAAAAAACTTTTTTTTCAACTTTTCTCCAGCGAAATGTTTTTCTGAACCAGTTGAGGGAGGGGCTGCTTGAATTTGCATTCCAGAGGTTAACCCTTGAAAGGTTTTTCTCCCAAAATGGTCCTAAACCCGGTGCCTCCAGCACTCTCAGCCCGGCTCCAAAGCACCCGCACAGCAGCAGCAGCAGCAGCAGCAGCAGCGCTGAGGGAAGCAGAGCCCCTCGAGCTGCCTGGTGCTTCTCAGCCTGCTGGGCCCACATTGGCCCTTCTGTGCTGCTGCCCTGGGCTCAGCGCCGGAGGCTGCTGGGTGCCCAAAACCAAGGCCCCGGATTCAGCCGTCGCTTCTGCTCCTCCTGCACCCTGCTGTGCTGCCAGCCGGGGCCCAAGGAGAGTTTGGGGGGCACCATCCAGCCCCTGACACGATAAGGCAGTGGAACAAATCCCTCTGCAGGCGCTTACTGCCCTGCCATGGCCGTGCCCTGCTGAGTGTCCCTGCCACCCCACCGCCAGCTTCCCTGCCCCGGTGGCTCCCAGGCCCTGGGCCAGCGGCTGTGACAGGCCATGGCGGCGCCGCCAGCCCCTGCCCAGCGTCCCTGCAGCAGCCCGGGGTGACAGCCTGATGTCCCCACTCATCTGGAGCCCCTGCGCTGCTGCCCAGGCCTACACTGCCCATCTCAGCCCCAGCTGGGGACAGCGGTGGCTCCTGCTCGTCCCCTGTTCCCGGAGCTGCTTTCTGGCTGCATCTGTGTCCAGTTCTGCCAGCAGCCCAGGCCAGGCAAGGCTGGGGGACTGTCACCCATGGCCCAAGCTGCAGGGACAGGAGCCGTCCAGTCCGTGTCCCAGCAGGGGACAGTGCTGTCAATTGTCACCACCGTGACAGATTTCAGAGTCACTGCCACCTGCGCTCAGGGCCACGCTGGCCGTGCTGTCCCACTGGCACGGGAGCTGTCTCTGCAGAGGCATTGGTGACATTTGGGCTGCTCAGGTCACCGGGATGTTGTTCAATCCCAGCAGGGTCCAGTGGCCGAGGCTGTTAGAGCCGTGTGTGGTGGGTGAGGAGCAGCACGAGGGGCAGGGGCTGCTGTGTGGGGCCAGTGACACAGAGCAGGGCACGGGCACTGCCAGCCTGGCCACACCAAGGCCCTGCCACAGCGGGGCACGGCCAGGCTACAACTGGCACCTCAGCTGCTTCATTGCCAATAAAAAGCTGAATTCATCCATCCTTAGGAAGAAAAAAGGATTCTGCCAGGTCCCTGTCACTGCCAGAGTGACAGACATGAGCCACAGAGAACCAGAATCAGTTCTGCTTTTCATTGCCTCCTTGCCCATACCTGCATCCAGTCCTGGTGAGGGGGATGCAGGGAGGCTGCTGAGGGACCCAGGGCTGCAGCCAGGCCCTCCTGTCCTGCCCCAACACCTCCCTGCCAGGACATCAGCCCCAGCACAGCACTTTTCATGGAATCCCAGAATGGTCTGGCTGGGAAGGCACCTCCAAGCTCATCTTGTTCCACCTCCCTGCAAGGGCAGGAGCACCTTCCACTGTCCCAGGCTGCTCAAAGCCTCATCCAGCCTGGCCAATTTCCAGAGATGGAAGTGTCAGCTCCTGTCAGACAGCACGCCCTGACCTGAAACCCCAAACTTCATCCAGGGAGCTGCAGCACCACCCCAGCAGTGGGAAGGCAGGAACCCTGGTAAGAGCCTGCCCAGGCAGCCCCAAAATGCTGCCACCCACAGCAATGAGCAGCTGGTGACTCTCAAAGAATAAAGCAGGGATTTATTACAAGGCCTCCATGGATTCACCTAGGGATGCACAAGAGCCCGGCCAGGGCTGCACCTAAGAGGGACCCAAAGTAGTCACAAAATGGACGAACACTCACAGTTTTACAAGTGTGGTCTCATGCTTTTTTAAGTTCTGCTCCATTTGAATATTGCAGTTTTTAGTCAAATTACAGCTTTAGGTTATGAAGTTGCATGTTCCTTGTTTTTCTCTCTTCAACTCACTCTTTACAATTTTTGGGCCTGGACATGGAATCCTTGGTCTCAAGTCAGAAAAAGATTGTTTTGTCCACCTACTCTGAGAAGAGAACCTGCTAAGACTTAACATGAAATTTAAAGTTACACAACAAAGCAGCACAGAATCAAAAAAGTATAAAAGCTAAAACTCAAGACATTATTATCAGCTTGGTGCTCCAGCCTGGTTTCCTGACTGTGGGGTGGCTGCATGCTCCAGCCCAGCCCTGCAGTGCTGCCAAAGGCTGGCATGGACAATCAGAGCCTCTTCCCTCCTCCCTCCCGATTATTCTGTGGCCTCAGTGCCCACAGGGAGAGGCAGGACACCATCCCCATGGCCCCTAGGCAGGACAGCAGCAGGCAGACAGCCCCAGGCAGGACAGCACTTCTTGAATGCTCCAAAGGACTTGGCAGGAGGAGATGCAGAAAATTGCAGAGAGGGTCCAGGGCAGGCAGAGCTGCAGGGAGGCTGCAGAGTGATGCCCTGTCATTGCCACAGCTCCTCCCTGCTCAGCCAGCCAAGGGCACGGGCAGGCCCTGGAAGAATCCGTGTCTGGACGGGCTGTTTGGGTGCATTCCAGCGAGCCATGGACCCCAGCCCACTCGATCTCACACGGAGGAAAGCAAAAGACCAGAAGCGCTCTTCTCCATGCAGAGACCAACGTGGCACGTTTATTTCCAAGGTGGGAAAGAGACTGTTGCCTCATGGTGGGAGCCTTTTAACCCGGGGAATGGGGTGCAGAGGACGAGGAGCACAGCCCATGGGACACCAGTGAGGAGGGGTAAACCAGGGCAGGGACCAGGGGAGGGTACTGGGGAGATGGGTGGGTGAAGGAAATCCATTTGGTAGGAGAGGGGAAGAACAGACCATGTGATATAACATAAACTATTTAGTGCAATATAGAGACTATTCAGTGAAAATTTCTAATAACCTAGTGTGAAAGAACAATCAAAAATTTAGGGCAATGCAAAAGGGGCCTGGCAGCCATCCCACCCTGTCAGTGACACACCCGGATGTGCGTTATTTCTGAGGAGACCGAAAAATACGGGAAGACTTTCTCGGTGAAGGTGGCCTCCAACTGCTGAATCAGTGTCATGTCCTGTGCGTTGTAGAAGGTCACTAGGCCCGCTTCGTATTCTAGGTGAACCCTTATCCTTTGGAGTTTTTCCCTGAGCTCCAGCACCTCAGAGGTCATGCAGACTGTTCTGTACTGGCCATCGAACATTATTCGCAGCCCCCAGACCTTCTCAGAGCGGCGCAGGTTGATCCATGTCTTCCTTGGCACGGACTCCAGGGCCACCCCCACGGCCCAGGTGCCCTTTTCCCCCACCTCCAACTCCCAGTAATGCCTCCCAGACGTGAACCCCTGGGAGCCCAGAACAGAGCAGCTGCATGTGAACCTCTTGGGGTTGTCAGGGATGTTTTGTTCTTCATTTCTCAACTGGAGCATTTTGCGTTTCTTTGAAAGGATCAGGCGCGGATGCGCCGTGTCTGGGTCCAGCGTCACCTGCTCTAAAGGGGGACAGAAACATCAGTCTGTGCCTGCTGAGAACAGAACCAGCACCTCTCCTCCAGCCTGCACCACGGGACTGGCTCCTGTCCTGGGAGCACCAGGGGCACTCCTGCAGCCCCCTCGGCTGGCATGGGACACGGGAGCCTCCCTGTGCCCACGCCGGCACCCGAGGGTGAAAAGATGCTCCCTGAGGCGGGACTGAGGCAGGCAGTGTCCCCACAGGCAGGGGACAGACACGATGGGCTTTGCTCAAGCTGCTCCCAGAGCTGCTGGAGAGTGCAGCCCGTGGGGAGCAGGGCATGCCGTGGCTGTGAGCAGGCAGCGCTGCAAGGCACGAGGGGCCAGGCCAGTCCCTGCTCCTGTGCCAAGGGCTCCCCCAGCTCGGAGCCTGCTCTGCCGAGCCAGCAGGCAGCCCCAAAGCTGCAGAGCCCCAGCTGCCCATCCACCAGGGATGTTCTGCTGCCATCCCGTGGCCGTGCCACAAGGCCACACAGCTGTCACTGTGCGGTGTCACCAGCCCACACCCTCTGCCCAACCCACTCCTGCGGGCACTGCAGAGGGGAAACTGAGGCACGACTCTGCTGTGCTCAAGTGCATCATCCCAACAACGGAGAGTGTGGAGAGCGGCCTCAGCACAAATGGTGCCAGCCACACCTCAGCCCAGCAATGCTGCATCACGGGGGCCCTGAGCACCTGCAGAAGCACTTGTGATCACACCTAAATGCCAGCTAAAATCATGTACAGCCCCTCTGCTTAACTGGGCACAGCCTGACACGGCCTCCTGCTGTCCTGGCCCTGGCCTGGTGTCACAGGACAGCATCCCTGGTGCTGCCTGGCACAGGGACAGACCTGGATTTGTACAGCAGGCCCAGTCAAAACAATGGGACTCAGCTCTAGACAGATGCTGGGTTTAGATGTGCTGTGAGCCCATCTCTGCCCCAAGGACATGACGACACTCATCCTGGAAAGCTTTTCCCACTCAGTTGTGCTCAGCAGCTCAACAAACTTACCCCTTCTGCCCCAGTCTATCTCACTCCGCAGGTTCACTGGAAGAAGGAAAGGAAGATGCATGAGTGTCTCTCCTGTGGCACCTGTCCTGCTCCCCAGCAGGGCAGCAAGCCAGGTGTGGAGCCCCAGGCTCCAGCAAAGCCCATCCTGGGCAGGGTTCCCGTCTGGAGCAGCCGTTTTGCTCCTGAGCCCCAGGCAGAGGCAGCAGGCAGTGAGGATTTCCCACTGCCAGCCAAGCCCAGGGGAAGCACAGCACAGAGCCAGCAGGGCTTTACCTCTGAATTGATCCACCATGTCCATGAGTTGTTGACTGTTCTGAATGCTCCTCTGCAGCTCTGGCGAAAATGGCTCTGAGATCGGGGCCTTGGCTGCCTCACAGCTGAGGGGAACAGGGAGAGGAGCTCAGAGCCCAGCCACCAGCCAGGGCCAGCAGGGAAATCCCTGCAGCCCCAGAGCCCAGGGCAGCTGTGTCCCTGCTATCAGCACAGGAACCCCATCTTTAGGAGGGCTGCAGTGGCCTCTGGTCCCTGGTAACATCCCATGGAATGCCAAATCCCCAGCAGGGCAAACCACCTCCTTGGCGGCTCCTGCAGCGCTGCCAAAGCTCTGCCCAAAGGAGCTGAGCAGGAGGAGAGGGACAGCGAGCCTGTTTCATACCTGCTCAGGATTGTGCCAACATCCTGCAAGAGAGAAAACACATGAGAGCTGTGGCACTGCCGAGGGCCAGGCAGCTGCAGTGGCTGCCCAGCTGTGTGAAGCAGCTTAAGGGGGCTGGGGCTGAGCCCACACCTCATCCCAACCCTGCCTTCCCTCAGGGCCCTGACCCACAGCGGGCACAGCACGGTGTCACAGCACAGTGTCACAGGACAGTGTCACAGCACAGTGTCACAGCACAGTGTCACAGGACAGTGTCACAGCACGGTGTCACAGGACAGTGTCACAGCACAGTGTCACAGCACAGTGTCACAGCACAGTGTCTCACCATGGCCCCAGCCTGCACCAGCATGCACAGGCTGCCAGCTGGGTGTCCCCAGCCCCAGCAGGGCTCACAGTGCCCAGGGGCTGATGCTGCCTCACCTTGAGGAACTCGACCGCCGGCTGCTCCCGCTTCTCCTGGATCTGCCCAATCACCGTGTCCAGCAGCGACTCCCTCTCCAAAACCCTGTGCGTGTATTCCTCGCTCTTACTGACCAGCTCATGGGACATCTGCTCCAGCTGGGCCAGCAGGGTCTCCTTCTGCTCCTCCAGGCACCACTGCAGCTCCTCAAAGCTCTCAGCCACTCGCTGCAGCTCCGACCTCACTGTCACCTGCAAGGCACCGCACGGAGGCCCTGAGCCCAGCCAGGCTCCGGCTGCCCCCGCAGGGACACGGCTGCTGCAGAGAGGGGACAAGGATCACACACAACGGGACCAGAGGTTTGCAACAGGAGCAGCAGGACAAACAGAGACAGGGGGGCAAGTCTGGATGTTGATGGGCCCAAGGAGGCCACATGAGATGGGCAGAGAAAAGAACGTTGGCATGGATTAGGAGATAAGGATATATGGGGACAGGGAAAGGTGGGACATTCCTGGGGAGCCACATGGGTGAGCAGTGGGGGACATGGAGAGGAACACACACCTGCAGGTCTTTACTTTTCTGGTCTCCTATGCGCTTCAATTTTTTCTTCTGTTCTTTTAGAAAACGCCGTTCTCTCTGGAGTTTCTTCTGGAGAAGGGATTAAACAAATGGCATTTCTGTTAATTTTGGAGTGGCATTCACAGGAGGGTAATGATGTCACCAATGGGCCCATGTCGGGACAATCCCAATCTGGGGAGTCACTGGCGGTGACCCCTGAGTACCTGGGAGTGAGTTTGGAGCTCAGACACAGCACCCACCTCACCAAAGTCACTTTAGTCAGGCTGGGGAGATAACGATCCACACCTCTTATGGCCAGAAACATTTCTGGAATAACTTCATTGAAGTTAGAGTACACTCCAGGGGAAAAACTACAGTTTGTGGTTTTTTAAATTGTTTTTTAATTAGAAAAAACAACTTTCAAAGTTGCAAGTGTGATTACAGGAAAGTGCTTTGCAGTGCCAGTAGCAGGGACTCAGGCACACCCCATAAATTTGCTTGAGTATTAACAAACTCCTCCTGTTCTGAGGCATCTCCTGCGTTGCAGTGAGCCCAGACCCCAGCCCACACTGTGGGGAGAAAGCCTGGCTGGGGACATGTGGGGCACAATGGAACATGTGGGGACCCCGAGGGGTGAGCAGGGAGAGGGACCTGGGCTCCTGCGTGGGCTGGGGCCAGGCCATGGCAGAAGCAGCAGCCCCAGCACGGTGGCTACAGCAGCCCAAGCTGGCAGCCAGACACGGAGGCCGGGCAGCCGCCGGCTGAGGCCGCAGCTCCGTGGCTGGCCGGGGACACGGCCGAAGCTGTGTGTGGAGGGGAAGCAGCGCCGCGCCCTGAGGGAAGCCCAGACCCTGCTCGGAGCAGCCCCAGCCGCGCACGGAGGGCACCCAGAGCCACAGGCAGAGGAGCTCATGGCCAGAGCAGAGCCCAGGCTGTCCCTGAAGGGAGCCCCGACGTGTGCCCGGACAGGACACGGAGCTGTGCCCACAGGGGAGCCCAGGCTGTCCCCGAGGGAGCCCAGCCCCTGCTGCAGGGGATCCCCGCCTGTGGCCGAAGGGGAGCCTGAGCTGTGCCCCTCGGCCGCCCCAGCCCGGGCAGCCGAGGCCCCCAGCCCCTGCCCAAGCCCCCGGCCCCTCTCGCGGCGCCGCCCCGTACCTGCAGCTCCCGGGCGGCCTCTTCGGCGGGGCGGACACGGTGCCCGCGGTGCTCGGGCCCGTCCCGGCAGGGCGCGCAGAGCAGGGCGGCGCAGGGCTCGCAGAACAGCGCCAGGGCCTTGCCGTGCTGGGGGCACCGCGGCCGCGCCGCCTCCTCCTCCAGGGACCGGGCCAGCCCGGCCACGTTGCCCAGGGTGCGGCTGGGGTTCTGCGAGCCCGGCTCCAGCGGGGCGCGGCACTGAGGGCAGGCGGCGGGGCGCGGGGGGTCCCCCAGCACGGCCGCCAGGCACTGCCCGCAGAAGCTGTGCCCGCACGCCGTGACCACGGGCTGCTCGAACACATCCAGGCACACCGGGCAGGTGACCCCAGCCAACAGCTTCTCTCGCAGAGCCAGGACCTCCTCAGCCATGGCCGCGATGGAGTGGAATAGACGGGAAGCTGCCGAGGCGGGGCCGGGCCCGGGCCTTCTCCTCAGGACACGGCCAGCACTGTACGGCAGGCGCGGCTTGCTCCGGGAGTAGTGCTGCCAGCGCCCGGCTTCAAGTTTCAGTTCCTATAGACATTGTAATATATCGTAGAAATAATTAATTCTTTTAAAGAATGTACGTGTTAAGATTGTAAAATCCGAAACGCGGCTCTGACCACACAGGGCCCGAGTGCAGATGCCTATTCAGATTCCAAAGAATTCCCGGACAGACGGCTAAAATAACGATCGACGCTTTAGCATAAGAATAGACGCTTCCAGGACGATGATCACCGGTATCCGAGAGCGATCTAAGAAACCGCCCAAGAGCCATCATCGCCCTGCTGATTACATCAGTCAAGGTAGCCAGCGCCCCAGAATTATAGGTCTGAAAACAGGGCTTCCCCGGAGCCCATCCACGCTGACTGTCCACCTGGAGACGGTCTTTGTCCAGCTCTGCACACTGAAAGAAACAGCGATGAATGTGAAGAGTAACAAAAGAAATTGGGACTCCTTCACCTGGGGCACAATGAACTGTATAAAACCTCACCCCACGAAGCGGTTCTCGGGAAGGTGAAGGAGGGGGGGATTCCGATGCGATAGAGGTCGGATCCAGGTTCACCCTGGGCCGATCCCGGGCTCGACGCTGCCTCTTTGGCTGTGGTGGTTTCGAAGTCCGTAATTGGGTCGCGCAGAAAGATTAATAAATCTTTTCGGACATTTTGATAATTTGGCTCACGATTGATCATTTATAACAGTCATCAATAAGGTGGAACGCGTCCAGCCTGGCTCAGCCGTGGCGGCGGCTCAGAGCTGCCTGACGCTGCCCAGGGGGGCTATTTACAGACGCGAACGAGATGGGCTGCTGTAGCTAAAGCCTGCCTTTTGCAACTTTCCCTAAAACCCTCTGATTATCCCTCTAATTTCGTAGATTCCCACGCTGCCGTAGGGAAATCTCATCTTCAGGCCCTGCACTGTGTCCTGTGGTGACTTGATGATGCTCGTATCCCTTTTCGTCTGTGTTACTCAGAAATAAATTTTGCACATGTAGGATTGGTTCTGATGGCGATGAGGGGGTTATAAGAAAAAGCACAGAGTTTGTTTTCAGAAAACTGCGCTCTGTCTTCCTCTGCATTCCTGCTGCGGTTCGGCGTTGTCTGCAGCAGGGACAGGCAGTGGGACAAAGCTCTTCTTTGCTCTGAGTAACTTTTAGTAGCTGAGGCAGAGAAGATCTCTGGGCTGTGGGGTTTTCTTTTCCTTTTCATTGGAGCTGTTTAAACCTGTTCTGCACTGAACAGCCAGAAGAGCACCGGCAGCTCCCACATGTGGCCCATCAGACAAGGCCTGAGGGACGGATAAGAGATTAAGTGAGCCAAGCTACAGCTCACAAAGGGGACTTTCTCAGTTTGTCATCTCTTTTGGACCAGGAAGAGGTTTTTATGTTGAATACGGCTCATTTTTTTGTGCTGATGAATACTTTGCCCCCAAAAAATCATTTTTATGAACTTTTCTCCAGGGAAATGTTTTTCTGAACCAGTTGAGGGAGGGGCCGCTTGAATTTGCTTTCCAGAGGAAAACCCTTGAAAGGTTTTTCTCCCAGAGTTGCCCTAAACCATGAAACCCTGCGATCCTTCCCGAGGCCCGGCTCTGGGCGGAGCCGCTCCCGGCCAGCCGGGCTGCCTCAGGGCGCTCTGAAGGGATTGTGTCGGGGCGGCAGCTGCGCCCTGAGGGAGCCCAGGCTGATCCTGCGCTGCCTCCCTGCGCTGCCGGCCCGGCCCGCTCGCCCGAAATGCCCCCAAGGCCCGGCTGCTGCTGCCACGAGGGCTCCGGCCTCCATCCCCGCAGCGCTCGGCTCCGGCGCCTCTCCCGGTGCCTCCAGCACCCTCAGCCTGCTCCAAAGCACCCGCACAGCAGCAGCAGCAGCAGCAGCGCTGAGGGAAGCAGAGCCCCTCGAGCTGCCTGGTGCTTCTCGGCCTGCTGGGCCCACATTGGCCCTTCTGTGCTGCTGCCCTGGGCTCAGTGCCAGCGGCTGCTGGTTGCCCAAAACCAAGGCCCCGGATTCAGCCGTCGCTTCTGCTCCTCCTGCACCCTGCTGTGCTGCCAGCCGGGGCCCAAGGAGAGTTTGGGGGGCACCATCCAGCCCCTGACACGATAAGGCAGTGGAACAAATCCCTCTGCAGGCGCTTACTGCCCTGCCATGGCCGTGCCCTGCTGAGTGTCCCTGCCACCCCACCGCCAGCTTCCCTGCCCCGGTGGCTCCCAGGCCCTGGGCCAGCGGCTGTGACAGGCCATGGCGGCGCCGCCAGCCCCTGCCCAGCGTCCCTGCAGCAGCCCGGGGTGACAGCCTGATGTCCCCGCTCATCTGGAGCCCCTGGGCTGCTGCCCGGGCCTACACTGCCCATCTCAGCCCCAGCTGGGGACAGCGGTGGCTCCTGCTCGTCCCCTGTTCCCGGAGCTGCTTTCTGGCTGCATCTGTGTCCAGTTCTGCCAGCAGCCCAGGCCAGGGAAGGCTGGGGGACTGTCACCCATGGCCCAAGCTGCAGGGACAGGAGCCGTCCAGTCCGTGTCCCAGCAGGGGACAGTGCTGTCAATTGTCACCACCGTGACAGATTTCAGAATCACTGCCACCTGCGCTCAGGGCCACGCTGGCCGTGCTGTCCCACTGGCACGGGAGCTGTCTCTGCAGAGGCGTTGGTGACATTTGGGCTGCTCAGGTCACCGGGATGTTGTTCAATCCCAGCAGGGTCCAGTGGCCGAGGCTGTTAGAGCCGTGTGTGGCAGGCGAGGAGCAGCACGAGGGGCAGGAGCTGCTGTGTGGGGCCAGAGACACAGAGCAGGGCACGGGCACTGCCAGCCTGGCCACACCAAGGCCCTGCCACTGCGGGGCACAGCCAGGCTACAACTGGCACCTCAGCTGCTTCATTGCCAATAAAAAGCTGAATTCATCCATCCTTAGGAAGAAAAAAGGATTCTGCCAGGTCCCTGTCACTGCCAGAGTGACAGACGCGAGCCACAGAGAACCAGAATCAGTTCTGCTTTTCATTGCCTCCTTGCCCATACCTGCATCCAGTCCTGGTGAGGGGGATGCAGGGAGGCTGCTGAGGGACCCAGGCCTGCAGCCAGGCCCTCCTGTCCTGCCCCCACACCTCCCTGCCAGGACATCAGCCCCAGCACAGCACTTTTCATGGAATCCCAGAATGGTCTGGCTGGGAAGGCACCTCCAAGCTCATCTTGTTCCACCTCCCTGCAAGGGCAGGAGCACCTTCCACTGTCCCAGGCTGCTCAAAGCCTCATCCAGCCTGGCCAACTTCCAGAGATGGAAGTGTCAGCTCCTGTCAGACAGCACGCCCTGACCTGAAACCCCAAACTTCATCCAGGGAGCTGCAGCACCACCCCAGCAGTGGGAAGGCAGGAACCCTGGTAAGAGCCTGCCCAGGCAGCCCCAAAATGCTGCCACCCACAGCAATGAGCAGCTAGTGGCTCCCAAAGAATAAAGCAGGGATTTATTACAAGGCCTCCATGGATTCACCTAGGGATGCACAAGAGCCCGGCCAGGGCTGCACCTAAGAGGGACCCAAAGTGGTCACAAAATGGACGAGTGCTCACACTTTTATAAGTGTGGTCTCATGCTTTACAAGTTGTGCTCTATAGGTGGCCCTTGAGTCACAGTAAAATATATGTATTGTATGGGTGGCCTTGCCCTGGTCACCCCAAATTGTTCTTGATGGGCTGCAGCTGTGATGTCCTTCAGTGGGCTGCAGCTGTGACCAATGAAGATAACTGGGATAAAAAGGGGCTGGTTTGGCCAGTCAGGGAGAGTTTTGGTGGGGCCCTGAAGGAGAAGGAACAATGTGCAGGAGGAGGAGGAGGAGGAGGAGTCTGTGCTGTGAAGAGATGCCCTCAGGGAAACCCTGAGAAGGTATGGGACTCTTGATATATGATAACAATGTATTTCTCCTCATAAAGGTGATCTTTTTGGATGTTGGTGTTAATTAAGCAATTACAGCTTTAGGTTTTGAAGCTGCATGCTGCTTGTTTTTCCTTCTTTGATTCACTATTTGTACTTTTTGTCCTAGGCCTTATATCCTTGATCTGAAGCTACCAAAGGATTGTTTTGTCTACCTACCCTGTGAAGAGAACTTGCTAACAATTAACAAGAAGGTTAAAGCTATGCACCAAAGCAGCAGAGAATACAAAGATTGTGGAACCGAAAAATCAAAGAGTCATTATCAGCTTGGGGCTCCAGCCTGGCTTCCAGAGTGCAGGGTGGCTGCATCCTCCAGCCCTGCAGTGCTGCCATAGGCTGGCATGGACAATCAGAGCCTCTTCCCTCCTCCCTCCCGATTATTCTGTGGCCTCAGTGCCCACAGGGAGAGGCAGGACACCATCCCCATGGCCCCCAGGCAGGACAGCACTTCTTGAATGCTCCAAAGGACTGGGCGGGAGGAGATGCAGAAAATTGCAGAGAGGGTCCAGGGCAGGCAGAGCTGCAGGGAGGCTGCAGAGTGATGCCGTGTCATTGCCACAGCTCCTCCCTGCTCAGCCAGCCAAGGGCACGGGCAGGCCCTGGAAGAATCCGTGTCTGGACGGGCTGTTCGGGTGCATTCCAGCGAGCCATGGACCCCGGCCCACTGAATCTCACACAGACAAAAGCAAAAGACCAGAAGCGCTCTTCTCCATGCAGAGACCAACGTGGCACGTTTATTTCCAAGGTGGGAAAGAGACTGTTGCCTCATGGTGGGAGCCTTTTAACCCGGGGAATGTGGGGCAGAGGACGAGGAGCACAGCCCATGGGACACCAGTGAGGAGGGGTAAACCAGGGCAGAGACCAGGGGAGGGTACTGGGGAGAGGGGTGGGGGAAGGAAATCATGTGCTAGGAGAGGGGAAGAACAAACCAGGTAATAAAACATAAACTAATCAGTGCAATATAGAGACTATTCAGTGCAAATTTCTAATAACCTAGTGTGAAAGAACAATCAACTGCATAGGGCAATGCAAGAGGAGCCTGGCAGCCATCCCACCCTGTCAGTGACACACCCGGATGTGGGTTCCTTCTGAGGAGACCAAAAAATAAGGGAAGACTTTCTCGGTGAAGTTGGCCTCCACCTGGAAGATCTGCATCATATCCTTTGCATTGTAGAAGGTCACTCGTCCCATTTCATAGTGCAGGCAGACTCTGATTCTCTGGAGATTTTCCTTCAGTGCCAGACACTCAGAGGACACAGATTGTGCCCAGTAGTAGCCGCAGTCCAGTCGCAGCACCCAGGCCTTTTCAGAGCTGCCATGGCAGATTGGCTCCTTCCTGGGCACAGACTCCAGGGCCACCCCCACGGCCCAGGTGCCCTCTTCTCCAACCTCCACCTCCCAGTAATGCCTCCCAGATGTGAACCCCTGGGAGCCCAGGACGCTGTAGCTGCCTGTGAACCTCTTGGGGTTGTCAGGGAGCTTTGGTTTTTCATTTCTGAACCAGACCTCTTTGTTGTCGTACAAGAGCAGCAGGCGAGGATGCGCCGTGTCTGGGTCCAGCGTCACCTGCTCTAAAGGGGGACAGAAACATCAGTCTGTGCCTGCTGAGAACAGAACCAGCACCTCTCCTCCACCCTGCACCACGGGGCTGGCTCCTGGCCTGGAAACACCAGGGGCACTCCTGCAGCCCCCTCGGCTGGCATGGGACACGGGAGCCTCCCTGTGCCCACGCCGGCACCCGAGGGTGAGAAGATGCTCCCTGAGGCGGGACTGAGGCAGGCAGTGTCCCCACAGGCAGGGGACAGACACGATGGGCTTTGCTCAAGCTGCTCCCAGAGCTGCTGGAGAGTGCAGCCCGTGGGGAGCAGGGCATGCCGTGGCTGTGAGCAGGCAGCGCTGCAAGGCACGAGGGGCCAGGCCAGTCCCTGCTCCTGTGCCAAGGGCTCCCCCAGCTCGGAGCCTGCTCTGCCGAGCCAGCAGGCAGCCCCAAAGCTGCAGAGCCCCAGCTGCCCATCCACCAGGGATGTTCTGCTGCCATCCCGTGGCCGTGCCACAAGGCCACACAGCTGTCACTGTGCGGTGTCACCAGCCCACACCCTCTGCCCAACCCACTCCTGCGGGCACTGCAGAGGGGAAACTGAGGCACGACTCTGCTGTGCTCAAGTGCATCATCCCAACAACGGAGAGTGTGGAGAGCGGCCTCAGCACAAATGGTGCCAGCCACACCTCAGCCCAGCAATGCTGCATCACGGGGGCCCTGAGCACCTGCAGAAGCACTTGTGATCACACCTAAATGCCAGCTAAAATCATGTACAGCCCCTCTGCTTAACTGGGCACAGCCTGACACGGCCTCCTGCTGTCCTGGCCCTGGCCTGGTGTCACAGGACAGCATCCCTGGTGCTGCCTGGCACAGGGACAGACCTGGAGATTTACAGCAATCCTAGTCAAAACAACAGCACTCAGCTCTAGATAGGTGCTGTGTTTACATGTGCTGTGAGCCTATCTCTGCCCCAAGGACATGAGGACACTCATCCTGGAAAGCTTTTCCCCCTCAGTTGTGCTCAGCAGCTCCACAAACTTACCCCTTTGCCAGTCTATCTCGTGACACATGTTCACTGGAAGAAGGAAAGGAAGATGCATGAGTGTCTCTCCTGTGGCACCTGTCCTGCTCCCCAGCAGGGCAGCAAGCCAGGTGTGGAGCCCCAGGCTCCAGCCAAGCCCATCCTGGGCAGGGTTCCCATCTGGAGCAGCCGTTTTGCTCCTGAGCCCCAGGCAGAGGCAGCAGGCAGTGAGGATTTCCCACTGCCAGCCAAGCCCAGGGGAAGCACAGCACAGAGCCAGCAGGGCTTTACCTCTGAATTGATCCACCATGGCCATGACCTGCTGGCTCTCGTCAGTGAGGCTCTGAATGCTCTTCTGCAGCTCTCGGGAAACTGGGATCGGGGCCATGGCTGCCTCACAGCTGAGGGGAACAGGGAGAGGAGCTCAGAGCCCAGCCACCAGCCAGGGCCAGCAGGGAAATCTCTGCAGCCCCAGGGCCCAGGGCAGCTGTGTCCCTGCTATCAGCACAGGAACCCCATCTTTAGGAGGGCTGCAGTGGCCTCTGGTCCCTGTAACATCCCATGGAATGCCAAATCCCCAGCGGGGCAAACCACCTCCTTGGAAGCTCCTGCAGCACTGCTAAAGCTCTGCCCAAAGGAGCTGAGCAGGAGGAGAGGGACAGCGAGCCTGTTTCATACCTGCTCAGGATTGTGCCAACATCCTGCAAGAGAGAAAACACAGGAGAGCTGTGGCACTGCCGAGGGCCAGGCAGCTGCAGTGGCTGCCCAGCTGTGTGAAGCAGCTTAAGGGGGCTGGGGCTGAGCCCACCCCTCATCCCAACCCTGCCTTCCCTCAGGGCCCTGACCCACAGCGGGCACAGCACGGTGTCACAGCACAGTGTCACAGCACAGTGTCACAGCACAGTGTCACAGCACGGTGTCACAGCACAGTGTCACACTGCAGTGTCACAGCACAGTGTCCCACCATGGCCCCAGCCTGCACCAGCATGCAGAGGGTGCCAGCTGGGTGTCTCTAGCCCCAGCAGGGCTCTCAGTGCCCAAGGGCTGATGCTGCCTCACCTTGAGGAACTCGACCGCCGGCTGCTCCTCCTTCTCCTGGATCTGCGCAATCACCGTGTCCAGCAGCGACTGCCTCTCCAAAACCCTGCGCGTGTATTTCTTGCTCTTTTTGTCCAGCTCCTTCAACATCTTGTTGTGCTGGGCCAGCAGGGTCTCCTTCTGCTCCTCCAGGCACTGCTGCAGCTCCTCAAAGCTCTCAGCCACTCGCTGCAGCTCCGACCTCGCTGTCACCTGCAAGGCACCGCACGGAGGCCCTGAGCCCAGCCAGGCTCCGGCTGCCCCGCAGGGACATGGCTGCCGCAGAGAGGGGACAAGGATCACACACAACGGGACCAGAGGTTTGCAACAGGAGCAGCAGGAAGAACGGAGACAGGGGGGCAAGTCACACACCTGGAGGTCTTTACTTTTCTGGTCTCCTCTGCTCTTCAAGTTTTCCTTCTGTTCTTGCAAAGAAAGCAGGTTTTTCTGGAGTGTCTCCTGGGGCAGGGATTAAAAAAAGGCATTTGTGTTCATTTTGGAGTGGCATTCACAGGAGGGAGATGATGTCACCAAACAACACCTGTGGGGACAATCCCAATCTGGGGAGTCCCTGTGCGTAACCTCTGAGGGTCTGGGAGTGAGTTTTCAGCTCAGAGGCAGCACCCACCTCTCCACAGTTACTTTAGTCAGGCTGGGGAGACCCCATCCACAGGTCTTATGGCCAGAAACATTTCTGGAATAAGTTAATGTGGAAACTCTGCAGTTTGTGGGGCTTTATTTTTTTGGTTTTTTTTTAATTAGAAAAACCAACTCAACATTGGAAGTCTGACTTCTGGGAAGAGGTTTGCAGTGCCAGTAGCAGGGACTCAGACATGCCCCATAAATTTGCTGGAGTATCAACAAACTCCTCCTGCTCTGAGGCATCTCCTGCGTTGCAGTGAGCCCAGACCCCAGCCCACACTGTGGGGAGAAAGCCTGGCTGTGGACATGTGGGGCACAAGGGACCATGTGGGGAGCCCGAGGGGTGAGCAGGGAGAGGGACCTGGGCTCCTGCGTGGGCTGGGGCCAGGCCATGGCAGAAGCAGCAGCCCCAGCACGGTGGCTACAGCAGCCCAAGCTGGCAGCCAGACACGGAGGCCGGGCAGCCGCCGGCTGAGGCCGCAGCTCCGTGGCTGGCCGGGGACACGGCCGAAGCTGTGTGTGGAGGGGAAGCAGCGCCGCGCCCTGAGGGAAGCCCAGACCCTGCTCGGAGCAGCCCCAGCCGCGCACGGAGGGCACCCAGAGCCACAGGCAGAGGAGCTCATGGCCAGAGCAGAGCCCAGGCTGTCCCTGAAGGGAGCCCCGACGTGTGCCCGGACAGGACACGGAGCTGTGCCCACAGGGGAGCCCAGGCTGTCCCCGAGGGAGCCCAGCCCCTGCTGCAGGGGATCCCCGCCTGTGGCCGGAGGGGAGCCTGAGCTGTGCCCCTCGGCCGCCCCAGCCCGGGCAGCCGAGGCCCCCAGCCCCTGCCCAAGCCCCCGGCCCCTCTCGCGGCGCCGCCCCGTACCTGCAGCTCCCGGGCGGCCTCTTCGGCGGGGCGGACACGGTGCCCGCGGTGCTCGGGCCCGTCCCGGCAGGGCGCGCAGAGCAGGGCGGCGCAGGGCTCGCAGAACAGCGCCAGGGCCTCGCCGTGCTGGGGGCACCGCGGCCGCGCCGCCTCCTCCTCCAGGGACCGGACCACCTCCGCCAGGTCGCCCAGGGAGCGGTTGGGGCGCTGCGAGCCCGGCTCCAGCGGGGCGCGGCACTGAGGGCAGGCGGCGGGGCGCCGGGGGTCCCCCAGCACGGCCGCCAGGCACTGCCCGCAGAAGCTGTGCCCGCACGCTGTGAGTACGGGCTGCTCGAACACATCCAGGCACACCGGGCAGGTGGCCTGGAACAAGAAGCGTTTGCGCACAGCCAGCGCCTCCTCAGCCATGGCCGCAAACGGCGGGAAACGGACGGAAGGGGCCGGACCCGCGACCGCGGCGGGGGCGGGCCTGGGCACGACGGGAACGGGCTGGGCTGGAGGGCGGCAAGGGGCGATGGGATGTGGGTGTGTGTTTATGAATGTGTGTGTGTGTGTCTGTGGCTCTGTGCCTGGGAATGTCCCCTTCTCTCCCTGGGCAGATTCCTGTGCTTGCATCTGATATTACTCACACGCGTGTCCATGTCCATGTGCGTGTGTGCAAGCAGGGGAAGAAGGAGCAGGAAAACCCCGGGGGAACACGAGCACGGGGCCGCTGTGTGCGCTGCGTGTGCCCGTGTCTGCAGGCCACGGGAGCGGGGCCGCAGCAGCGGCCGCGGAAAGGGAGGGCTGGGGTGTGCGTGAGTGTGAGCATGAGTGAGAGTGTGAGTGTCAGTGCAAGGTTTAGTTTGAGTGTAAGTGTGTGTGCGAGTGTGAGCCTTCATCCCGGCCTTCCCCCTGGGCGCAGCCGGCACGATGCTGCCAGCACCCGCGGATGCTGGGGATGCTTAAATCAGTTGAATCGTAATAACCTGTCACGGGGCTGGGAGCTTTGCCCCGGCCCGGCCCCGATGGCGGTCGGAGCCGGGAGCGGAGCCCCTTCCCCAGGTCGTGCCCCGCGATCCTTCCGAGGCCCGGCTCTGGGCGGAGCCGCTCCCGGCCAGCCGGGCTGCCTCAGGGCGCTCTGAAGGGATTGTGTCGGGGCGGCAGCTGCGCCCTGAGGGAGCCCAGGCTGACCCTGCGCTGCCTCCCTGCGCTGCCGGCCCGGCCCGCTCGCCCGAAATGCCCCCAAGGCCCGGCTGCTGCTGCCACGAGGGGTCCGGCCTCCATCCAATAAAAAGCTGAATTCATCCATCCTTAGGAAGAAAAAAGGATTCTGCCAGGTCCCTGTCACTGCCAGAGTGACAGACATGAGCCACAGAGAACCAGAATCAGTTCTGCTTTTCATTGCCTCCTTGCCCATACCTGCATCCAGTCCTGGTGAGGGGGATGCAGGGAGGCTGCTGAGGGACCCAGGGCTGCAGCCAGGCCCTCCTGTCCTGCCCCAACACCTCCCTGCCAGGACATCAGCCCCAGCACAGCACTTTTCATGGAATCCCAGAATGGTTTGCCTGGGAAGGCACATCCAAGCTCATCTTGTTCCACCTCCCTGCAAGGGCAGGAGCACCTTCCACTGTCCCAGGCTGCTCAAAGCCTCATCCAGCCTGGCCAACTTCCAGAGATGGAAGTGTCAGCTCCTGTCAGACAGCAGGCCCTGACCTGAAACCCCAAACTTCTTCCAGGGAGCTGCAGCACCACCCCAGCAGTGGGAAGGCAGAAACCCTGGCAGCAGCCTGCCCAGGCAGCCCCAAAATGCTGCCACCCACAGCAATGAGCAGCTGGTGGCTCCCAGCAGCTCCATGTGGCTGCGCTGCCCTCTGGCACATTCTAGCACCATAGAGGTCGTAAATCCCAACTTAGGAGGGTTCATACACCAGGTCCTCGATGAGGACTTTGGTTCTGCAAAGGCATTAACAGGTCCTGACAACTTCTCCCATCATCTCTGTGTTTATTGATGCCACTGTCCCACATGAGATCTGACAGCACCAGGAAGGAGCCCGGCGCGCTCCGGGCAGCTGGCGTCACCAGCCCAGCTTCAGTTGGTGTCACCAGCCCAGACCCAGCCCTTCGGATGGCTCTTCCCCAGCCACTGCCCGAGCTCAGGAGCTGCAGCCAGGACGAGCTGGGATCCCCAGGAACTGAGCTGGTACAAACTGGAGCTCAGACCAACAGCAGGGGGGTGGATCGTGTCCCACCCACCCCGGCAGCAGGTGCCCAGGAGCAGGGAGGTCTTTCCTTGGAGCCAGCCTGGAGCTGCTCCTCCCCCGGGCAGGAATCCCACCGCTCCTGCCATTGAGGAGGGCACGGTCCATGCCCCCGGCAGCGGCTCAAGGACAGCAGAGCAGTTAAACACAACAAGGCCTTGCTCTCAGTCCCTGCTGGCCCCACAGCAGGCAATGGCCAGACTCACAGCACCCCATGCCCTCGGGGGCAGCAGGGCCAGCCCCGGTCGGAGGATTGAGCGCCGGGAATGAGTGTTTGGGGGAGCCTTGTGGAGGGGTCCTACCAGAAAAAGGGTCTTTTACTGCAACTAGAATTTTATTCTATTGTATAATTCAGGAGTGCATCACAGCCCCGCGAGCCGGGCAGGCACCTATCAGCGCTTCCAATCTACACACACGCAGAACTTCCTCATCAGCTGCATCTGTTAATTACTAACCTCCCCCCGGCTGGAGCTCCTCCTGTCGCATCCAGCCCGGACCGGAGCAGCGCCTCCACAGAGCTCCTGGACAAAAAGTGACTGTGCCAGAATCAGCCTACAGAGCAGTTAACAAAAAAAAAAAAAACAAAAACAAACCAAACCAAACAAACAGAAAACAAACCCGAAAATAAAATCTTGCCCATCCTTAGGTTGCTTATCAAATAAAAAGTTCCTCCACATTTATTAAAAAAAAACCAAACAGTAGATTTAAAAAGCAGTTACGAGTCCTACTCCGGCAAAACACCCTGTGTACAGGTTTCTTTTGTTGGTGGTTTGTTTGCTTGTTGGTGAGGATTCCCCCTAAATCAGCTGCTTCTGTTAATTTTTTTTATATATATAATCTTTTAATTTTGCCGCGCGTTGCTTGCTTTAATTCATTAATTTATTTCCAATCAGCCGAGTCTCCACCAGACCAGCGGCGCTACCACACAAAGCTTCCTTGATGTCCATGCCCTGAGCCGGGGTGGGGGGAGATGGATGGAGGGAGGGTGGGAGAGATCAGTGGAGGAGAAGGAGGACGAGGAGGAAGGGATGGAGGGAGGGAGGGAGAGGAAGCCTCGGCAGCCCCTCACTCTCCCATGTGCGTCCTCAGGTGGTACTTGAGCGACTGCTTGTAGCGGAAGCACTTGGTGCACTCGGTGCAGGGGTAGGGCCGCTCGCCGGTGTGCGCCCGCTGGTGCTCCAGGAGGTGATGCTTCTGCGTGAAGTTCTTGCCGCACTCGGTGCAGTGGTAGGGCCGCTCGCCCGTGTGGATGCGCTGGTGCTCCAGGAGGTGGTGCTTGCGGATGAAGCCCTTCCCGCAGACGGCGCAGGCGTGCGGGCGCTCCCGCGTGTGGATGCGGTAATGGTTGGTGAGCTTGGACTTCTCGCTGAAGGTCTTCTCGCACTGGCTGCACTGGTAGGGCCGCTCGCCGGTGTGAGTCCGCTGGTGCCGCAGCAGGTGGGAGGGCCGGGTGAAGTTCTTGCCGCACTGGGGGCACAGGAAGGCCATCTCGTTCTTGCCCGCGTGGATCCTCTGGTGCATGAGCAGGCTGATCTGCAGGCGGAAACTCCTCCGGCACTCGCCGCAGGTGAAGGGCCGCTCCCCGACGTGGGTGATCTGGTGTTTGCTGAGGCTCGACTTGTGGCTGAAGCTGCTCTCGCACTCGGAGCACTTGTAGGGCTTCCCCGGGGGCGGGGGCCGCGATGGGGGCTTGAGGCCGTGCTCGGGGCGCCGCGGGACCCCCACGCCGCGGCGCGTGTGGCTGCGCTGGTGCAGCAGGAACTGCTGCTTGTTGCGGAAGCTGAGGTCGCACTCGTGGCACTCGTAGGGCCCTTCCTTGAGGTGGTTGCGCTGGTGGATCATGAAGTTGATCTTGAGCATGAAGCTCTTGCCGCACTCGGGGCAGATGTAGGGTCTCTCCCGCGTCCGGTTCCGCTGCTGCCCGCTGGCCGGCTTCATGTCCCCGGAGTCCCTCTCGCAGGCCGACGCCTTCCTGACGCGGGCCAGGCTGCGGGGCTGCGCCTTGGAGCTGCACTGCGCCTCGCAGCCCCGCCCGGCCTCGTGGCTGGGGAACGCCGGCGCCTCGCTCCGGCCCGAGAACATGGCGCACGGCTCCAGCGTGTCGGGGTCATCCTCCTCCTCCTCCTCCTCCTCCTCTTCTGTCTTGATCACGATCCCATCCTCTGAGGGGGAAAATCAAACAGCATTAGGGTCATTGGGTGGGATGAGGTGGCCTCTTATACCTCTGGGTGCTACAGAAACACCTGCATGGGTTCCTGCAGCTGTTTGTGCACTGGGAGCCAGCCTGTGCCACAAACGGGGCTGCAGGTGGAGCCCAGAGCGCTGGGATGGGCCATGTGACCCCAAACATGGAGTTCAGACAAATCACCCCAGCCAGGCTCCTCTGGAGGGTGCGCTCCAACCGCCTGCCAAAAGGTTTGGCAACTTTGAGCTGCTGCAGAATGTGAGGGATAAAAGGACCATGGGTTCACCAGGGCTCGGGTGGCTGAGTGATTTCAGAGCAGCTCCATCTGCTGCCCTTTCACTGGGCTGCAACAACACCGCTCAACAGAAACAGCGCGGGGCTGCCAGCTCTGCTCTGGGGACAGCACAGCCCGCCTGGGACTGTCCCCTTCCCTCAGCCCTGCTGCCATGTGGTGTGGTGAGTGAGCCAGCCCTCTCCTTCCCAGAGCGCCGAGCAGTGGGATGGAATGGCAGTGGGATGGAATGGCAGCGGGATGGATGGCAGCGGGATGGATGGCAGTGGGGCAGTGAGATGGATGGCAGCGGGATGGATGGCAGTGGGGCAGTGGGATGGATGGCAGTGGGATGGAATGGCAATGGGATGGATGGCAGCGGGATGGATGGCAGCGGGATGGAATGGCAGCGGGATGGATGGCAGCGGGATGGAATGGCAGCGGGATGGAATGGCAGCGGGATGGATGGCAGTGGGATGGAATGGCAATGGGATGGATGGCAGCGGGATGGATGGCAGCGGGATGGAATGGCAGCGGGATGGATGGCAGCGGGATGGAATGGCAGTGGGATGGAATGGCAGCAGGATGGAATGGCAGCGGGATGGATGGCAGCGGGATGGATGGCAGCGGGATGGATGGCAGTGGGATGGAATGGCAGTGGGATGGAATGGCAGCGGGATGGATGGCAGCGGGATGGAATGGCAGCGGGATGGAATGGCAGCGGGATGGATGGCAGCGGGATGGAATGGCAATGGGATGGAATGGCAGCGGGATGGAATGGCAGCAGGATGGAATGGCAGCGGGATGGAATGGCAGCGGGATGGAATGGCAGTGGGATGGATGGCAGTGGGATGGAATGGCAGTGGGATGGATGGCAGCGGGATGGAATGGCAGCGGGATGGAATGGCAGCGGGATGGAATGGCAGCGGGATGGAATGGCAGCGGGATGGAATGGCAGCGGGATGGATGGCAGTGGGATGGATGGCAGCAGGATGGAATGGCAGTGGGATGGAATGGCAGCAGGATGGAATGGCAGCGGGATGGATGGCAGTGGGATGGAATGGCAGTGGGATGGATGGCAGTGGGATGGATGGCAGTGGGATGGATGGCAGCGGGATGGATGGCAGTGGGATGGATGGCAGCAGGATGGATGGCAGCGGGTTGGATGGCAGCAGGCCAGGCTCCCCTTCGTGTCACCGAGGCCGGAAGTGAGCCGGGGACTTTGTTTGGTGACAGCACCCATCCCAGGGACACAAGGCAGGACACACAGCCAGCACGGCCCAAGAAAAGGCCCACAGGTCATCCCTCATGTCACCCCACACTGGACTGTGAGCCAGGCCTAAATGCTCTCCCAGGAGGAACAGCTACACTTTCCCAAGAAAAGGAAACTGATGGGAATGGATGTCTCAAAGCCATGGCCCTCTTCCCTCTGAGGAAGGGAAAACCCAGGTCCTTCTGCCTGCCCCCTCTGTGGGCCTGGGGGCTCAGCTCCCCATCCTGGCAGCACAGCCACAGCTCCTGCCCAGCCCCACAAGCCGGGCCGTGCCCTGGCAGAGGCAGTGGCTCTCAGACAAGGATCAGCTTCAGCCCCCTGGTGGCTTGGCTGGTTTCCCTCACAAAGCCTTGAGCAGACCACAGCACCCACAAGACGGAGTTGAGGCCCTCAAGAGCCCAACTCTCTGTGTCTTGGTTTGTGTTACACCACCACAAAGCCATCAGGAGGAAGGAACCCACCATTCCCAGCCTCTCATCTCCCTGCTCTCCCATCCCCAGCCTTCCAGCACATCTGTAGGACTTGGCCTGTATCTGCCACTCCACCAGCAGAATTCTACACATGAAACACTCGGTGCCATCATATCATCTCTCCACAAATCACCTCTTCCTTCCCCTTCCCTCCTGGCAGCTCACAAATCACAGAGCTCCAGCCACATTCTTCCCTATCCTTATCCTGTGGAGCTGCCCCGAGCAACTCCCACATGTGGCAACCTGCAGGACCTCCCACATTCCTCCAGCAGTGTCCAGTGTGCAACCACCCACTCCTCCACACCTCACACCGACCTCCTGCCCTCTGCCACAGCGGGGTTTTGGCAGCAGGGCTCACTGGGGCTCTCACAGAACACAGCCTGAGACACATCTTCTCTTGGTGTCCATGCCTAACCAGGGCTTTTCCCAGACTCAGAGGACTGGGCAGTGTTTGCTCTGCTCCTGAGGACAGGAGCCCTTGGAGACCACGTTCTGTGTCCACCATGGACGTGCTGCCTCCTCCTCCAAGCTCAAGGTGTGACCAGAGCCACTCTTGGAAGTCACTGCAGGCAGAAACTTTCCTTCTGGTGCTGGTTTTGGGGGGGAATTAACACCTCCTGTCCATCCAACCCCTTCCCCACCTTTTCCTAACCCACCACAGCCCCCCGGGCCTCCAGTCCCTGACACCCCAGGTGTGCAGAGCCGTGTCCGAGTGCCTCACCTGTGCAGCCCCCGTGGTGCACGATGACCCTCTGGATCTCGCTGAAGTCGGCTCCGTACTCGGAGGAGTCGCCCAGGCTGGTGCCCGGGAGGTCCCTCGGGGGGGACACGGAGCCGTAGGGGCTCTCACAGGCCGCCTCCTCGTCGGGGCTCTGGAAGCTGCCCTCGGACTGCCCCGACATCCCGTGCAGCTCGGGGTTCTCGGGGCTGTCTTCAGGAAGGAGCTCCTCTGTTTTGATCACCACCCTTATTCCAGCTGCAGCAACGAGAGATTCCCACCTGCCATCACTCCCAGGAGCCAGAATGAGTGACCTGCTCCCAGCAATCCCTGCTGGCTCCAGCTGCTGATCCCACTGAGGGGTCTCCCTTCTGCTCTCCCTTCAGCCCCTGCCCTTCACCCATCCCTGCCACGCTCCCAGCTCCAGCCCAGGACCCTTCACAGGCACAGGGAACTCGCTCCACCCAGCCTGGGGCACCCCTCAGCCACCCCACATCTCCCATCTGCAGCTCCATGTGGGTCTGTGATTTTCCCCTTCCCACTGGCCTCAATTTAATTTCAAGATCCTTGTGATGGAGAGCACAAGCAGGGCGTTGGTGTGACCCCACATGCACAGCCTGGAATCAGGGATGACAAGTGGAGGCGACACCAACTCTTCCAGGCCACCTCCTTATCTCCTTATCAGCCCCCTTATCACAGAGCAGGAGCTGCTCTGGGAGTCGGGGTCACCGGTGCCCCATTCCCAGCCCAGTCTTGGCCCTCACAGCCTGGGACCAGGCTTCCCTGCCCGGGACGATGCTCCAAGGATAAACCCAGGCACCATCCACGCAAAGAGAGGGTGGAGGATTTTCTGGGTGGATGGGATCTCCCAGTGGGACCCAATTCTCTGTCCTTGCTGGGCACACCAGCTCCCTGAGGACCTGGTCTGGTTGCAGATGCTTCCCTTGCTGGGAAGGGCTCCCAGTGCCCAACTCTCCAGGCTCTGCTTGCCCTGGTTTCTATGTTGAGCTGTAGCTGGACACCAAACCTCCAATCAGCCCAATTTATCCCACTCCTAGGCAAGGCTTCTCGTGATAAACCACATCAGCCACAGCTCCCAGCAACATCTGCTGCAGCCTTGGGATGAGCAGCTCCTGGGAACACAACCCAGGGCTGCCCTGGTGCCAAGGTGCCACCTCACCTGCCGTGGCATCAGTAATGATCTCACTCTCCTCCAGGTCCTGCTCATTCCTGCCCCGCGATTCCTCCCCTTGCTCAATCTGAGACAAAACACCAGGTTTGGAAATTGCATAGTCTGTTGAGAGACAGAGGGGTGGGAGAGAGGGATTACTGCATTGGGAATCTGATATTGGCTTCCACCTCTTCCCAGCGCGCGGGGGACACGTGAGGACACTCGGGAACATCCACAGGGGACACATGAGGACATTCGGGAACATCCACGGGCGCAAAATCCTCTGAAGGGGTGCAGAGGCTGGTACCCACTGCACACCCAGAGGATGCAGGGAAACTCTCCCAACAGCCATGGGGAAGGAAGGAGCATCAAGGTTTTGGATGGCATAACTGTGTCTGGGAGAGGTTTGGGAGGTCTCCACCCCACCTGCCCACAGGGCATCCCTTGCCCAGCCAGAACACCACCACGGCATGAGCTGGAATAAACCCAGACTGAAAAAATCCTCCTGTGTTTTCAAGCCTTTAAAATGGGCCATTTGGGTCTCATCCAAGGGGATCTCCAAGGAGGAGCCAGAAGGAGCCTCCTGTCCCTCAGAAGGGCAAGGATGCCCCGTATTTACCCAGGGAGATCAGAGACTCGTAGTTCCCCTTCATCACATTCTTGTAGAGCTCCTTCTGCCACTCCTCCAGCTTCTCCCATTCCTTGTCATTGAAACAGACGGACACGTCATCGAAGGTCACCGGCACCTGCAATTCCAACACTGCCTTCAAGCAGGAGCTGGACACAGCCAGGCTTCAGCTCCTCCGAGGCCAGCCATGAGCTGCTTTTTGCATTTAAAACAACTCTGGGGTAGGAATTTCTTTGGGAATATAAGACTCAACCAAATGGATGGTTCCTGATGGTGAATACAGACTGGGATTCCCCCAAAGGACCCCGAGCTCCTCCTCTCAGTCCCTGCTCTCTGCAGGGAGATCAGGCTTGGGGGATCACAAGGGAGAGAAAACCCAGGAGCTGGGCTGGACTCATCCCTATTGATGAGCTGACGTAACTCCCGGATTCAATTACCCCAGAACTCCAGGGAAAACTCTACCCAGGCCCACAGGGCTCCCCATTATCCCTGGTTACTGCGCACCCACCATCTGCAGCTTCCCGGCTTGTTAGCCAAGGAATAATTCCTAAGGATAAATTCAGGATGTGCAAACTGTGCCGTGCTGGAGTGGAGCTCTTCAGAGGGAACACAGCGCTCCAGTTCTGTCCCCCAACTGCACTAATGGGGTGTCAGGGTCTGAACCCACCTTGTCCTGATCCTCTCTGCTCTCTCCTCAGATACTCCCTCTCCCATGTCATACATGGTCTCATTTGCACACTCTTTCAGCAGGAAGGCTGTGAAATTCAAGTAGGAGCTGAATATTGATGGTGGGCTCTTTCCAGAGCTATGTCCAGGGAGCTCATCTGCCTTCCTGACCCCCAAAGCTTTCCCCTTCCCTGCAGCAGCAGCTCCCACTTGCTCCTTCCCTGGCCTGGGAGACTCTGCAGCGTCAAGGTGGTCAAAACAGAAAAACCACAAAATCTGCAGGGTTTCTAGAAATGGTGGCAAAAAAAAAAAAAAAAAAAAAAAGAACAAAAAAAGAGTCAACGGCCCCAGGGCTGTGCAGCGCAGTGGAGCAGAACTGAAACCTCTGGCCTGAGTACCAGGATGTCCTCCCAGGCCTCTGTCCCTCCGTATTTCAGCCCCAGCAGGGGATGAGCTGGGAAGCTGCAATGGGGAGCTGCAATGGCGAGAGAGGCTCACCTGAGCAGGGGCTGTCCCCGCTCACCCAGCCCGGGCCGGAGCCCCGGGAGCATTTCGGGAGCAGCGCCCGGCTCCGCTGCCCAGGACACCGTTACCTTGGGGACTTCCCCCTTCCTGCCCGGGGGCAGCCGCAGGATCCAGAAGTTCCTGTTCTTCAGGAGGTTCTCCATGTTCTCCAGGCGCCGCTGGAGCAGCCCGTACTCCTGGATGAGGGTGCCCAGCGCCGCGCACTTGCTCTCCAGCTGGTTCCCCAGCTCCGCCGCCGTCTTCTCGCAGTCGATCAGCTTCTTCTCCGCCATCCCCGTCCGACCCTCCAGGTCCAGCAGGCGGGTGGAGTGGGAATCCACCTTGCGCTCCACCGCCTGCACGGCCGCCACCACGGTCAGGGACAGCTCAGCCGTCTGCGTCTCCCGCTCCGAGGTGCGCTCGGGGCCGGCCGCTGGCCGGAGGGGCGAGGGGCAGCGCGGCGGCCGCGCCGGCTCCGGCGCCTGCGGACACAAGGGCGGGGGTCAGGCCGGGGATGGCCCCAGGGGGACAGGGACCCTCCCGGGGTGATAGAGACCCGCCCGCCCCCGGCGTGACAGGGCCCCCGGGGCGACGGGGACATCCCCGGGGCCATGCGCACCCCGCGGGGGGGCCGCTGCAGGGCCCGGCGCTCGCCGGGGCGGCGGGGACGTCCCCGTGTCCCCGCTAAGCCGCTTACGGCGGCCCCGTGCCGGTCCCGCGGGACGGGCAGGACCCGCGGCGGCGGGGGAGGGGGGAGGTGACAGCGCGGGGCCGGGAGGTGACACAGGAGGGGGGGGGGGCGCGGGGTGACACGGGCGGGCCGAGCCCCGTTGCCATGGGCACGGCGAGGGGACACCCGGGGGGCTGCGGGCGCCCCGTCGCCATGGGGACCGGGCGGTGACACGGCAGGCGGGGGCGGCGGCGGGTCGGTCCCGGGGGGCCGCAGGGCCCGGCGGCGGGGGGGGGGGGCGGCGCGGCGGCCGGGCAGGCCCGGCCTCGACGGCAGCGCGGGCGCCGCCGGCCGCGGAGGCCCGGGCGGGTTCGGCGCGGCGCCGCCGCCCCCCCGGGGCCGCCCGTCCCGTCCCCGCCCGTCGCCCCGGGGGGGCGGCCGCGGCCCCGCGCGCTGACAGCGCCCGCCGCCCGCCGCCCCCCCCCGCCCGCCGCGGCCCCGACGGCGCGGCCCGCGAGCCCCGACGTGCGGCCCGCGAGCCGCGGGCGGGCGGTGCGCGCCGGGCCCGGCCCCGCGCCGGGCGGGCGCCCTTTACCTGAGCGGGGGCCCCCTCGGCCATGGCCCTTTGTTCCGTGCCCGGGGCCCCGGGGGCCGCGGCCGGGAGGATCCAGCGCCCGCTCGCTGCTTCACCTCCGCCCGCCGCCGGGCATCGGGCTGGGCGCGGGGCGGCGCGGCGGGGCGAGGGCGCGGCGCGGCGGAGGCGGGGCGGAGGCGGCGCGGGCCTAGCGGGCGGACGCGGCGGGGCGGGGGCGGCGGCGGCTCCGACACCGAGCGCGGCTCCGGGTCCGGGTCCGGGTCCGGCGCTCCGGCCGCGCCGCTGCCCCGCCGCGCCGCCAGGGGGCGCTGCCGCCGCCGGACCGCGCTCGGAGCGGGGCGGAGCGGGGCGGGCGCGCGCCGCACAGCGCCCCCTGGCGGCCCGACGGCATCAGCGCCCCGCCCCGTCGGGGCCCCCCCACGGCACCGCCCGCACGGCGAACCGCGGGCACCGGGGGCACTGCGGGCACCGGGGGGGACTGCGGGGACCGAGGGATTGGGGAACTGACGGGGCTGGGGCCGTTGGCGGCACTCGGGATTGCCCGAGGAGCTGGGCTGGCAGCGGGGAGCCAGGGGGGACGGGGGGACCGAGGAGTAACGGGGTGCGGTGCGAGGCGACGGGAGGGGCTGGTTTGACTGGGGCGAGCGAGAGAGTGCGGGGGGCTCGCTGCGACATGGCGGGGCAGGGGAGGGACCAGGGGGTCACTGTGGAGGCCCCGGGGCGGCTTTTCCGGCCCCGCCCGTCGGGTCCCCGCCGCCCATCCCTGCGGGCTCGGAAATGGCGGCCGGAGGCGGCGGCGCCGTGGAAATGGATCGACCCCTCCTCTCCCACCTCTCGGCCTCCCCGCCGGGCCCGACCGCAGCATCCCATCGCATCCCCATCCTGTCCCGTCCCATCGCATGCTATCCCGTCCTCTCCTGTGCCATCCCCTCCCGTCTCACGTCATCCATTCCTATTGTCTCCCATCCCAGTCCATTCTGTCCTGTCCTTCCCGATCTTGTCCTGCCCCATTCTGTCTATCCATCCGTGCCCTCCTGTCCCACTCATCCGCGCTGCCTCTCCATGCCTCGGCCCATCCCACTCCGTACACCCTGGCTGATCCCATCCTGTCCCATCCCATCCCATCCCATTCCATCCATGCTGTGACTCTTGTCCCAGCCAGTCCCACCCTGTCCATCCCACATCTTGTCCCGTCCCATCCCATCCCATTCCATCCATGCTGTGACTCTTGTCCCAGCCAGTCACACCCTGTCCATCCTACATCTTGTCCCATCCCATCCCATTCCATCCATATCTCATCCAGTTCCATCCCATCTCATTCCATTCATCCTGTCCCACTGTATCCTTCTTTATCCCATCTGCCCCATCCCACCCCATCTCACCATCCCTGCCTGCTCTGGCACAGCCCTGGCACACCTTGGGGGAAAGTTGGTGGCACTGAGCACAGGGAAGGGCAGGAATCCCTTTGGTGTGTGGGAAAAGGGAGAGGACAAGTGGGATGGGTCACCCAGGCTAAGGGAGGCACAGGGGTGTGGCAGCAGGTGGGGACCCCCAAGAAAAGACCCCCTGTCCAAGCCCCTCCTGGGCTGTACCAGGGATCCACAACCCCTGTCCAGGGCTGATCCATCAGGAGGGGACACGAGGAGCAGCTCTGGAATTCAGGGGTGTCCCTGGCTGGGGCTTGTACATCCCAGTGCACAGGGAGTGTCTGACCCTGAGGGACTCCACGCTGTCCCTGTGGAGATGGGTGGGGATCACCAGGTGTGGTTATTGCCAGGAGTGGAGTGAGCAGGACTGGGATACAGCCGTGTCCATGGAGAGCTGTGTGCCTGTGACCAGCCCTGTGTGACCACAGAGGGACACTCGAGTGTCCCCAGGGTGTCTGTGTGACCACAGAGGGACACTCATGTGTCCTCTCAGTGTCCCTGTGTGCTCAGAGCTGTGCTCAGCCTTGCCCTTGGCAGCACCCACCCTCCCCAGCCTGGATCCCACAGGCTGCTCCTTCCCTGAGCTCTTTTCCCTCTCTTTCTCCCCATAATCCATCCACAGCATCTCCATGTCCATGTGGGGCAGCCCCATTCCATGGAGGGGCTCCAGAGTGTGGGGGATTCACTGGGGTCACTCAGAGCACGGGGGATTCACTGGGGGGGATTCACTGGGGTCACTCAGAGTGTTGGGGATTCACTGGGTCACTCACCCTATCCCCCCGGGCACCCAGCACGGGCTGGGGTGGCTGAGGGACTCTGGCACTCCCTGGTCTCTGCGGACCCCAAGTGCCACGTCCCCATGGTGGCTGTGACCTCAGGGCTGCCCTCTCCCCTCCCACACCAGTCCCAGGCTGGAACAACCCCTGGGGCTCGCTGGAGCTCGGGGGGTCTCTGGTGGGGAGAGGGAACTCTCTGTGTGCTGGGCTCTGGCAGGGAAGAGCCTGAGGAATGCTGGGCTGAGAGGGAGCCTGGAAGGAAAAAACCCCAGTGTGTGGCACCAGCTGGGCACCCTATGAGGCCCCTTCCAACCCATCCCTTGATCCCAGCTCCAAGGTGGCCACAGCCACCAGCGCTTCTCCCTGTCCCAGCTCCATCCCACCACGGATCCAAGGATTCCTCAGCTGTCCACAGCCCCATTTGTGTGTGGCACAGGCACAAACCCAAATCAAGTTAAAACCACTGATCCCAGATGCAGCATCCCAGAGCAGCCTCGTTTGCCAGGCCTGGCTCTCCAGCTCAGCTTGGTTTGTGCTGTTCACCTGCTCCACAATCACCTGGAAAAGCTCCTGAGCACCAGGGTGAGGGAGCTCCACAATGAGCTGGAAAAGCTCCAGAGTAGCAGCCAGGAGCAGGATGAAGGAGCTCCACAATGAGCTGGAAAAGCTCCAGCAAGGGGCAGGATGAGGGAGCTGCAGGTACTCACAAAGGGCTGACAAGGAATTCAGAATGGAAACACTGTATTGACAGACTTTACAAAAGTTATTACAAAACACGGTCACAAACCAGCAGCTGACAATACAGAGCGAAGAGACACCACGTACAGCCACCTCAGAACAACACCAACAGCTCCAGAAGTCATCCAATATTTACACAAACAGCTGGAAAACTCCGGGCGGTTATCGCATACATGGAAGTGTTTTAGAGCAACTGTGAAATATAGTGTCACACCTTTCCTTGTAGTATTATCATCATCATAATTAATAATAATAATAATAATAATTAATAATAATAAGACTACTTCTAGGTTAACTAAAAACCAAACAGCTCTTTACAGGGGTTAGGAGAAGCTGCTTTCACTCGTCTAGACTTACCTGAGTGAGACCAAACCCAGTTAAAAAATAGAAATAAAATCACCTTCATTGTCAGGAGTCTGCGTGTCGGCCCAGCGGCGCCGTTCCCTCGGGCCAGAGGGGAACCACAGCCCGGCTGGAGCCAGTGACACCTCCAGAAGCTCGGAGACGCGTCCTCCTCGTGTGAGCGACCCCAGCACGCCTCCGCACGCTGCCCTTCCCGACTCCTCCTGCTCCAATGTCCTCAGCCCCTTCTCCTGCACCTGCTTTATCTCACCCCGCTCTTTGCCACGCTCTCCTCTCCGCTTTTCCGCCTTCCACAAATCCCGCGTCGCGCCCCGATCGCCTCTCTCTGCCTCTCCTCTCTCTGGCCTTCATCCCAGTCGTGGCCTCGCGGCCTTTGGGGACGCGGCGACGCAGCGGGAGCGGCCGGCCGGGAGCGGCGCCTTCCTTCCCTCCCTCCCTCCTCGCGCTTCCAGCCTTGCAGTGAAACGAGTGGAAAAAAGAAAGCGAAAGCTTGTCACTCCTGAATATGCACAAAGATAGGTGGGGGAACACCTGCTAAATACGGAGCCCAGAGAATCGCTCGGGATCGTTCTCTACGGGCAGAATCCAACCCTGCGTGGGGAACAGCGAGCGCGGGGCCTGCGCCGCGGTGGGAGCGCCACGGAACCCCGCGGGGTCCCAGAGCCGCCTGGGCCGGCCGAGCAGAGTCTTTAAGAGGAATTCCTTGGATGCTTCACCAAAGCGGGCTTCGTAGCATGACCACATGGATTAGCTGCGATACAAGTCACCTGCCATCATGCTGCACGTCCACCTGCCAGACCGTCACGGTCACCGCGAGCCCTCCTGCCCCGGCCCCACCACGGCTACTGCTTAGTCTCTTTTTTCACGCAGAAATGGTCGGTCTGGGTGCCCGCCGAGCCCAGGTTGTGCTGGGAATCCTCGCCGGGCCGCGGGTTGCGCGAGTGGATTTTCTGGTGGCAATTCAGGGACTCTTTGTAGCGGAAGTGCTTCCCGCAGACGGGGCACTGGTAGGGGGTCTCCCCGGTGTGCACCCGCCAGTGCTTGAGCAGGTGGTCCCGCCGGATGAAGCTCTTGCCGCACTCGGTGCACTGGTAGGGCCTCTCCCCGGTGTGGATGCGCTGGTGGCGGATGGCCTTGGAGAGGTCTCGGAAGTCCTTCCCGCAGTAGGTGCACGTCAGCGGCCCGTCGCCCTTCCCCGTGTGCAGCTTCTGGTGCAGGATCAGACTCACTTCCAGGCTGAAGCTCTCCTTGCACTGGGAGCAGGTGTAGGGCCTCTCCACCATGTTGTTCACCTGGTGCCTGACGAAGCCGTACTTGAAGCCCGAGCTCTTCTCCCCGTCGGGGCGCTTGGAGCCTTTGGAGCGGGAGGGGCCCTGGCCCTTGGCTTTGGGTTTCTGCCGGAAGCTCTCGCCGCGCTCCAGGGACGTGCAGGCCTCCTCGCTGGCGTGCGCCTTCTGGTGGGTGGCGAAGAGCTGCTTGTCCAGGAAGCTCTGGCCGCACTCGCAGCAGATGTAGGGCCCCTTGTCGGCTGCCGCCTCCTCGGGATCCTTCCTGGCCAAGTCTCTCCCGCGGCGCACCGAGCGCCTCAGCCCGTTGCCCGTCGCCGTTCGCTGCGGCGGGGCCGAGCCGCTCTGGCTCTTGCTGCTCGACTGCATCTCCTCCTCCTCTTCCCACTTTCCTGTCAACGACCTGGAAAGCTCCAGGCGCTCGGAGCCTTCCTCATCGCACGGCTGTTCGTCTGGTGGAGCAGAGACACCGGTGTCATTTGGGGTCACAAGGATTGGGGGGTTACTCTCTCAGCTCCCTTGGGACACGAGGGGTCTCTGCTGTGCACACCCAGCTCAGAGCCTGGCACTGACGGGGCTCTGAGGCCGGCTGGGAGCACCTACTCTGTCCAGAGGGATTGGACTTGGAATCTTGGAATTGTTGAGATTGAAAAAGGCCTTGGAAATCATTAAGTCCAGCACTGGGAAGGCCACCCCTGACCATGTCCCCAAGCGCCACATCCATATGGACGTTACATCTCTCCAGCAATGGAGACTCCACCACTGCTTTGGGTGGTCCCAATGTGTAACAGGCTCTTTTAGGGAAGAATTTTACCAATTTCCAACCTGACCCTCCTTGGCACAGCCTGAGGCCCTTTCCTCTCATCCAGTCCCTGTTCTCTGGGAGCATAGCTCAAACCCCCTGGCTGTCCCTTCCTATCAGGGAATTGTGCAGAGCCAGAAGGTCCCCCCCTGAGTCTCCTTTTCTCCAGGCTGAGCCCCTTTCCCAGCTCCCTCAGCTGATCCTGGTGTTCCAGACCCTCCCCCAGCTCCACTTCCTTCTCTGGACACACTCCAGCAACTTCCTGCCTTCAATTATATTGTAATATAATATTATGTATATAATCTAGTTATAGATAGGTAGCCAGAGGAAAAGAGAGGGTTCCTGAAGCAGGACAGGCCTTTAACAACTAGTGTTTTAAGATAAAGTCCAAAAAACAGAAGAAAAGGGAATAAAACTTCTTTTCTTCCATGGGCTTGGACAGTGCCTGAGGGTGAAGAATCTCCCATGGTATAAATTGTGACTCACAGCAACTTTCTGAAATTCTGGAAAAGCATCATCCAGAAAAGCTGAGCTGCTCCTGGGAACGAGGCCGGGAAGCCAAAAGCACATCTAGGCAAAGGACACTTCCCAAAGCAGCTCAGTGCACTCACATGTACCAGGGACCTCCATGCTCTCCTCTTCCTCAGAGCCTTCGTGGCTTTCAGCCAGAGTCTCTTCATATTTACCCCACGAGCTGTCATCGGGCCCAGGGAAGAAAAATTCTGTGCAAGAGGAAAGAGCAGGAGTTACACTCCAACCTCCCAGCTGCTTTAGAGGATTCCAGGATAGATGGATGCATCAGGTGGGAGACAAGCGGGAAAGCAAAGCCCCCCTGCACCTGAGGAGAGCTGACAAAACAGAACAGCCCCACACCTGCCTGCACCTCCCTCCTGAGTCCCAGGAACCTCGTGGCTCACCGGTAGTGGGGTCTGTGGGGGTCTCTCCTCCCTCAGAGTCCTCCTGATCCTCAGCGTTGGGATCCTCTCCCTGCTCAATCCGTGTCAGCAGGTCAGGCTTGGAAATGGCAGCGTCTGCACATGAAAAGAGGATGAGGATGTTTCCCCTGCCCTGGCGGGAGAGAGACTCTGCAGCCTTTGCCCACCAACCTTCCTTCTCTGGGGAACGAACGAGAGAGGCTCGGGAAGCTGCTCCCAGCCCTCTGCCCCGCTCACCTCGCATGGGCCCTGGATGCAGGAGCACACTCTGCTCAGGTGAGCAGCACCTCCCAGCCTGCAGCGTGAGGAGGACAGGAAGGAAAGGCACCCAGGCTTACCTGCAGGCTCTTCCTGTCTCCTCCTCTGCACTAAGGTCCGCGGATCCATTACAATGGGGGCGTCAGCTCGGGGGCGGCAGCAGAGCTGCCAGCACTGCCCTCCCCGTGCCGTTCCCTCCAGCCAGGACCGCTCCGTCCTACTCGTCCGAGTCCCGGGCTGCTCGCGGATTTTGGTGGGGGAAAGGGGACAATCACCATCTCTCCTGGGGCGGAGAGCAGAAAACTTCACTTCCAGACATGTGGGAGGGAGGGAGGGAGGCCCTGGGGGTCAAACTCCACCTCTGCTGCGGTGGATCCGTTTGCCTTACACGGGAGCCAAAGCCCTAAACCTCATTTCTCAAGGGAAACCTTGGGATGAAGCACAGAAAGGTGCTCTAAGCTCCAGGCTCAGATCCCCAGATCCCCTGAGCCTCAGGAGCAGGACATGGGACTGGTATGGAAACAGGAGACTGGGGGCTGTGGTTACCCTTCCCCTTTCTCCTGGCACACAGGGACTGCAAGAAACTTCTGTTCAAATAAATATGTGGGGGAAAAAAAAAGCAGAAAAGGCCTGGATTGGGCAGAGCTGGATGGCAGGGAGGCAGATGAGCCTGGGCTCAGCACAGGGAAGTGTCTGGCTACCAGGGACGGCGTCTGCGCTCCCAGCCCCAGTCCAGCCAAGGCAAGGTCATTTCTGGAACGTGCTGTGAAGGGAAGGCGTTCCCCAGAGGGAATTCCCGCAGCCAGGACTGGCAGGAGCGAGCAGAGCGCGTTCCTTTGGCGGGGAATGCACTGCCCCGAGCTGCTGAGGGGAAAGCAGGAGGCAGAGCTCACCCCCAGCTCTGCCCCAGCAGAGCCCGCAGCACCACGAGCAGGACTGGCTCCCCTCCCTGGGGCTGGACAGAGCACCCGGCAAACTTCCCTTCTCCCTCAGGGGAGAGGAAAGGGAAGTGTGCACAACTCCCCACGGAAAGAAGGGCTGGAAGGAACCTCAGGGGCAGGGCACAGAGCACCCTCTGCTGCCCTAAGCAGCCAGCGGGCTGATGCACCCAGCGCAGTGGATCTGTGGACCTTGGCGTGACAAAGGAACTTCCCTCTTCCCCAGCTTTCCTTCGATTGAGGCTCCTCTCACTTGCCCTCCTCCTCCTCCTCACACCCCAGCACTCCCAGGCTGCAGGGAGCATCAGGGAGCCACTGTCCCTGCGGTGACACTCACGACATCATTCCACCCTCAGCATGGCTGTGAGGGCTGAACTCACAGCCTGGGCTGTGTGACACCTCCCCAGAGCACAGCACCCCTCCCTGACCCTGCAGGACACACGTTCCATCCACCAGTTCCCAGGAAAACTCTGTGCCAGGAGGCTGAGGGCCAAGCCAGGCCTGTCATTACCCATGGAGATGACGGCCTCGTAGTTGCCTTTCATGATGTGCCTGTAGAGCTCCTTCTGCCACTCGTTGAGGCTCTTCCACTCCTCCTCAGAGAAGTTAAACGAGGCGTCGTTGAAGGCCACGGGGACCTGCAAGGAGCAGCACCACGGGGTTTGTTTCTCATTCAAAAAAACACCTGGGGATGTTTTCTCATTCAATTTTCTCACTCAAACTCCTCAAGTGTTGTGCAGACAGGAACATCTGCTCCTTCCCACGTCCCTCATCCCTCAAGGGACACGGCAGGGATTTCCCCTGTCACCTCCCCCTGCTCAGCCTCCTCCTGTCACTGCCCCGTGCACAGGGCCTGGCACAGACTCCTTTTCACTTCCTTTTTGACACAATTCTGCTGCTCATCGCCTCTGAACAGCCCTGGGGATGTTTCCAAGCCTTCCCAGTTACACGGGGCTGAGCCACAAAATTCCACCTGATCCAAACACAGGAATTTGTGACATCCCTCCCAGATGACACGTGCATGAGCAGGGAATAACCAACACAGCAGGACCTGTGCTGGTGCTTCTGGGTACTGAAGGGAGGACAAGGCTGGGGGAGCCATGAACAGCTCTCAGCACTACAGCTGTCCCAAAATGGGACTGTGAGTGCAGGGATCAGGCTGTCACTGCAGGAGACGGGGCTGTCAGTGCAGGGGTGAGTGCACAGGATATGAGGGTGTCAATGCAGAATGTGGGGCTGTGAGTGCACAGGATATGGGGCTGTCAATGCAAGAATATGGGGCTGACAGTGCAGGATATGGGGCTGTCAATGCAAGAATATGGGGCTCACAGTGCACAGGAAATGGGGCTGTGAGTGCACAGGAAATGGGGCTGTACAAGGCATGGGGCTGTGAGCTCAGGATAAGGGGCTGCAAGTGCACAGGAGATGGGGCTGTGAGTGTACAGGAGACGAGGCTATACAAGGCATGGGGCTGTGAGCTCAGGATATGCGGCTGTGAGCACAGGGCACAGGGTTCAGAGCCCAGCAGACGTGCAGAACAGCCCCGTTTTGCAGCGGGGAGCAGCAAACCCAAACCGTTACCTTGGGGACTTCCCCTTTTGCCCCCGGGGGCAGCCGCAGGATCCAGAAATTCCTGTTCTTCAGCAGGTTCTCCATGTTCTCCAGCCGCTTCTGCAGCTGCCCGTACTCCTGGATGAGGGTGCCCAGCGCCGTCCACTTGCTCTCCAGCTGGTTCCCGAACTCCACCGCCGTTTTCTCGCAGCCGATCAGCTTCGTCTCGGCCATCCTCATCCTGCCCTCCAGGTTCATCAGCTGCGCGGCCTGGGTGTCCACCTTCCTGTCCACGGCCTGGATCTCGGTGACCAGCGTCAGGGAGATCTCTGCGGCCGGCAGCTCGGCCTCGCCGCCGGGGCCGTGCTCGGGGGCGGCCAGCGGCTGCTCCAGGCCCAGCTCCTGGGGCTCCATCATGCACTCCAGCTCCTGCGGGGGGAACGCGCGGCGCTGAGCGCGGGGACGCGCCCGCAGCCCGCGGGGGGGGCGGGACGCGGGGCCGGCCCGGGGGGCGGCGGCCGGCGGGGGAGGCGGGGGGCGGCGGCGGCGCTTACCTCAGCGGGGGCCCAGTCGGCCATGGCGCGGGGGGCGGCGCGGGCGGTGCGGGGCGGCGGCGCGGGCGGGCGGCGGCGGGGCCGGGCGGCGGCGGCGGCTCAGCAGCGGCGGGGCGGAGCGGCCATGCCGAGGGCGCGGGGCGCGCTGGGAGCGGCGGCGGCGGCGCCCGGCGCCACAGCGACCCCCGGCGGCGGGCGGACCGCGCGCCCATTGGGCGGCGGCGCGGCCAATCGGGGGGCGGAGCGCCGAGGGGGCGGGGCCGCCCGGCGTCACGCGCGCTCCCGCCGCCGGTAACGGGGCCGCGCGAGGAGGGGGCGGCGGCGGCTCCGGGCGGGACCGAGCGGGACCGGGCGGGCGGGAGGGGACGGGGACAGGTGCGGCAACGCCACCGCGGCCCACCGGGGCTCGGCAGCCCCGCCACCGGCCTCACGGGCGCCGCCGACGCCGCGTCCCGCCGCCCGGCCGCGCGTCGCCATCCCGGCGCGGCATCACTCAGGCACCGCCATCCCTCGCGCTGCTGAGGCCTCGGCGGGAGCAGCACCGGGAGCAGCTGCCGCCGCCTTTCCCGACGACCGGGACGGTGCCGGTGCCATGAAGGAGGACCGCCAGCATCCCGTCGACCTGGGTGAGGCACCGGGGCCATCCCGGCTCCGCTCCTGGCACTGCCGGTCGTGGCCTGGCCACGAGGGAGACCGGCACTCACCGGGTTGATACCAGGAGCAGGAGGTCACGGGGTGCCTCTGGGGTCAGCACGGGACCGCACCGGCTGCCTGTACCGATCAACACGGGCAGCCAGCCCTGGCCTGTTGTGACCGATGTCACCTCTGGTGGCATGTCCGTTGGCACGGCGAGTGGCATCACCGGCTGTCCCTCCTCTTGTCTCTGTGACAGGTTACGCCATCACCAAGCCCGACATCCTGGCCGAGGTGGAGCGAGGGGACGAGGGGGTGGCGGCGGCAGCGGGGCGCTACGGGGAGCGCCAGAGCCCCCGGCCACCCGCGGCACCGGCCGGTCCCTCCCAGGGTGAGCGGGACACGGGGACGGGCGGGATCGGGGCCAGGTGGCACCGGGAGCAGGAGTCGGGCACCGGCCCGGATCCTGCCGAGCCGGGGGCTTGGGCCGCTCCCCAACGCGCTCCCGTGTCCGCAGGGGACTGGCAGGGCAAGGAGGTGAAGAGCGAGGACGGGGTGTCCCCACCGCCCCGCTCGCCCCCGTCCCTCCACGCCGGCCCCGCCGACTTCCTCGTCCCGCTGCGGGAGCGGGGCTGCAGCTACTGCGGCGTCCTCGAGCCGGAGCCGAACCCCGGTGCCGGTAACGGGGGGTTCATCGCCGCACCGCCCGCCTTCGAGAGCCGCCGCTACCGGCCCGGGGAGCCGCCGCTGGATTGTGCCGAGTGCGGCCGAGGCGGCGTCGGGCACAAACCGGACCTGGTGCGGCACCGGCTGGGGCGCGGCGCGGAGCTCGGCTACGCCTGCGGCCGCTGCGGGACAGGCCTCGCCGAACCGGCGGGGCTGGGGGCCACGGGCAGCCCCCACCGGCCGGGGCCCTGCACCGGGCGCTCCCCGGGCACGGCGGAGGGAGGCACGGCGGCGGCGCCGCGGAAGGAGCGGAAGGAGCTGTCGCTGACCGAGAAGGTGCGCGTGCTGGAGATGCTGGAGGGCCCCAAGGTGTCGCAGAGCGAGCTGGCCAAGCGCTTCGGGGTGTCGCAGCCCCAGATCTGCCGCATCATCAAGAACAAGGAGCGCATCCTGAGCGAGTGGCACCGCAACGGCGACCCCGAGCGCAAGCGCAAGCGGGAGGGGAAGGACGCGGCGCTGGAGGCCGCGCTGCTGCGCTGGGTGCAGGGCGCCCACGCCGCCGAGCTGCCCGTGGGCCGCCCGCTGCTGCAGCTCCGGGCCCGGCACCCGGCCCGGCCCGAGCCCGAGCCCAGCGGCGGCTGGCTGGCTCGCCTGGGCGCTCGCCACGGCAAGAAGCCGCCGGCGGAGAAAGGGGACGCGGAGCAGCCCACGGCGGAGCACTGGGCCGGCGCGGTGCTGCCCGGGCTCCTCCGCAGCTACGCGCCCGCCGAGATCTTCGCCTGCGGGGAGACCGCGGTGCCGCTGCCGGCCGGCGCCCCCGGTAACGGCGAGAGCCCCGGCGAGCGGCTGACGCTGCTGCTGTGCGCCAACGCCAGCGGCTCGGAGAAGCTGCCGCTGCGGGCGGTGGGGGACAGCCCCCGGCCGCGCTGCCTGCGGGGCGTCAACCTGGAGCAGATGCCGTGGAGCTACCGCGCCGGCGGCCCGGCCGGGCTCAGCGCGCCGCTCTTCGCCGAGTGGCTGCGGGAGTTCAACGAGGGCATGCGGCGGCGGGGCAAGAGCGTCCTGCTCCTGCTGGCCAAGCACGAGGCGCACCCCTACCTCCAGCTGTCCAACGTCAGGATGGTTTTCATCCCGCCGGCCGCCGCCCTGGCCCAGCCCCTGGACCGCGGCATCGCCGGCGACCTCAAGGGCCACTACCGGCGCCGTTTGCTGCGCTGGCTGCCGGCGGAGCGCGGCGCGGGCCGGCCCAGCCTGCTGGACGTGCTGCACATGCTGGCGCAAGCCTGGGGCGACGTCCACCCGGGGCTCATCGCCGGCTGCTTCCGCGCCGCCGGCTTCACCCCCGACGCCGGCACCGAGGCCGTGTCCCTGAGCTCGGCCCCCGGTCTGCTCGGCCGGGAGCGCCCGGAGCGCGACGGGGACGCGGCGGAGGCGGACGGGGACGGGGGCACGGCGGAGGGCGAGGACGCGGGCGAGCTGGCGGCCGTGCCGCCCTGCCCCTCGGAGCGGGAGGTCTGGAGGAGCCTGGCCACGCTGCGGCGGTACCTGGAGTGCCAGGCCACCTCGCCGGACCTCTTCCAGGCCTTCTACGAGCTGGAGGACGCGGTGCACATGGTGTCAGCCGGCGCTGGGCGAGCCTTCCTCGGGGACAGCCCTCCCCAGCAGTGACCGGGCAGAGGGGCCGGTGCTCCTTGGGGCTGTCACCGCCCGGCCCGGCCGCTGTTCCCCGCAGCTGAGCCGTGGGGTTTGCAGTGGCAGCGCTGGGGACACAAAGCTGCTGCCAGAACCTTCTCCCGGGGAGTGGCTGCTGCAGCCAGCAGGAAACGGTGTGGAACTGCTGCCAGCGGGGATTTGCCCCGAGTGGGGCAGTTGTGGCTGCCGTGGGGGGATGTGGGCGGTGCTGGGGTGTCCCCGTGCTGGGGACAGCAGCTCCATCCCACACGGGAATCGGGTGCCTCCGGCTGCTGTCACCACGTGGTGCCTGGAGGATTGTCACAGGCATTAAAAAGTTGGAATTCAGCAAAACCAAGCACGGGTGGTTTTATTCTGCTGTCACATCTGCTGGGAGAGGGGCAGAGCTCCCCGGGGTTTCCCAGTGCAGCAGGGCCACCCCAAAACCCCCTGCCCCTCCTGGGGACACCGTGGTCCCCACAGCCACCCCGAGCTGTGCCATCCCCAGCCGGGTACCAGGGCTGTGGCAGCACCTGCGGGCAGTGGGGACCTGGCTGAGCACCCTGCGCTGGCTGTGCCAGCCTTGGTGGCACCCTGGGGTCCCCTGCAGAGCCCCCCGTGTGCGCTGTGCACCCTGGGGTCCCTGGGGTCCCTGTCTCTGCTGGACTGCAGCGGGTCAGGGGCAGCTGGAGGCCACCAGGCAGGGACAGAGGTGTCCCCACAGGCCCAGGGGGTACAGGGATGGGGGCCACAGGGGGATCCCCACACGGATACAGGATCAGGGTGGGCATGAAGCACCCGGGGGAGGGGGTGCAGCAGGCGGGACCCCCACAGGGATGCACAGCTGCAGCTGGGAAAGGGGGGGACACAGGGGCTCTGTGCTCCCTGTGCTGCACTGGGGCTCCCCTCGGGGACACCGTCATGGGGGTACATGGGGTGCACGGGGATGGGACCCCCGTGGGGTGCACCTTCCCGGGGTGCAGGGATGGGGGGCATGGCGGGATCCCCACGGGGACACAGCCCCGCAGGGGTGCCCGGGGTGCCCTCGGGAGTGGGGTACAGGGGTATCACCCCAGGGGGGACCCACGCAGGGATGCATCCGCGGTGGGTACCCGCTGTCCCCTTAGGGTGGAATGCAGGGATGTCCTGTGCCTTTGGGATGTCCTGTCCCGGTGTGATGTCCGTCTCGGTGGGCTGTCCGGTCCCGGTGAGCTGTCCCCTCCCGCAGTGCTGTCCCTCCCGCGGGGCTGGCTCTTCTCGCTGCGCTGTCCCCTCCCGGTGTGCTGCCTCTCCAGCTGTACTGTCCAGTCCCGGTAGGATGTCCCGGTGTGCTGTCCCTCCCGGGGCTGTCCCCTCCCGGTGTCCTATCCTGTCCCGCTCTGCTGTCCGGTTTGCTGTCCCCTCCCTGTTCTCTGTCCCCTCCCGGGGCTATCCCTTCCCGGTGTGCTGTCCGGTCCCGGTGTGCTGTCCCTTCCCGGTGTGCTGTCCGGTCCCGGTGTGCTGTCCTCTCCCTCTGCGCTGTTCCTCCCGGGGCTGTCCCGGTTCCCCGTCCCCTCCCGGTTCCCCGTCCCCTCCCGGGGCTGTCCGGTCCCGCTGTGCTGTCCCGGTTCCCCGTCCCCTCCCGGTACCCCGTCCCTCCCGAGGCTGTCCCGGTTCGCTGTCCCCTCCCGGTTCCCCGTCCCGGTTCGCTGTCCCCTCCCGGTTGACTGTCTCCTCCCGGTTCCCCGTCCCCTCCCGGTTCCCCGTCCCCTCCCGAGGCTGTCCCGGTTCGCTGTCCTCTCCCGGTTCCCCGTCCCCTCCCGGGGCTGTCCCGGCTCCCCGTCCCCTCCCGGTTCCCCGTCCCCTCCCGAGGCTGTCCCGGTTCCCCGTCCCCTCCCGGTTCCCCGTCCCCTCCCGGGGCTATCCCGGTTCCCCGTCCCCTCCCGGTTCCCCGTCCCCTCCCGAAGCTGTCCCTGTTCGCTGTCCCGGTTCCCCGTCCCCTCCCGGGGCTATCCCGGCTCCCCGTCCCCTCCCGGGGCTGTCCCGGTTCCCCGTCCCCTCCCGGTTCCCCGTCCCTCCCGGGGCTGTCCCTGTTCGCTGTCCCGGTTCCCCGTCCCCTCCCGGTTCCCCGTCCCCTCCCGAGGCTGTCCCTGTTCGCTGTCCCGGTTCCCTGTCCCCTCCCGGTTCCCCGTCCCCTCCCGGTTCCCCGTCCCTCCCGGGGCTGTCCCCGCTCTCGGCGCCGCCCCCGGCGGTTCGCGGCGGTGCCGCCAGGGGGAGCCCGCGGCCGCGGTGTCGCGCAGGGCCCGCGCCGGCGCTCGGAGGAAATGAAGGCGAGTTCCGCCGAGGCGGGAGCCATTACCCGCCGCCGGACCTGAGCCCCCCCTCCCGCCGCCGCCGGGGCCCCGCTCCGCGCCCCCCGCGCCCCGCACGCCCGTCCCGGCGCAGGTAAGCGCTGTCCCGGGGCCGGGGGGGCCGGCGGGCCGGGGGGAGCCGCGGGGCCGGGGCCGGTGCCCGCCCCGCGCACCCGCCCGCGGTGGGATCCCGAATGGGGGGGGGTCCGCGGGGCAGGCCCCGGCCCGGCCGCTTTGTCCCCGGCGAGAGGAGCGCGAACAAAGCCGGGGCAGGGCGGCGAGCGGCGCCCCGGGCCCGGCAAAGGGCGCCCCGAGGCCGCGGGTGCGGGCGCTGCCGGGGGCCCCGGGATGGGGAGGGGGCTCGGGGCACGGCGGGGGCACCGCGGGGCTGCGGGCTCCGCTCGAGGCCGCTGCGCTGCTCCTGGGGGTTCCTGCGGCTCCGGGGCGCGATGGGAGCCGGGGGTGGGCACGGGGGTCTCTGCTGTGGTCCCGTGGTGCCCGTGGGAGCTTGAGGTGTGCGCACCTGGTCCAGGTGAGCACCATGGCCAAGGGCTTCTCCGTGGCCTTGGAGCACTCGCTACAGCCAGGGCTTTTGATGTGGTCCCAAGTTCCTCAGGAGGAGTTTGGGGTGTTCACTGTGGCCACGGTGTTTACCATGGCCGAGGTCTTTGCCGTGGCCCCAGGGTGCTCGCTGGGAGCTCCAGGTGTGCACCGTGCCCGAGGTCTTTGCTGTGTCCACAAGGTCCTCGCTGGGAGCTTGGGGTGTTCACCGTAGTCAAGGTCTTTTCTGTGGCTCCTCACCTCTCATGGGCTCTTCAGGTGTTTATCATGGCCAAGGTCTTCATTATGGCTTTGCAACACTTGCCATGGCCTGGTCCTTGCCCTGGTGCCAGGGTGCTCCCTGCAAACTTGAGCTGCTCACCATGGCCAAGGACTTTCATGGTGCCTTTGCCATGGCCTTGGGGCTCTCACTGTGGCCATGGGTTTCACCATGACTCCAAGGTCCTCAGTAGGCTCTTAATGCTCTCACCATGGACAAGACCCTTGCCAAGGCCTGCTTCTTGGCCAAGGTCTTCACCATGGCCTTGAGGTGCTCATGTCCTTGGTCAGTGCTGTGGCCCCGAGGCCCTGGCTGGGAACCTGAAGTGCTCATCATGCCCAAGACTTTCCCCATCATGGCTGGCATTGCTGTGAGCCCCTTGCCGTGGCCTTGAGGTGTCCCCATGACCCTCATCCTGGCCCCGAGGTGCTCTGAGGCACCCGTGAGGCAGCTGCGTGGCCCCAGGGCAGGTGCCGTGCCCGAGGCGCTCACCACAACCCCTCACCGTGGTGCTGACGCTCAGCACGGCCACGTCCCCGTCCACGGCACCCTGGGGGCTCTCCCGGGTGCCTCTGGCTGGAGAGAGCCGGGGGGCCCTGGCCGTCCCCCCGCGCTGCCACCAGCCACCGCTGCCCTTTCCTTTTCTCCCCTCCCAGGTGCCCTCGAGCCGGGCGAGGCGATGCGGTGCGCCCGTGCCGCGTGCTGTGCCGAAGCGGCTCTTTAGATCCTCCCCGGCCCAAGCCTCCCCTGCCATGGATGCCTCCGGGGCTCTTGCTTCGGCTCCCTCCTCCGCGGCTCCCTCGGGCTCCCGCAGCCCCATGTTCCCCCCAGGAGCCGAGAGAGAGGAGTGGGGACCGAGGTTCAATTGTGCCCCTTCCACCTCTGCCGCAGCCTCGCAGGCGATGCCAGCGTCTGGCCGGAAGAGGAAGGCCAACTTCTCCAATGACGAGACCGAGACGCTGGTCTGGAATGTGGTCCGGCATTTCAGCGCCCTGTACGGGTCCGAGGCCCTGCGGGCTCACCCCGTGCGGCGGAAGCAGCTCTGGACCCAGATCCAAAGCCGCGTCAACTTCCTGGGCTACACCGAGCGCTCCATCGACGACCTCAAGCACAAGTGGCGCGACCTGCGGCTGGACGTCAAGAAGAAAATCACCTCCAAGAAGCACCTGCCCGTGAACCGCGCCGGGGGGCCGCTGCACAAGCCGCGCCTCACGCCCCTCGAGAAGATGGTGGCGTCCACCTTCCTGCAGGCCAGCCACGACTCGGAGCCCGAGATCATCCTGGACCCAGGTGGGTGGTGGTGGCTCTGCGGGCACAGGGTGGTTGGAGCTCTGGCTGCGCTCCCTGAGGGATGTCCGGCCATGCTGGGGTTCTCAGCTGGCTGTTGTGCCTTGTCGAAAGAGACTTTGAGGTTTGTCTTGGGGTTGCAGCATCCACCAGAGTCACGGTCCTGTTGTACCCAAGTGCCAGCCACTGGGTAGGGAAATGAGATTAGCAATCCTCTGTGGAAATAACCTGGGATCAGCGAGTTATAGAAATCCCAGGGTGGTTTGAGTGGGAAGGGACCTTAAAACTCGTCCTGTTCCACCCTGTGCCATGGGCAGGGACACCTCCCACTATCCCAGGGTGCTCCAAGCCCCATCCAGCCTGGCACTGGACATTCCAGAGATCCAGGGGCAGCCCCAGCTTCTCTGGGAAAGCTCTGCCAGATCAACAGTATTCATAGGAACACCTCAAGCTTTGCAGGAGCGGGTGATTTTTGTTCTTCTTTATTATTGTCTTTAATTTGATGCTTTTTGATCCCATAGTGGCCTCTCTGGTTTCACTGGGGGCATCATAGGCTCCATCCATGTGGCCCAGACTTGGCTGTCATGTGCTAGGCACAGAGTTCTAGGCCGAAGGAAGAAATCCTGTGTAATGGCATGAAGCTGTGCCATGGGAGGGTCAGGCTGGAAATCAGGGAAAGGTTCTTCCCCCAGAGGGTGCTGGGCACTGCCCAGGCTCCTCAGGGAATGGTTACAGCTCCAGCCCTGTCAGAGTGGGATTTTGGGGTGTCCGTGCCGGTCCAGGAGTTGGCTCAATGATCCCTGTGGGTCCCTCCCAGCTCAGGTTATTCCCCAAGCCCATGACTCTCTGCCATTAGGGGCTGTCAGCCCCCGGGGGGCTCAGGATGGCGCTGGGGCAGGTGAGGCTGAGCGATGGCGCAGGATGCCCTTGCGGGAGCGTCTGTACCTGGGGCCGCCGTGTCCCCGCCAGCTGAGGCCGCATCCTCTGTGTCCCGCAGATCTGTTCTTCCCCGGCGCCTCCAAGCAGCCCTTCATGCACCTGCAGCCCGGCGTGAGCCACCCCAGCATCTACATCGACACCAACGGGCAGCCCTCGGCCCTGCCCGACGTGGAGGGCTCGGCCGCGCCGCGCCTGCCGGGACAGAGCCCCGACCCCGCCGGCGGCTGCGAGTACCGGGGAGAGGGGCAGGGCGGCCCCGGTACGGCGGGAGCAGCACGGGGGGCTGGGGGGGCTGGGGGCAGGGCGGGATGGAGACGGGCTGGGTCTGCACGGAGATCCTCTGGGAGTGGGTTTGGGTGGAGATCCACTGGGTCAGGATAGAAATCCACTGGGTCAGGATGGAGATCCACTGGGTCTGCATGGAGATCCACTGGGAGTGGGTTTGGGTGGAGATCCACTGGGTCAGGATAGAAATCCACTGGGTCTGAATGGAGATCTGCTGGGAGTGGGTTTGGGTGGAGATCCACTGGGTCAGGGTGGAGATCTGCTGGGTCAGGATAGAAATCCACTGGGTCTGAATGGAGATCCACTGAGAGTGGGGTTTGGCTGGAGATCCACTGGGAGTGGGTTTGGGTGGAGATCCACTGGGTCAGGATAGAAATCCACTGGGTCTGAATGGAGATCCACTGGGAGTGGGGTCTGGGTGGAGATCCACTGGGTCAGGATGAAGATCTGCTGGGTCAGGATAGAAATCCACTGGGTCTGCATGGTGATCCACTGGGTCTGCATGGAGATCCACTGGGAGTGGGGTTTGGGTGGAGATCCACTGGGTCAGGATGGAGATCCACTGGGAAGTGTGGGATCTGGATGGAGATCCTCTGGCAGCAGGGTTTGGGGTAAGATGCAATGGCAGTGGGGTTCTGGATGGAGTCTGCTGGGAGTGGAGTCAGGATGGAGATCCACTAACTCAGAATGGAGATCCACTGGGTCAAAATGGAGATTTACTTGGTCAGGATGGAGATATGCTGGGTCAGGGTGGAGATCCATTGGATTAGGATGGAGATCCTCCATGTCAGGATGGAGATCCACTGGGTCAGCATGGAGGTCCTCTCACTCAAGATGGAGATCCACTGGGTCAGGGTGGAGATCTGCTGGGACCCACGTGCTGGGGAGGGCCTGGGGCCAGGGCAGTGCTGTGGTTTCTCTCACCAGAGGTTTCTCTTCTCTTCTCTCGCAGCCGAGTCGGGCCCGGAGCTGCGCACTCCGGACGCGTCGGCCATCTCCCCGTCCCTGCGGAACGAGTCCCTGGTCTCCTACGCCTCCATGTCGGAGGAGGAGGAGCGGGAAGGCCGGGAGGTGGAGAGGGGCCACGGAGGGGCCGCGGGGGCGCAGCCGGGGCCCGAGGCCCCCATGTCCGCGGAGGAGGACATGAAGCTGTCCCGCCAGGCCATGCTGATCCGCCGGTGCAGCTCGCAGGGCTCCGTCACTTCCCTGCCCGAGGACTCCCTCAACCCCGCGGACGCTCACTCGGACTGGGGGCACGAGGGCGTGTCCGACCTGCCCGCCCTGGGCCGCGGGCTCGACTCGGCGCATCCCGAGGAGCAGGCGGGCGGCCCGGGCCCGGAGATGGGCGCCTTGCCCAGGGTACTGATGGGGCCCACCTGGGAGAAGGCTGCGGCCGAGGAGGAGCCCCCGGCGCGCTCCCCGCTGCACGGCGCCCTGACCGAGGAGTCGCTGCCCTCCTCGGCCTCCCCGCCCGGAGACGGCCCGGCCGCCGCCGGCCCCGGCCGCGGGCTGGGCTGCTCCCGCCTGCGCGAGGACCGCCGCGAGAGCTGGAGGACTAGCATCCATCACCTGCTCGACCTGGAGGAGCAGTGGGACCAGCTGTACCACCAGGAGCTGGCCATGTGGCAGGAGGAACGGGCCACCCAGCGCGAGGAGCGGGCCCGCGACCGGGAGCTGCAGTTCCGCCTGCTCGGCGTCCTCACGGACATCCGCGACGAGCTGCGCTACCTGCGCCAGGAGCGCGCCGCCGCCCGCCAGAGCCCGGCCCCGCCGCCCCCCGAGCCCCGCCGCGACCCCAGCCCGCTCCTCGAGCAGCCCAAAGCCGAGCCCGGCTTCCCCGAGCCGCCGCCGGCCGGGAGCGCCGCCTGGGCGGACACCGCCGTGCCCAGCCGGAGCCCCTTCGGTAACCGCGGCCGGGGCCGGCGCCGCGGGCGGCCGCGCGGCTCCGCTTCCCGACACAGACGCCTCTTCCTCACCAACAGCTAGGGACGGGCGGGAGCCGCTCCGCCACGGACACCGAGTGCCCGCGGCCGCCCCGGGGGACGGCGTGCGGTGACGCGGGCGGCACCCGGACGGATCCCCGCGGGAAGGACAGGACGGACGGATGGACGGACGGACGGACGGAGGGCGCGGGCGGCCGGCGCTGCCCCGGCGAGCTCGGAGCGCTCCGGGCGCGGCCCCGCGGGTCTGAGGCACGGCAGCGCCCCGAGGTGACGCCGCCGTGCCCGCGGGGGACACGCGTGACAGCGCGGCCTGGCCCGACGGCGCCGGTCCAGTAGGATTTACTACCTGTCGGGGGGTGGGAGTTAGAAACACTTAGTCGCTGACGTGCGAACATTTTATGCAAATCATTTAATGACCTAATTTGCATATAACCATAAAACTTCTGTTTAAAAAAAAAAAAAAAACGCCTCCAAAAAAACCCAGAAACGATGGTTTTGTGTGTGATCTCTGTGTGGGTGTGGGAGCTGGGCCAGGGGAGCCGTTTGTCCCATGGCTCTGCAGCCCTGGATGGGGACAAGGCCATGGGACAAACGAGCTTCACCCCATTCCTGTGGGGCAGCCCAGCACCGTGGATCAGGGCTGGGGAACAGCAGCTGTGCTGTGCAGCTGTGTGGACCTGGAGTGGGGTGAGGGCATGCACATCGTGGGGGGAATGTGGAGGGGCCCCTGCCCAGGAGCGTCCCCAGGCAGTGTGAAATGTCCCCAGGCAGTGTGCAGTGTCCCCAAGCAGTGTGAAATGTCCCCAAGCAATGTGCAGTGTCCCCAATCAGTGTGCAGTGTCCCCGGGCAGTGTGCAGTGTCCCCAAGCAGTGTGAAATGTCCCCAGGCAGTGTGCAGTGTCCCCAAGCAGTGTGAAATGTCCCCGGGCAGTGTGCAGTGTCCCCAGGCAGTGTGAAATGTCCCCGGGCAGTGTGCAGTGTCCCCAGGCAGTGTGCAGTGTCCCCAAGCAGTGTGAAGTGTCCCCAGGCAGTGTGCAGTGTCCCCAAGCAGTGTGAAATGTCCCCAGGCAGTGTGAAGTGTCCCCAATCAGTGTGCAGTGTCCCCAAGCAGTGTGCAGTGTCCCCAAGCAGTGTGAAGTGTCCCCAATCAGTGTGAAATGTCCCCAGGCAGTGTGCAGTGTCCCCAATCAGTGTGAAGTGTCCCCGGGCAGTGTGAAGTGTCCCCAATCAGTGTGAAGTGTCCCCAAGCAGTGTGAAATGTCCCCAGGCAGTGTGAAGTGTCCCCAATCAGTGTGCAGTGTCCCCAAGCAGTGTGCAGTGTCCCCAAGCAGTGTGAAGTGTCCCCAAGCAGTGTGCAGTGTCCCCAAGCAGTGTGAAGTGTCCCCAAGCAGTGTGAAATGTCCCCAAGCAGTTTGCAGTGTCCCAGGCAGTGTGCAGTGTCCCCAAGCAGTGTGAAATGTCCCCAAGCAATGTGCAGTGTCCCCAAGCAGTGTGAAGTGTCCCCAATCAGTGTGAAATGTCCCCAAGCAGTGTGAAATGTCCCCAATCAGTGTGTAGTGTCCCCAGGCAGTGTGAAATGTCCCCAATCAGTGTGAAATGTCCCCAGGCAGTGTGCAGTGTCCCCAAGCAGTGTGAAATGTCCCCAAGCAATGTGCAGTGTCCCCAAGCAGTGTGAAGTGTCCCAAATCAGTGTGAAATGTCCCCAAGCAGTGTGAAATGTCCCCAATCAGTGTGTAGTGTCCCCAGGCAGTGTGTAGTGTCCCCGGGCAGTGTGCAGTGTCCCCAGCAGGTTCAGAGGGTCCCCAGGAGCGTGCAGGGCCCAGGCAGCCTGACAGGTTCCAGGAGTGTGCAGTGTCCCAGAGGAGTGTCCAAGGTTCCCAGCACTGTCCAGTGTCCCCAGGGAGTGTGGAGGGTTCCTGGCATCATGCAAGGCCCCTTGGGCAGTGTGCAGGGTCCCCAGGCAGTGTCCAAGTTCCCCAGCAGTGTCCCCAGGGAGTGTGCAGGGTCCTCAAGCATTGTGCAGTGTTCCCAGAGCATGTGCAGGATTCCCGGGAAGTGTCCAAGGTCCCCAGCAGCATTTGGGGTCTCCAGGCAAGGTGCAGTGTCCCCAGCAGTGCTTGGGGTCCCCAGCAGGGTGCAGGGTTCCTGGACAGTGTGCAGGGTCCCCAGGGAATGTCTGAGGTCCCCGTGGCAGGTGGTGTAGTGTCCCCACAGCATGTGCAGTGTCCCCAGGGCACCCCTGCAATGTCTCCCCCTCCATCTGCAGCCCACACCAGGGTGACAGCACTGCTGAGCCCTCTGTGCTGTGTCCCCTGTGCTGTCCCCTCTCCCAGCCCTCAGCGTCCAGGGCCCCTTGACTGCCACGTCCTGGGAGGGGACAGTGGGGCAGCAGGAGCTGTGGCATTCGCAGGGTCACCCAGCTCTGGTGGTGGCCTCCCAGCAGGATGGTGACACCCAGCTTGGGGACCCTGGCGTGCCTGAGGAAAGGCCCTGGATTCTGTGGGGAAAGAATCGTGTGAAATAACTCCTATCCCAAAATCTCCTATCCCCAAATCTCCTACCCCCAAATCAGGGCTAGGAGGGACCTGGGGATGGGGCAAGGACAGGGGACAGGAAGAACCCAGGGATGGGTCGGTGACAGGAGTGGGGGTCTCCACACAGCCCCACCGGCACGAGTCCACCGCAGGCGGTGACACTGGGACCTCCTGAGCCGCCACACTCCCAAACCCACAACCCATTCCCGGTACCCCGTGTGCCCGCAGGACATTCCCGCTTTCCCATCCTGCTGCCGCTGCCTTCCCAGGGCGCGGGACCCCGGGACGGGGCACAGAGCACGGGGGGACCCGCGGCGGGGGCGCTGAAGGCTCCGCAGCCCAGCACGACTTTATTCCGTATGTATCGCTTCGTCCATACAAAACTACACCCCAAGCACTGTACAGCGGGACGGCGCGGGGGGAGCAGTAAAAATAAGCAGCGGGGGCGAGGGGACAGAGCGGCAGGCGGGGGTGGCGCGGGGGGACACGGCGGGGGCTGCCCCCCACCCCGAGCGGCGACATCGTCCGTGGGGGGAGCGCGGGGGTGAAGCGTCCGTCGGCGGCGGGGGAGGCTCGGTCCCGCCCCGGGGCTCCCCGCCCGCCCCCGTCCGGCCCGGTGGGAAGCGGCGCGGCCGGGGCCGTCCCGGTGCCGGGGGTGGCAGTCCGCGCCGGGGCGGGCCCTAGTCCCCGGGGGGCAGGATCCCGGGCGGCGGCAGCGGCGGCGGCCCCGCCTCGGCGCCGTGCACCCGCTGGTGATCCTTGAGCGATTCCTTGTAGCGGAAGCTGCGGCCGCAGGCGGGGCACTGGTACGGGCGCTCCCCGGTGTGGATGCGCTGGTGCTTGAGCAGGTTCTGCTTGCGGATGAAGCTCTTGCCGCACTGGGCGCAGGCGAAGGGGCGCTCGCCGGTGTGCAGGCGCTGGTGGTTCTGCAGGTGTTCCTTGCGGCTGTAGCACTTGCCGCACTCGGAGCACTTGTAGGGCCGCTCTCCGCGGTGGATCATCTGGTGCCGCACCAGCCCCGAGTGGCAATTGAAGCTCTTGCCGCACTCGGCGCACGGGTAGGGCCGCTCGGCCGCGTGGCTGCGCTGGTGGATCCGCAGGCTCTTCTTGCCGCTGAAGCTCTTCCCGCACTCGGCGCAGCCGTGCGGCCGCTCCTCGGCGGGGCCCGGCGGCGCCGCGGGGACGGCCCCGCCATCGGCCCCCGGGCCCGCCTCGGGGCCCGGAGCTTTGCCCAGTCTGTGCTGCGCCGGCAGGGCCACCGCGGCCGGCACCGCCGCCTGTCCCTCGGGGGTCCCGAAGGCCGTGCCGGGGAAGAGCAGCTCCCCGGAGCTGCCCGGCAAACCCACCTCCTCGGGGGGCTCGGCGTGCGGGCACCGCTCCTCCGTCTTCACCAGCAGCCCCTCGCTGGCTGCAGGGGACAGAGAGACCGGTCAGTCCCGCCGGGGACACCGGGCGTGTCCCCGAGTCACGGCTCGTCCTGCGGGGGGCTCCCCCCACCCCGGCCCCACGGCGGGGATCGCTCACCAGGACCAGGCCCCGGGGGCAGCATCTCCCTCTCGGGCAGCTCCCAGGGCTCCCGGACACAGGGCTCTTCCTCCTGCTTGATCCACGACAAGAAGTCGTGCGCGGTGATCAGGGCGTCCGCGCCTGCAGGGAGGGACGGGGACGGCGACAGGGACTCAGGCCCTGCTCGGGGGGCACGGGAGGGAACGGCGCCGGTGGGGCAGGCTCAGCGCCGGGCTCACCTGCACAGGGGTCTGGCGGCATCCCCCGCTCCTCCGGGAACTGCTGCTCCCCCACGAAGGCCACCTCCTGCTTGATCCGGGACAGGATGTCGGAGGTGGAGATCAGCGACTCTGTTCACGAGGAGAGACTTGGCCGGGGCCGGGATGGAGCCACACGTGTGACCCACGGCCACCACACCCGGGATGGAGCCACACGTGTGACCCACGGCCACCACACCCAGAATGGAGCCACAGGTGTGACCCACGGCCACCACACCCGGGATGGAGCCACACGTGTGACCCACGGCCATAACACACCCAGGATGGAGCCACAGGTGTGACCCACGGCCACCACACCCGGGATGGAGCCACACGTGTGACCCACGGCCATAACACACCCAGGATGGAGCCACAGGTGTGACCCACGGCCACCACACCCAGGATGGAGCCACACGTGTGACCCACGGCCACCACACCCGGGATGGAGCCACACGTGTGACCCACGGCCACCACACCCGGAGTGTGACCCCTGGACCCCGGCCTCAGGGGACACCCCCATCCCACAGCAGTTATGGACATCCAGCAGCCCCAGGGAGCTGTGGGGACAGGTGGCTGTGGGACAGCCCTTGGTGATGGGTGACCCTGAGATGGCCCATGGGGCTGGGTGACCCTTGGGGACAGACATAACCCCTGGGAACAGATGACTGTGGCAGAGCCCATTGGGGACACGCGACAATGGCACGGCTGATGGGACTGGGTGACTGTGACACAGCCCAAGGGCCCTGACACAAGGTGGTGGCAGCAGGGGACACGTGGATCTCCCAGTGATGGATAGCCAAGATCTCCAGCACAACAGCCATGGATTTTCTGGGGTCACTCACTCACAGCTGGAGAACTGGGCCCGGTGGGGATGGGACTGTTTGGGAGGGAGGAGAGGCGTCCCTGGTGAGGAGGGTGGGGACACTGGGGCCACTGGGGACACTGGGGACAGTGGGGACATTGGGAGGGTCCTCCCGCGGTGTCTCACCCGCGCAGGTGTCCGGTGGCAGCTCCCTCTGCTCCAGCTCCCGCTGCTCAGGGACACAGGGCCCGTCCCCGCGCTCGCTGCGGGGCTGGGCCTCGCTTCTGGAGAGGGCCCCATCTGCCAGGGACACAGACTGATGTCACCCCGTGCCTGTCACCCCCTCCCTGTCAGCCAGGCTTCGGGGGACACTCTGGGGACACACCAGGCTGCCAGGACCTGGCGTCCCTCCTGGCAAAGGTGCCTAAATCCCACAGCACCTCCGTGCTGGAGGTAGTGTGGACACTCAGGTCCTGGGTTCTGGGGGACAGGGACCCTCTCCAGCCCCCTGGGCAGCACCGTGGCATGGCATGGTGTGTCACCCTGTCCCCACACACAGCATGAACCATGGAGCATTCCCTCTGGAACGGTCCCAGGACACAGTGAGTGCCACCACCGACCACTGGTAGGGGACGAGGCCACCCATGCTGGGGACCCACTGAGGAGACACAGCCATCGCTCCATCCTGCCAGGACAGGGGGAAAAGGGACATTTACCCAGGGACAGCAAGGCCTCATAGTTCTCCTTCACCAGGTTGTTGTACAGCTCTTTCTGCCACTCCTCCAGATTCTTCCACTCCTCCGCTGAGAAGTAGACGGCGATGTCAACAAATGTCACCGGCACCTGCGGGGACAAGACCCCCTGGCTCAGCAGTGCCCGCTCCCCATTGTCCCCCCACTGTCCTGCAGCCCCCAGGGACACCCTACCTTGGGGACCTCGCCCCGGGGGCCGGGGGGCAGCCGCAGCACCCAGAAGTTCCTGTTCTTCAGGAGGTTCTCCACGTTCTCCAGGCGCCGCTGGAGCAGCCCGTACTCCTGGATGAGGGTGCCCAGCACTGCCCACTTGCTCTCCAGCTGGTTCCCAAACTCCATGGCCGTCTTCTCGCAGTCCAGCAGCTTCTTCTCGGCCGTGCCCGAGCGGCCCTCCAGGCTGAGCAGGCGGGTGGCCAGGAGGTCGATCTTCCTCTCCATGGCCTGCACGGTGGCCACCACGGTCCAGAGCGAGGCCTCTGCCGAGTGCAGCTGCGCCTCCCGCACGTGCGCCCGCTCCGGCAGCAGCGGCGGCTGCAGCGGCATCAGGTGAGGGGCCTCCATGTTCCACTCCTGCACCTGGGCCACGGGGAGGGCACCGGTGGGAGGAGGCCCACGGGCACCCCCTGGAGCCTCTGCTCCCCGTTTCCAGGGCTTTTGGCCACCAGCAGCCCCAGAACGGCAGGGGACCCCTGTGTGCGATGCCCACCGGGCTGAGGGGACAGTGAGTGGCAGTCCAGGGTGGCCGTGGGGTCAGTGCCCATCCCTGTCCCCATGGAGCCCCTCCCAGAACAAGGCAGGTCACCATGGTCACCTTCCCAACTTGTCACCCCGATCCCCCGTCCCTTGGGAGCCATTCCTGGGTCTGCCCGGGCTGGAACCCACTCGGGAGGAGGATGGGGCTGGGTGGGCAGGGAGCAGCCAGGGCAAGTGGGGACCAGGGAGCTCCAGGGACACCTTGGGGACATAAAGGGACATGCCAGGACAGAGGTGCCTGGGGCATCCCCGCGCTGAATCCTGCTCAGAGCATTCCGGGGCACCCTGGGGCATCCCAGGGCATCCCGGGGGCACGGGGATATCCCGGGCAGAGGTGCCTGGGGACACGCTGGGAACACCCGGGCATCCCGGGTCGGCGGCGCATCCCGGGAGCACCGGGGCCATGGCGGGTCGCGTCCCTGGGGACATCCCGGGGCACCCCGGGGCATCCCGGGGCTCGTGGACATCCCGGGCCAGCGGTGCCCGGCGCATCCCGGGGCCGCGCGGACACCCCGGGGCGGGGGCGCTCAGCCGCGTCCCGGGGCACCGGGGCCACCCCGGAGCGGGTGCGCTCCCCGGAGGCGGCGGGGCCCCGCGGGCCGGGGCTGCCGGAGGGGCCGGGCCGGGCAGCGGCGGGAGCGGGGCGGGCGGGGCGGCGCCGCCTGCGGCCGGTTCCCGGTGCCGGTGCCCCGGGCCGCGCTTACCTGGGCGGGCGCCCACTCGGCCATGGCCCCGCGGAGCTGGGCCGGGCCCCGGCGGCCGCGGCCGGGGCTGGGGCTGGGGCCGGGCGGCGGCGGCGGCGAGCGCGGAGCGGGGCCGGGCCGGGGCCGGGAGCGGGGCCGGGGCCGCTGTCGGTGCCTGCGCACGGGCCGGGCCCCGCCGCCCCGCCGAGCAGCCACGGGCAGCCGGGGAATCGCATCCGCCTCCTCCGGGCTGGGCGGCAGCGGGCGGGGAGCGGCGGCAGCGCGGAGCGCCGAGCACTGCCGCCTACCGGCACCGGGAGCGGCTCCGCCACCGGCGCGGCCCCGGTACCGCCACCGCCTGCCGGAGCGGCCCCGCTACCGCCACCGGCACCGCCACAGTCCGCTGGCACCGGCAGCGGCTCCACCGGACAGCGGGCACCGGCACTGGCACCGGCACTGGCACCGGCACCTCCACCGCGGCCACCGGCACCACTGTGGGAATCGGTATCGGTACCGGCTCTGCCACCAGCACCAGCCTCTGCATGGCATCAGCACCGAGGCTGACTCGAGCCTGGGTGACCTGGACTGGTTTGGGTGCAGGGAACACCGATTCGGTGGCACCGAGGGCCCGGAGCCGTGCGGGAAGAGGACGTGAGCACCCACACCAGGACCCCCGTCCTGGCAGAAGGCCCTTGGTGGGGGCACATTCTGGGTTTGGGAGCCACCCCGTGTGCTCATCCTGACCCTGGAACCTTTCGTTTTACCGGTGCCGGGGCTGGGGCTGGTGCCAGGCCACACAAAAGTGTTACAATCTCACCTTCCTGCGATTATCCCGGCAAAAGCTGCCCCGGTGCCTCGGTGTTCCAGGATCCCTGCAGATGGGCCCTGACGGGGCTCCCCTGGCTGGACAGGGAGCGGGATGATCCTGGCCCCGGAGGGAGGGCAGTGGTACATGAAGGGTTAACGGGCTGAGCAGCACCACGGGGGCCTGAGCAGCCATTTCCCCCCAGGATGTCACCGCTGGCTGTCCCCTCCAGCACCCTGTGCCCCCCAGGCCCTGCCCCATGGCCCCAGGGCTGAGCCATTTGCATGAAGACGTTTTCTCCAAAATGTCCAATTTTCCTGTCCCCGTTCCCTGGGAGCACAGCCCAACCCCTCCCCAGCTGTCCCCTCCTGGCAGGAGCTGTGCAGAGCCACAAGGTCCCCCCTGAGCCCCCTTTGCTCCAGGCTGAGCCCTTCCAGCTCCTCCAGCCTCTGAGGTTTCTTCATCTCAGCCATGGATTCACCTGCTGCAGCACAGACGTGGTTTGCTTGGTTTATTCCTCAAATTTTCCAAACACCTCTTACCACGCCGGTGATATTTCCCTGGGAATATCAGTTCAGAAGCTTTGATCCCAGGACAGCAGCTGCTGGAGATCCCACTCCTTGTGGCAGTGGGGAGTTGAGGCTGGGTCTGACCCAGCAGCTTTTCCCCCTCAGGAGTGAGGGGTGCTGGGGCCTGGAGCATCCCACGGGATCCATCCCCCCTGTGGGAATGGAGCTGCATCCCAGTCCAGGACACCTTCTCTCCTCTGAGGGCTGGGAGAGTGCAGGGTGTGCAGGCTGGAAAACCACAGCCCAGCCTGGAGAGGGACTGGGGACAAGGATGGAGGGACAGGACACAGGGAATGGCTCCCAGTGCCAGAGGGCAGGGATGGGTGGGAGACTGGGAATTGGGAATTCCTGGCTGGGATGGAATTCCCAGAGCAGCTGTGGCTGCCCTGGATCCCTGGAAGCGTCCCAGGCCAGGCTGGATGGGGCTTGGAGCACCCTGGGACAGTGGGAGGTGTCCCTGCCATGGCAGGGGTGGCACTGGATGATCCTTAACATCCCTTCCAATCCAAACTATTCTGGGATTCTCTGAGGAATAAAAGCAAAGCCAACCCAAGGATTTCACTTGAAGCCAGTGCCAAAATGTTTTTGGGACATTATTCCTGTACCTGGGATGGGCAGGATGCTTTGGGGCCAAGTGTATTTTCCCAGTCCTGCTCAGAACTCCTGGAACTGCAGCACGGCACCAGCTGGGCGCTCTCTGCTGCTCCTCAGGAGCCTGGAGACTTCACTCCAGCTGGAGTCTCTGACTGAGGACACCTCTCCAACTGGAGGCAACACATTTTCCCTCTTGGCACGCAACTGGAATATTCAAAAATGCTGAAAACCACCAGCACGTGGGGAGAAAACACAAAATCTGCATGTGCTGCCTCCTGGCTCCTCTCCTCCACCCTTCTCCCTGCTGCATTTCCACTTCCCAGAGGAACATCACCAACACACTGTACACACATTTAGAATATACCCATGGGGTTTTTCCTCCCAGAATTTCAGAAACCAAAGCAGCATCTCACCCCACAGGAAAACATGGGGTCAATATAAAAATAGAATCCAAAACCAGTTAGTTCTGCAGGTACAGTAATGGGAGAGCAGCTAAAGTGGGGAAATAATGCCCAGAATTGGTTGCTTCAAACATCAGTTCACAATCCTATTCTCAATTTTTCATTTTTCATCCCTGGAAACTTCCACTGTTTCTGTGTGGTACTCTGGATGCTCTCCAGCACGTGTTGTTTGGTGCACCAGGTTTTTAAATGTCCCTTTTGGTACAGCCAGTGCTGCTCTATCCTACTCCTGCTCCAAGGAGGAGCTGGATGGAGCATGGCAAGAATGGCAGGAATGATCCAGCTCCTGATCAGTGACAGGGCAGCAGCAAATTGAACCAGAGCTCGATTCCTGTCTTAGGTTGCAATGCAAGATGTAACCAAATGCATTCCATCACCAGGTGTTAAAAAAGCCAGGTGGGGCAATGTTCTTTATCTCTTCCAGGGCCCATCCTTTGTCCAGGGAGATATCTTCTGTTAATGGCCCATTGAGTGTCCCTGCATGGCTGATCAAATTCCACCATCCCATTGGGAGATGCTCGGCCCAGGGGGAGGAGCCAAGAATTCCTAACTGGATATAATCTGGGGTCTGGAACACCCCAGCAGCATTTTCCACTGGACTCCCAGAGGAGCAGTTTCCTTCTCCACAGCATTCCCAGAGGAAGACCAGGCTCATCTACACCACTGCTGGAAGAAAGAGTTTCTCAGAGGAAAACTCCAACCTTCTGCAGGATCCCTGCTCCGACAGAGCCACAGCTGGCACTGCAGTAGGGCTGCAGCCAACACCCTGACCTGACCCACAGGGAGCCAGGCTGTGTCCTGACTCTGCCAGTGCTTTTGTACCACTGCATTTTATTCTAATTTTCCTATTACATTGGTAGTTCTGATTTGGGATCTCCCGCTGGTTGGCTTTCAAACGAAAGTTTGAAAAGTGGGAAAACTGCCTTACCCCCAGAATCTGCTCTGACCCACACAGGACTACCAGCCCCACCTCTGGGCAGAGCAGGGGTTTTGACAGCTGACTGCAAAGCTCTGCCCTAGGCAGGCTTGTGGCACATGGCTGAGATGGTCTATGAGGAGGGGGCTGTGGAGGGTGGGTTTCTCCAGCACGCAGAAGGGCTTCTCCTGGAGGCAGAATGGCTTCTCCAGGAGGCAGAATCGCTTCTCCAGGAATCAGACGGGTTTCTCCAGGAAAAAGGAGCGTTTCTCCAGGAAGTAGGAGAGTTTCTCCAGGAAGTAGGAGAGTTTCTCCAGGAAGCAGGAGAGATTCTCCATGAAGAAGGATGGTTTCTTCAGGACGCAGGATATTTTTTTCAGGAAGCAGGAGAGTTTTTTCAGGAAGAAGGAGAGTTTCTTGAGGAAATAGATGGGTTTCTCCAGGAATAAGGAGGCTTGCTTCAAGAAGCAGGCAGGTTTCTCCAGGAATAAGGGGGGTTTCTTCAGGAAACAGGCGGGTTTCTCTGGGTATCAGGTGGGTTGGTTCAGGAATCAGGAGGGTTTTTCCAGGAATCAGGCGGGTTTCTCCAGGAAGCAGGAAGGTTTCTCCAGGAAGGAGAAGGGTTTTTCCAGGAAGCAGGAGGGTTTCTCCATGAAGCAGGAAGGTTTCTCTAGGAATCAAGTGAATGTCTCCAGGAAGGAGAAGGGTTTTTCCAGTAAGCAGGAAGGTTTCTCCAGGAAGCAGTTGGGTTTCTCCAGGAATCAGGCGGGTTTCTCCAGGAAGCAGGTGGGTTTCTTCAGGAATCAGGAAGGTTTCTCCAGGAAGGAGAAGGGTTTTTCCAGGAAGCAGGCATGTTTCTTCAGGAAGCAGTTGCGTTTCTCCAGGAATCAGGCGGGTTTCTCCAGGAAGCAGTTGGGTTTCTCCAGGAAACAGGAAGGTTTCTCCAGGAAGCAGTTGGGTTTTTCCAGGAAACAGGAAGGTTTCTCCAGGAAGGAGAAGGGTTTTTCCAGGAAGCAGGCGTGTTTCTTCAGGAAGCAGTTGTTTTTCTCCAGAAATCAGGAAGTTTTCTTTGGGAAGCAGGCGTGTTTCTCCTCAGCTGCCCGGTGTGGGTGCGCCGGTGCCGCAGCAGGTACGCGTGGCGGGCAAAGCTCCTGCCGCACTCGCTGCAGATGAACCACGGCGCCGCCGCGTCCTCGAGCTGGCCCTGGTGGTACAGCAGGAACCGCCTGAACTCATCCAGCTCCTGCCCTGCCAGGACTCTGTTACCGCTCCTGATTGTCACTGGATTTGGTGCTGGATTTTGGGGGCCCCCCGATGTTTCTGCCTGATCAGAGCGCTGGCGGTGAGGGGCTTGGGATGCTCCTGAGGATGATCCGTGGGACATGGCACCACCATGGCCTGGAACAAGGAGATTCTAAAAATTCCCTGTATGTGATGTGACAGAAAAATCTCCAAACAACAATTCCCGATTTGCTGCTTCTGGACAAAACCCTTAAGTTTTGGGTCAAAAAAAAAAACAAAACAAAACAAAAAAAAAAACCCAAAAAAACCCCCCCAAAAAAAAACCCCAAAAAACCCCCAAAAAAAACCCCAAACCACCACCACCACCAACAAAAAACAAAAACAAAACCAGAAAAACCCCAAAAACCCCCAAAAAACCACCAATAAACCAAACAAAAAAAAAAACCCCAAACCCAAAACAAATAAACAGACAAACAAAACCAAAAAACCTAAAAAACAAAAAACACTCCCCCAAAACAAAAACCAACAACCAACAACCTCCCCCCCAAAATAAATAAACAAACAAACAAAAAAACACACACAAAAAAAAAAAAACAACTCAACAAAAAACAAAAAAAACCCAAAAAAACCAAAAACAAAACAAAACGAAAAAACCCCACACAAAAAAAACCAAAAAAAAAAAAAACAAAAAAAAAAAACAAAAAAAAAAAAAAATGCAGCAGAGCTCAGCTGGAATCCCCCATCCCTCCAATCCTACTAATTTCAAGTTGCTACCAGACAATTCCCACAACACCACACACCTATGCTGAGGATGGCAGGGATTTTTCTTTCCTCCAAATCTTGCGGATCCCTGACCCATGCTGCTCCTCCTTCTGGGATATGGCTTTTGGGAACAAGAGAGCCTGAACAAGGAACAGAAAGAACATGGCAATGATGGTCATCAATATTTCCCCCTGATGGTTTTCCAGCAAATCCCTGCATCGCCCACTCTCTAAAGAGCATCTCTGTTATTCCAGGAAAAGATCCACTGGGGAGGGAGAGGCAGCAGCTGGCCCAGTGTCTAAAGGGGTGTCTGGGATGAACAGGATTTGTGCTCCAACTTTTATAAAATATTCCAGAAATTACACCCAGGAGGTTGGAGATTAAATGTTGAAAAGTGGAAGGTCTTGGATTTGAGCCTTAACCCCCAGTCTGGTGCTGGATTTCATGGTTCAGTCCTGTCCCTAATTCCTCCTTGTGCAACGCCCCCAATTTCATCAGGTTCTTCCAGGAATCAATCCAAGGAATTACCTGAATGCTGAGGAGCCAGGGAGGGCTCACAGCTTCAGAATTAAAATATCAGGGACTTAAAGCAAACATATAGTTGGGCATTTAAAGCTAATTAATGAGATTACTTCTTTTTCTGGGCATCATTCAGGTTATTTCACTATTTCTCCATCAAAATAGTTCAATTCTCTTAAGTGAATCCCAAACCCAGACATACATCAGGATTTGGGGATAAGGAAAACACAACTTTACTGTAATTAATGAGGGTACAGGATTAATGATCCCATGTGTTGTTGGGACCCTGGATGCTGAGAATTTCAGATTTCTGTGCTGCCAGGCACTGATCCCCAAGAGAACACTGCACTGACCTGAGGGTGTGGAGAAGCTTCCAAAATGGAATGACAGAACTGGGATTGTGGGTGTGGAGTTTGGATAGAAGTGTGTGATATCACAGGGTGGGAAACTCAGAGTTTAAGGGTTCAGAATACAGTGATATATATAAAGATAAGATAGAAGTTTTAGGGTGAAGACTAATCCTTCTTCTTCACCTTCTTCTCCATGGGTTTGGGTAGCATTGTGTAATTAGACAAAGTCCACATTACAAGAAATGAGTGATTAATTATTAGGTTAAAAGTAAAAATAATTTAGGCATCATTTCTTAATTAGATTTTTTTTCCTTAAAAGACCGTGTAGAGATAAACACGGGGCCATTTTATAACTTGTTAGTGAAATACTGTAGAACTTGACTTGTAAGACTGTAATACAGATAAGAAATAGTAAATATCTAAGTCCAAACAGAAAATATTGTCTCTGCACCTTTAATTCCAACACTGACCAAGACAAAAAAATAAAAATCAACAGTGTGTCACTGCAGCTCCTGTATTCAAACCTTTTCCATTCCTTATTCCTTGTTTTTATTGGCAGCTGCATTCCCTGGGATCCTAAACTGTCCTTCAACCTTTTAAAGGAAAATTGTGGAGCTTTTTGTCTCTCACAAAGGTTCACAAGCTCTTAAAGACGAGTTCTCTAAACATCCAGGGATGTGAGGAGTGACAAGAGCCAGGCCAGACCCAGTGTGTGTCCCTTTGGAGAGGGAAAACTGACCTTTTCCCAGTGTGATCAAAGGCCCAAATTTCTCCTTCAGCAATTGCTTATAAAATTCATTCTGCCAATCCTGCAGACGTGGCCACTGAGGAAGCATCGCAGGGACCTAAAAAGCAAAATGCTGCACAGTCAGGGGAGCTGAGAATCCCTGAAAACCCTCTCATCCCAACAGTTTAAAGACGTTGGCACCTCCCAGCTGCTCCCAGCGATGTCTGTGCTATGTGTAAGCAGCATATTAATGAAGGATTTTACATAAGAACCTTCTAATGTTAATCCAGAATGAGAGAAAAGGCTTTAAAGTGATGTGACTCAGCCAGAACAATGATTTGCTCCAATAACTGGGTCAGAAATTAGTCATAAAACCAGATATCTGCGGTCAGCATCCACACCCAGCCCCCTCAGGGAATGTGGTTCTTCCTTCAATGAAAAATAAAATAATTCAGCGTTTTAAATAAACCCTGAGGCAGTGCCACGATCTGTCAGACTGGCTGGAAAAGCTCCTCCCTGGTCATGAAAGCTTATTATTAGGGAATAACAATATTATTATTACTAATTAAACCCTCCGAGGGATATTTTCCCAAGCGGCTTCCAAGGCTTTACACACAGATCTCCCTTTAACCGAATTCATTCCCGCCACCCAGCCCCTCGATTACCCCACAGGGCTCAGAAATCCGGATCCTTTTTCGGGTTTTGCTGCTCTTCACGTCCCCAGGGCCAGCCCGGGGGGTGCCCACGAGCCAGGTGCCATCCAGGGCCAGGATGAACTTGCTGGGCACGGCCTCCTTCAGCAGGCGCCGCCTCTTGCGGGGTCTCACGGGGTGGGCCTCGAAGGAGCTCTCCTCGAAGTGCTCCGAGCACAGGCAGTGGTACTTGGAGGGGGTCTCCATGTCCCTGCCCATGTTCTGGAGCCACTGCCTCAGCAGGGCTTGGTTTTGCAGGGGGAAGGCGTAAAAACTGACCGAGCTGTTCTTGTAGGCGCCGCTGGTGCCGTTGCGGCAGTTCAGGGCCGCGCAGTAACCCATCCTCAGAGGCCAGGGGTGGGGGAACACCCCAAAAAACACCCCAAAGAACACAGCAGGGAGAAAGCTCAGGGAGTTTCATCAACCTCAGTCCCAAACAGGTCTACATTTCTCTGAAAACCCCGTGGTTTTGGCAAAGAGGAGCTGAGGTGGCCGAGTGAAACGCGGGGCTGAACTTCCCGCAGGAGCTCCCCACGGAGAGGAGCCAGGTCTGTCCCGACTGCTTCAAATCGACATCTGAGAAGGAAAAAAAGGTTTAAAATCAGCTTAATGCCCACTGAATATGCAGGTTTACATTTAATTAACCCTTGTGGTATGCACACAGAGTGAGCTTAGTTTATTTGTGATTTCACAGTGAGTTTTGTTCATTTGTGTATCCACAAGAGACACCGAGCTCCGAAGGTCATCCAGCACACACAGCACAGGGCTGAGAGACAAATATTTCCCAAAAACTGAAAGTTTGGGATGTACCAAGAGCTCTCCCATCATATCAGAGGCGAGTCTCGAGGGTGTCAATCAGGCAGGAGATCTTTGGACAGGAACACTGAAAAAGGGGATAAACCACCCAGGGATCGTGCTGCACCCTGCTCCGAAGAAGAGGAGATCCCAGGGTTTGAGGATGCCCAGGGTTAAAAAGAATCAAGGATCAGAAGGTCCAAAAAAAGCTCACAGAGCCTGATTATTAAATTAAAAACTCAGCGTGGAGATTGGTACTTCTGCCCTTATCTTCTGAGAGAATGTAATGAGAGAAATAAAAGAATAAAAGAAAAGAGGGAGATCAGATGGCAGAGGGAAGGAAATCACCAATCCCGGCTCCAGCACTAATCCTGTCCCGAGGGCACATTCTCACAGGTAAATTTTCCCCGCCCTGGAATTAGGTTTCTCCTTTTATATGTAAATGAGTGAGGATGCACAGTCCCTTCTCCCAGAGCTTTCTGGAAGGGGCCTTTGGGGCCCTTGATCACCTCTCCTGGACCAGTCTCCGGCTGACACTCTGTGCCCCTTTCCCGACCCCATTCCTTTTCCCTGTGCCCTTATCTCCCTGGAGCAGAAGGGAAGCGGCCCCTGGAGGTGCAGCCCCACCTCCGTGTTCCTCCTTTCTCCAACCACATCCTTTTTAAACTGCTGCTTACGGGAGTGTGGGACACAGCAGCACATCAGCTCCTTGGGGCCCAGGTGTCCCCAGGTCCCCAGCACGGGGAGGACAGGGACACTTTGGGGTGAGGCCAGAAGGGGCCACGGAGCTGCTGCAGGGCTGGAGCCAGGCTGGGAGAGCTGGCAATGTTCATCTGGAGAGGAGAAGCTCCAGGGAGAGCTCAGAGCCCCTGGCAGGGCCTGGAGGGGCTCCAGGAGAGCTGGAGAGGGACTGGGGACAAGGATGGAGGGACAGGACACAGGGAATGGCTTTAGCTGTAGGAGAGGTGGGATATTGGGAAGGGGCTCCTGGCTGTGAGGGTGGGGAGGGCCTGACACAGGCTGTCCAGAGCAGCTGTGGATGTTCCCTGGAACGTCCAAGGCCAGGCTGGACGGGGCTTGGAGCAATCTCGGACAGTGGAAGGTGTCCCCGCTCATGGCACCGGATGAACTTCCAGGTCCCTTTTAACACCGCTCCAGGCCAGCCCGGCTTTCACCGCCTGCACACGCCCGGGCTGTCTGTGCCTCTCTCGCCGTCCCACAGCTGTGGGGGGAGCGGGTAGCGGCGCTGCCATCGGGGGCCCGGGGCCCTCGGGAAGGCGCCGCACCCGGGGAGCGCCGCGAGACCTCCGCGCCGCCATCTTCCTCCCCTCGGCCGCGCCGAGCCGCAGCAGCCAATCACAGGCGGCGCCCGGCAGCAGCAGCCAATCGGATCTCAGCCCTGACCATTTCCCTCACGCCATTGGCCCGCGGCTCCGCCCAGCCCCCGGCGCGCTGTGGCCGCCACGAGGAGAGGGCGGGAGGGACGCTCATCCCCATTGGTCAGCGCGCGGGGACAGCAGGGCGCTGATTGGACGAGACGGGAAGGGAGGCGGAGATTGGAACGGCGTCCACCCGTTGTCACGGCAACGGCAGCGCGGCGGAAACCGCGGGAGCCTCCGCCGAGCGCTGGCCGCGGGTAAGGAGCGGAGCCCCGGGACACCTCACCGAGCACCGGCCGTGGGTTGGGAGAGGAGCCCCGGGACTCCTCACCGAGCACCGGCCGTGGGTTGGGAGAGGAGCCCCGGGACTCCTCACCGAGCACCGGCCGCGGGTCAGGAGCGGAGCCCCGGCACTCCTCACCGAGCACCGGCCGTGGGTCGGGAGAGGAGCCCCGGGACTCCTCACCGAGCACCGGTGGGACGCGGGATTCGCCATCTCGTAAGGCGGTCCCGGGCCAGGGCAGCAGAGGGACTCTCCCCCGCTCGGATCGCAGGCGGACCCCGGGACCGGTCCCCGCCTCCCCGCCCGTTTCATCCCAATGCAAAGATGCCTCGAAACCTGGGATTTGTGGAGTGGCAGCCGCTCAGTTCCTCCTCTGGCTTCAGCCTTGCTCCTCCCTTCCCCTCCCGCTGCAGAACGACCCGTGGCACTTGACAATTTTAATTAAAACCCCTGAAATTTCCAGCCAACGAATCAAACATCCGGACAAAACTCAAGCACAAACACGCACGCAAAAAAGCTCCTTGAAGGAAGTTTCCTTAAAGGAGCTCTGTCCACAAAGAGGCTCTTCCCTCACTCTGTTTCTCTATTTTTTCCCCACGGTGCCACCGACAAAGTGACAGGTGACAAATGCAGACTCTTATTAGTAAAAGGAATAAATCGTGTCCTTACAAGGGCACGACACAATCCCGTGAGAAACCCTGAACACGAGCAGAAGGGCTCGGAAGGAGGATGTTTAATGAGCAGTGCCGTGTCCCGCTTCAAAGCGAGGGAAATTCCTCAGGCGTGGAGATGCCCCGGGTCCAAAAGGAATGACAGAGGGTCCCGAAAGAGCGACCAAGTTTGATTAGTAAATGATCGACTTGGCATGGAAATTGCCATGAGTTAGCACCTGATCTTCAATTAGTAAATGAAAAAGGAAGGAGGGGCGAGGGGAGAGGTGAGGGAACGTCACCAGTCCTGGCTCCAGCGCCGACCCGGGTGTCCAGGGTGTGCAGGGTCCCGAGGGTGCAGTGGGGACACCTTCTTATGGGTAAATTTTCCCCGCCCCGGCATCAGGTTTCCCCCTTCCCATGCAAATGAGGAAGTGTGCGCAATCCCGCTGCTGCTGGACCGCTCTGGAATTGGGTCGGGGGCTTTCAGGGGCCGTGGTGATCTCGATGCTCCCCTGCAGATCTCCCAAATGAGGGAGTGTGCGCAATCCTGCTATTGCTGGACCGCTCTGGAATTGGGTCGGGGGGCTTTGAGGGGCCGTGGTGATCTCGATGCTCCCCTGCAGATCTCCCAAATGAGGGAGTGTGCGGAATCCTGCTATTGCTGGACCGCTCTGGAATTGGGTCGGGGGGCTTTGAGGGGCCGTGGTGATTTCGATGCTCCCCTGCAGAACTCCCAAATGAGGGAGTGTGCGCAATCCCGCTGCTGCTGGACCGCTCTGGAATTGGGTCGGGGGCTTTGAGGGGCCGGGGTGATCTCGATGCTCCCCTGCAGATCTCCCTGCTCGCTTCCCCGCTGGCCTTGTCCCGTGTTTGTCGCGTCTCCGCGTCCCCAGGGGGAGCTGAACAGCACCGGCCCATGCGCCGTGCCCTACTCTCCAACCACATCCCGTTCTATCCCGCTCCTTATCAGCGTTTAGGGCACAGCTTTAACTCCTTGGAGCCTTAGCTGCTACAAGTGCTCAGATTAGAACGGGATGGGAACTCGGGGTGATGCCGAGAACCGAGGTAAGGCCATTCCTTACCTCCTCCAGCACCCCCCGAACCTCCTGGAGTCGGGAAATGGCTGATGAAAAGCCATTTCAGAGCTCCATCAGAGCCAGGTTCATTTGCAAGAGCATCCCGGGCGCTGGGGAGGGAAACAATCCGGAGCCAGGCTGGGAACTGCCCGAGCTTTGCATAACAAAGGGCACAGGGAGGGACACAGCAGGAGCCGCTCATCCCGCATTTTCTGTTTAGGGGGTGAGGTGAGAAAAGCCCGGAGAGGGGGTGGGATTCCTTTGTTTGGGTCCCAGCGTGGAGGCACCACCTTGAGCCGTTCCCCTGCCGTTGTATCAAGGTTAAATTATTGCGAGGATCCAGCTGGCCGAGGCTCTGCAATGGGAAATCTGGGATGGAGACGGTGAGGAAAGCTGGGTGAGATCAAACACGGACCCATGGGCTCACAGGAGCCGGTCCCAGCTCAGGTAACGCTCAGCTGTGGCTCCACAGTGGCTCCTGGATGGGCATGCAGAGAAATTTCCTTAATAGCCACACATCCAGCAAGGGGAATCTTATCCATGCAGCCAGAATAATGGCCTGGATATTCGCATTTCAGCTGGTTCTTGTCAACAATTAATAAAATTTTTTAATAGACACGGGAGCACAATTTCCAGCATTAACACAGCAGCGTGCTGGTGTAGGACCCGGAGGGCAAAGAGTTAAAATCCCTGGAGCAAATCCCCCTGTGCCAAACTCAGGGTAATTTATGGCTCCTGGGCGAGAAGCAGCAATCTGCCAACCTTAACCCCAAACGAATTCCAGAGGCTACAGGGCACTGACTCCACGCAGCACCTGCCCTCCTTGATTCAAAATTAAAGTACCACGATGGCAAATTCCTGATGTAGCAGGAATGGGAATTTCTGGAGCTGAGCTGGCCCCAGTAGGAGCTGTGGGTCCCAACACCGTGTGGGCAGTGCCCTGGGGTGCACCATCCCGGGCACCAAGGAGTTAAAGTGCTGCTGTGTCCCAAACCTGGGTAACAAGGGACAAATTGAAATAGGACATGGCTGCAGAGGGGGATCCTCTGAAATTTTCAGCCCCTCTGATATTTCCAGTTTTGGACTTGTCTTCCTCCTTTTCTTCCTTAACTCTTTCTGCAGTTGCTCAGTTTTCACTGACAGCAATAATTCAGCTCTTTCCCTCCCTTTCATTTCCTCTCTGGGCTATAATTTCTCTCTACCACGCTTTTCCCTACCTAAATTCTCAAATAATTCTCTTTGCCTGTATTTTGCTGAAGCAAGTGGAGTCCCAGGCTGGTCATTTTTCAGGCCCAGGTTTATCATTCTGGATTCTGTAGAAGGCCAGGAGATAAAGGGCTGTGTCTCAGCTGTGGAGCCAGCCAAGGACTGTTGTGTGAGACACTGAATGAGGAAGGATGGGATGTGGCTGGAAAGGGGGGGCACATGGAGCAGGGACAGCTTTTCTTGGGACATTTTGGGACAAAACCCCTTATTCTGGCTCCTGGAGATAAGCACAGCACGCACAGCACAGGGCAGGGAGTGTCCAACAAAGGCTGATCAATCAGGGGGGATCAAAACCACCACAGACCCCCTGATCCATTTCTAAGAGGATCCAGAGTCATGGGCTGTGTCTGCTGACTTGTTTGCATCAAAAGTGAAAAAAGCAGCCCCAGGATGTGGAAAATGTGGCTGTAAAAGGGTGATCCAGGGCTCACAGGGCACCTCTGGGATCCTGAACACAGCTGGAATGATGCTGGAGCCAGGACTGGTGATGTCCTTCCCTTTGTCTCTCTGATCTCCCTCTCTCTTTCCTCTTTTCTTTTACCTTTTTATTTCTCTTCTACCAGAAGCGCAAAATATACCAATTCCCATGCTGAGAGTGGGATTTGCTGCTAGAACTTTTTGTGAGCTTTTCTGGACCCTTCTGACACCTGTCATTCCTTTTTGACCATGGGCACGTACAAACCTTGAGAGTTTCTTTCCTCCTGGGAGTGGGCACGCAGAGCTGGGGGAGGAGGCTGCAGGAGCAGAGCTGCCCTTACCTCCACCCAGCAGATCCTGTTATCAGTGCTTGGGACACAGCAGCTCATTAACTCTGTGTTTCCCAGCCTTCTGCAGCATCTCCACGGTCTGCTTGCAAAGGATTTGGGAAACTGAACAAACACAGAAGTCTGTGAACAATGTGGCAGAAGAAATGCAAGACAACTTTAAAAGGCTGTGCAGAATTAAAACCATATTCCAGGCTCCCTGGCCAACTTACAACTCCCAGGAAGGATCTCAGCCTTCAGGAATTCTCCCTTGGGGCTCAGCATCGAGGAGCCCCAGGATGTGAGTGGGAATGAGCTGCCTCCCTGGCTCTGCAGCCTTCTCTCTGTTTGCCACAGAAGAAAGAGGCTTCCTCCTACAGCCACAGGGGTAACACTTCCTTTCCCAAAGCACCTCACCCAAGTGTGTGTTTCCTGACAGGGTTTCACTCCTTAGTGGACAATCAATACCTTTAACTCACTTGTTCCCAGCCCAGTCACTCGTTAGTGGACAATCAATATCTTTAACTCACTTGTTCCCAGCCCAGTCACTCGTTAGTGGACAATCAATATCTTTAACTCACTTGTTCCCAGCCCAGTCACTCGTTAGTGGACAATCAATATCTTTAACTCACTTGTTCCCAGCCCAGTCACTCGTTAGTGGACAATCAATATCTTTAACTCACTTGCTGCCAGCCCAGCCCAAGGACTCCGGATTCCTGGGATAACATTTTGGATACATTTTGGATCATTTCTCTCTATTCAGACAACTCTCCTTTGTAACACACATCGCAAATTGTTCCATGTCAAGGTGGTTTCTCTCCCACACAGCCAGCAGTCCCTCCAAACTGCACCTCCCCAAACCCACAGGCACTGGTGAATGCTGTCCAACACAAAATAACCCCCAGCCAGCTCCCTTTTCCCGGGAGAGGCTCGGGATGGCTGCACCACAGCCTCCTCCTGCCATCAGGGTGTGTCACAGCGCTGGGGGTGCTGCCCTGGGGATGTCCTATATGGAATGCATCACGGAGCCCCTGATGTTCCCGCAGGGCCAGCTGACCAGCGGCACGTGGGTGTCCTGCATGTGACCCTCCTGGTGCTTCAGCAGGCTCCTCTTGAGCACAAACCTCTTGCTGCAGAGGGGGCACTGGAAAAGCCTCTCCCCCGTGTGCCGGCGCTGGTGGTTCAGCAGGTAATCCTTCCTCCTGTAGGTTTTGTCACACTTGGAGCACTTGTAGGGCCTCTCTCCGGTGTGACTCGTCTGGTGCCTCACCAGCCACGAGTGGCACACAAAGTTTTTCCCGCAGTCGCTGCAAATGTAGGATTTGCCCCGGGCCTGGCTCTGCTGCTGGGCTGGGCTGCCCCGGGCCAGGGGCGGCTCCCAGCAGGGGCTGGACCCCGAGGTGTCCGTGGGGAAGCTCTCCTCGTTTTCAGCAGCCTCCTCTGTGCCCAGGCTGGCCCTGCCTGGGCCTGGGGGAGTCTCTCTGCACTCAGAGTGGGATCCTGGCCCCTCACAGGGCATGGGAGCAGCTCCAGGGCCCATTCCCTTCTCTCCAAGGTTCATTCCCTTCTCTCCAAGGTTCATTCCCTTCTCTGCCAGGCCCACTCCTGTCTCTCCTGGGTGTGAGTGCAGCAGAGGGAACATCCTCTCATACGTGGGGCCTGGAAATATCTCCCCTTCTCCCTGCAGGTCCTGCTGTGGGCAGCTTCTCTCACATCTGTTGTACATACAGGGCCTCTTTTCCAGGCTCTTTTCCTGAGCACTAAAGAAATCGTACTGAGCATCACCTCCAAGGCTGTTCCCATTCCCTGTGGGGGCTGTTTCCATCATTTCTGAATTCCACTGACTGTCCCATGTCACTCCATGGCTGGGATCTTTGGGGAACACTTCTCCCGGTCTTCCCAGTACCTCTAAGTCACAGGTCTTGCTCTCCAAGGAATTTGCTGGATGGTCCCTCTTCAAACTTTCATCTGAAACAGAGATTTCAGAGATTTTTAATTCAGGAGTCCCCTTAGGAATGTCCCTCCCAGCCCAAAGCCACATCTTTAATACTGAGGGAGGAACAAAGTACCAGCATCCACTGAAACAAAAATTCTATTTTAAGAAGGACTTTTTTCAACTGTATTTTTAAAAATATACATAAAAAAATGACTGCTGATTCAGATTCAGCCTCTCAGACAGATAACAGAGCAGACACTGTCCCACCTCAGCGTTCCCAGCTGCTCTCCAGACACTCTCCTGAGCATCTCCAGGAGCAGGGTCCAAGCAGGGCCCTGAGCTGGCTCAGCAAGTCACAGAACTATGGGATCCCCTGAGCTGGGAGACACCCACAAGGATGGAGCCCAACCTCTGGCCATGCATGGACACCCCAACAATCCCACCCCATGCCTGAGAGTGTTTCCAAATGCTCCCTGAGCTCTGGCAGCCTTGGGGCTGTGCCCGTTCCTTGGGGAGCCTGTTCAGTGCCCAACCATTCCCTTGGGGAAGAACCTTTTCCTGATATCCTACCTAAACCTCCCCTCCTGGGCTTATCAGAAGCACTCTCTGCTCCCAGGAACTTGTGCTGTCCAATGAGCACCTGTTTTTTGGTGAACAGCCTCAGAACCTATCTGTCTTGCCTGAATAACAACCCAAGTGGAGTAACATTTTTGTTATGGAACTTTCAAAGAAAGTCACTGACTCAAATTGCAGCCAGGATGGAAAATCACTGATTAAAGCCCACTCTCCTGCAACCCTATAAACTGAGGTCCAAAGTGAGACCCACTGAGCTCCCAATCCCCAGAAAATCAAGGAGTGTGTGTCCCAAACACTGATAACTGGATGGCCATGGAGCCATGAGAAAGAACAAGATGTGCTGGAGAAGGGGGTGCCATGTGCAGACAGGGCAGCGATTTCTGGGACAAACACCCTTGCTGTAGCTCCTGGAGACAAGCACAACACAGAGCAAAGGCAGGAATGAGGTCAGGAAGTGGGAATGGATTACAGGGGTGGGGATCAAGACCACCAAAAATCCCCAAAGCCTCCAAACCATTTCCAGAAATGCCTGGAAGAACTGACAGCATGGGAAGTGAGAAACTTGTCCTCAGGGCAGGGAACTCTGGCCATGAAAAGGAGTGAGGGTGCCATCCCTCCCCTCATCCACACTGCTGACAAAGACATCAAACACAGTGGCCCCAGCATGTCCCCAACGCTGGGGACACCACTGGCCACCAGCAGATGTCCCTCCCTTGCCCAGCGCTGTGGGCCCAGCCCTGAGCCAGGTATTTATCCAGATAAAAGCAGCACAAACTTGATCCATGCAGCTCTGGGCCTGCCTCAACACAAGCCCAAGCCAGTGCCTCCGACAGCTTTTGGCTGGCTCAGGAGGGAAAGAGCCTCTTCAGCCTCTTCAGACAGAACCCAAAATTTCCGTGACCAAATATTAACCAGCAAACTGATGTTTGTCCCAGTTCTCTCATGGTTACATTGTGAGGTTGTGACATTTCATACAGTATTAAAAAATACTCTAAACTGGATTTACTGTCCCCAGAATCCCAGCTGAAATCCATTACTGACCTGTACTTGGATCTGCAGAGATTTCCTCTTTCTGCAAGTCCTGTTGTTCAGAGCAGGGTGGCTCCTCTTGTTTAATCCACGATGAAACACCCCTTGCATAAGTCTGAAATCCTGTTTGTTGGGGAGAATTTACACAACTGAGAAACACCCGGGGAAGGCACAAAGCCTGGACAATTTGGGAATGCACAAAGGTAACAAAGCAGCGGGGAAAGCACGACAGGAAGAGCCATTAAGGGGCAATTCCTGCAGTGGAGTTTTTGGCAGATCCTCACCTGTGGCAGGATCTCTCTGGAGGTGCTCATCCTCTGTGCCTGGCAGCTCCCTGGCATCCACCTCGCTGCCCTTCCTGGTCTGACTGGATGCCTCAGGCTCGTAAAATCCTCGCTCTGCTGAGGGAAGAAGTCCAGGAGAAGTGTATCATACCTGCCTAAACTCAGGATTTCACAAGGCTGAAAACCTGCTCTGGTAAGTACAATTCTAGTGGAGCCAACAGGCAGCACCACTACCTTTGTAAAGAGTGAGGAAAATCTGCAAAGCAGAGCAGCTGATTTGTAAAACAAAGAGGTTCCAAGTGAGGGGGCAAAGAACAGGGCCCTGGGCTCTGCAGCCTTTCAGAGGAGTCTGTGTGCTCCTCCTTACCCAAAAAAGCCCCAAAAGGGAAAGGAGGAGGGAAAAAGCAACCTGAAGGAATTTAGGGAGAGCCACACTTGGATAAAAACCAACCATGCAGCCACAAACTCCAAAATGTCCGTGAGAAGGGAAAGGGGCAACACCAGCCCTCACCTGGGGGATCTGCTGAGGAGTCTGCTCAGAATTCTTAAAGATTTGGAATACATGAACAGAGGTCGGGAATTTAATCACACGACCTGGAATTTAATCCCTCTGTTTCATTTTCCCTCTGAGGTATGCAGTTACTCACCTGGGCAGGGCTCTCCAGGAGCTTTTGCAGCCTCCTCCTTCCGATCTGCAGTGCACAACCCTTCCTCTTGCTTAATCTGGATTATGCTGTCCTCTGTTAACAGGAACCAGTGTTATTTTAACACCATACAAAATTAATTCCAATTGTCAGCCCAGCCCAGGCAGATCTGCTCTGTTCTAGCTCACATTCCAGTTCTAGTTCCTGCTGACCAAGGCCTCTTGAACAGACCTGAAATGTTGGTTACAAAACCCTCAGCAGATGTTTGAACCTGAGAAATGCACAGAATTTTCATACAAGTGGAAACACGTTCTCCATGGTCCCAGGAGAGGCCAGAGCCACTTGAATTCTTGTCCTTGAGTTTCGTTTCTCTCTTGGTGCTGCCAGAGTTCTGTTGTTTTCTTTTCAACCCCCCTCAGTCACACACCACTTCTTACCCATCAGAGAAACACTCATGAGAACAGAGTTTTTAAAGAAATTCATTCAAGTAATGAGAAAAGAAAAAAGAAAACAGAAGTCTGTAGAGTAAATAAAGAAAAGCAGATGGGCCGGTGCTCTGCACCCTTACAGTGCAGACCTGGCCCAGGGACTGGAGGATTTCCCAGGAGAGAGAAAAGAAAGAAGGATGTGATGGAAGGTCCTGGAAAGGCTGGTGGGGATGGAATGCCTGACAGCAGCAGTTGGAAGACCAAACTCAGCACAGCAAGTGCCTTGGGGAGATGTTGGTCATAGAATTGTGAAATTGTTGAGGTTGGGAAAGCCCTTTAAGGTCACTGAGTCCAACCATTCCCCCACCACTGCCAAGGCCACCACTGACCATGTCCCCAAGTGCCACATCCACAGGGATTTTAAATCCCTCCAGCAATGGGGACTCCACCACTGCCCTGGGTGGTGCGCCAGGGCTGGACAGACTTTTTGGGGAAGGAATTTTCCCAATATCCACCCTGAGCCTGCCCTGGCCCAGCCTGAGGCCGTTCCCTCTCCTCCTGTCCCTGTTCCCTGGAGCAGAGCCAACACCCCCAGCTGTCCCCTCCTGTCAGGAGCTGTGCAGAGCCACAAGGTCCCCTCTGAGCCCCCTTTTCTCCAGGCCAAAACACCACCCACACCCCAGATGTCCCCAGATCCTGGCAGGTGCTTGGTGTCCCACATCCCTCTCCCACCATTGCCCTGACAGCACTCACCGGAGCCGGTCTCTGTGGGATTCCCTCTCACATCCCGCTCCTGGCACCTCCGGGCCCCTGGCTGGTTCCCGCTCTCCGCCGGGGCCTGGGCCTTGTGTCCAGCGGTGTCCGGCCCTGCGGGGAATGGCGGCTGAGGGGCGGCTGGGGGCACCATGGGGCTCCTTCACTGCCCACTGTGACCCCGGCCACCCTTGTCCACAGCACTCCATGAGGGAACAGGGTCCCCCTCAGAGCTGTGAGGGTTGGGGTCCACCCAGAGCCATGTGGGACGGGGGTTCTACCCAGAGCCATGAGGGAACAGGGTCCCCCTCAGAGCTGTGAGGGATCAGGGTTCACCCAGAGCCATGAGGGAACAGGATCCTCAGAGCTGTGAGGGATTGGGGTTCAGCCCAGAACCATGAGGGAACAGGATCCCCCTCAGAGCCTTGAGGGATTTGGGTCAACTCGGAGTCATGAGGGAACAGGATCCCCCCCTCAGAGCTGTGAGGGACTGGGGTCCACCCAGAGCCATGAGGGGACAGAGTGCTCAGAGCCATGAGGGATCAGGATTAATCCAGAGCCATGAGGGAACAGGATCCTCAGAGCAATGAGGGATTGGGGTCCACTCAGAGCCATGAGGGAACAGGAACCTCCCTCAGAGCCATGAGGGATCGGGGCTCAGCCCAGAGCCATGAAGGAACAGGGTCCACCTGGAGCCATGAGGGAACAGGGTCCCCCTCAGAGCTGTGAGGGATTGGGGTCCACCCAGAGCCATGAGGGAACAGGATCCCCCTCACAGCCATGAGGGAACAGGATCCTTCCTCAGAGCCGTGATGGATTGGGGTCCACTCAGAGCTATGAGGGAACAGGGTCCCCCTCAGAGCTGTGAGGGATTGGGGTCCACCAAGAGCCATGAAGGAACAGGATCCCCCTCACAGCCATGAGGGAACAGGATCCCCCTCACAGCCGTGAGGGACTGGGGTCCACTCGGAGCCATGAGGGAACAGGGTTCCCCCCTCACATAAGTGAGGGATTGGGGTTCACCCAGAGCCATGAGGGAACAGGATCCTCCCTCACAGCCGTGATGGACTGGGGTCCACTCGGAGTCATGAGGGAACAGGATGCTCAGAGAAGTGAGGGATTGGCATCCCACCTGGAGCCATGATGGAACAGGATCCTCTCTGATCCATGAGGGCCAATTTCCTAAGAGCAATGAGGGATCGGGGCTCCACCCAGAGCCATGACAGAACAAGGTCCTCAGAGCCATGAGGGGTCAGGGGCCCACTTAGAGCTGTGAGATATCAGGGTCCCATCCAAGCTGTGAGGGGCTTGGGGATCCTCTCAGAGCTATGAAGGATTGAGGATCCTCTCAGAGCCATGAGGGAACAGGGTCTCCTCACAGCAGTGAACTGTCCCTTTGTCTGTCACTTCACATTTTGTCTTGAATTCAGGACTCTATTTTGCAATTCAAACAACACAAATCCCAAAATAGCTCAGAGATTTGCTACAAATACATGTATTTGTCTCTGAAATTCAGGAGAGCTGGGCTGGAACAGAGAAACGGACTGACTGTAAAATATTCCATCACCTCTAATATCAAAGGCAGCTTCAAAAAGTGATGAAACACGGAGCATGTACAATACAGAAACAGCCCAGAAAGGGCACCTCAAGTTGTTTGTAGAATAATCCAGAAGTGCTTCTGAGATCATCCCAAACAGAACTCAGGATATTCTGGTCACAAGGGAATCACAAATGTCCCTCCACTGCTTCAAAGGGCCACAACTTTCCCTCTTTATCCCAGAATACCTCCTGCTCTTATGGAATCCTGGAATGGTTTGGGTGGGACCTTAAAGCTCATCCAGTGCCACTCCCTGCCATGGGCAGGGACACCTTCCACTGTCCCAGGCTGCTCCAAACCCTGTCCAACTTTTCCTTGGGCACTGCCAGGGATTCAGGGGCAGCCACAGCTTCTCTGGGCACCCTGTGCCAGGGCCTGCCCACCCTCAGCCAGGACTTCCTTCCCAATAACCCACCTAACCCAGCCCTCTGCCAGCAGGAAGTCTTTGCCTCAATATTATCCTGCAATTTAGGGCACAAATAATATTTTTTAAAATTAAGGTATAAAATGTTTTAATCCAAGTTCAAACTGGACCCAAACACAGAGTGCAATTTTCCCTCTTTCTGTACTAGACCAAAATTTTAGGGAGAGTTCTAAACTCATTTGTTCCTGAGTGAGGTCTGACCGAGCAGATTGTGACTGGAAGTTGGTTTCTGTCTCCAACAATTAAATCCACAGAAGATGAAATGCAGCAGGAACCCCAACAGTTCCATTGTCATGACACCATCGAGTCAAGAGGTTTGATGTTTCCATGTCATTTTAATGTGAGATGAACTGTTGATTTCACAGATTTCCTTGAGAGGAAAAAACTCCATTCAAATCATCTGACAGTCCACAGAACCCATGGATTCTTGGATAAGAGCAAGCTAAAAATGCTCTTCACAACTGAACATTTTGACTGAAAGCCCAAATTTTATGCTGAACCAGAAAGCATAAACTTCTGCAAGGGAAACTGATTTCTATGTAACCTAAACAATAATGAGGTCATTATTATTTAGGTGTTTTGATTTGTTAGTTCTGTTTATTTTCAAGTTCTTTCTTCTCCACCCTCCATATTTGGGTCTCAATTTCTCTGTAAATTGCAATATTCTAACACTGTTGTGACAGCACTTACAGGGACTCTGGAGGGCAACACCCCCCCTGAACTCATGTTCCAGGAAAAACAGCTGCTGTCAAAACACGAGTGAAATGCACTAAGAAATAAAAAAAAAAAAGAAAAACCAAACTCAAAACAAACCACAAACTAAATATTTTTTCTCTCCCTGGACTAAACCCATCACGACCACAACACTGAAAATGTTTTGCTGGCTGCAGGATTGACGTGATCTGGGTGAAAATTGTATTGTGAGCTTATTTATGCTCTGTTTTTAGACATTTTTACACTTCAGGCCTGTTTGGATCTTGGATACACACAGAGAACCATTCTCCTGCTCAGGTTCCACCACAGTATTGAAAAAAAATTAAAAACAATTGAACACTATGGGTTTTTTTTTATTTGAGGTCAACCTCTGTCTCTCCATCCATAAGGTACAATACTACAAACTACCATTTACAGCTGGTAAAATTATGTGAAAAATAAAAAAAAAAAGATTGAAAGAAAGCATTTAGAACCTCACAGGCTTAATGCTATTTTTATTAAGAATCAAGTCTTTACTGCTGCAAATTTAATCACCATTTTTCAAATAGACAGAAACAAGCTCCCTGCCTTGAATTGTTCTCAACTTAATGATTCCTCATATTCTGAGGGATCCATTCCAGGTGTGCCAGAATCCTCACCTGCAGTGCCTCATCCTCATCCTCCCAGCTCTTTCACCTTCCCAAAAATAAAACTCTCCCAGGCTTCCTGCCCACTCCCCACCTCAGCATGGCTCCTTCTGTTTCCCAGTGCCTCCCCTCAGCCCCCACATCCCAGCACACTGTCCCACAGCAGGAATGTCAGGGATTCCCACGCCCCCAGCAGCACAGGGCGCTGTGGGATCGCTCAGAACTCACCCACACCAAGCTCAGAGAACTCCACACCCTCCATGGCTCCCTGCTTCTTGGCATGTGGCTCTTCCTCCTCTTCCTGCTTCACGGTGACAGCAAAGCTCTGCTCTGGAATGCTGCTGTCTGCTGAGGAAAAGAGGAAACTCCTTTACTGGGAAAGAGGAGACTCCTTTACTGGTTATCACAGCCCCACTGGACTCCTCCTCTGCTGGCCCAGAAGTTTGTGCCCACTCACCCACTCTGCTGCTACACATAACCTTCAGCACCTTCCATTCCTGCTCCTGGGAGCTCTGCTCTGCCCTGCAGGGAAGGGGTTCCCCCTGCTCCCCCAGTTCCAGAGGGTTCTCCACACCCTCGAGGCCAGGCCCATCCACAACACTCACCATGGCCAGGTTCAGCCAGCCCTGCTCTTCCCTCCTGGTTTTCCTGCGCTTCTCTGCTGTCCCAGCTGCTCACGTTGAGTTCAAACAGCAGAGCCTCTGCCAATGCCAGAAATCATGGAATCAGATCACAGAACCCCACGAGGGTCTGGGTTAAACCTGTCCCACCCTTTGCCATGGACAGGAACACCTTCCCCTATCCCAGATTGCTCCAAGCCGTGTCCAACCTGGCCTTGGACTCTTCCAGGGATACAGGGGCAGCCACAGGGCAATCTGTGCCAGGGCCTCACCATCCTCACAGCCAAGAAGTGAGGATATGACGCAAGTCTTCCTTGTAATCCTTAAAATCAAACCTGTTACACTTTTTTATCACTCTCTATTACTTCCCCAGAACCTGCTCCTTTTGAGATTCAGAAGTTCCCTCAGAGCATACCAGGACCATCACCTTGTGCCAGCCTCTGTGTGGTGACAGCACCACACGACCCTCACCCTCAGGATTAAAGCTTTGATTCATCCCTGGCCTGCACCTGGTTCTGATGGGATCTCTCCAGGAGGTGCCTCCTCCTCACTGCAGGGTGCTTCTCCTCCCTGGAGCCGGGACAGGAGGGCAGGTTCGGAGATGACATCGTCTGACAGGGAACAGAGAAAGGAATGAATGTTTCTGTGCTGTATCCACAGGGAGGAACACACCCAAAACCAGCTCCAGCAGCTACAACGCACGGCTGGGCAGCACAGAGAGTCCTCAAACACAGGCAGCGGGCTCACTGTGTTCCAACAAATCTGCTTCCCACGTCTGGGAAAGATTCCCTAACCAGAAAGTGCTGATAAGCGACGCAACAGCAACACTCACCCAGCAGGACCAGGGCTTCTCTCTTCCCTGTCAGCACCTTTCCATAGAGCTCCCTCTGCCACTCCTCCAGGTTCTCCCATTCCTGAGTGGAAAAGCCGGTGGCATCGTTTTCCAACGCCACAGCCGGGGCCTGCAATCCCAAAAGTGACACTCAGCACGGCTCCTGGAACACAGGGAATCCTACTCCCTACTTATCCCTGCTACCAGGTGTCAGGGAAAGAAAATTCCTGCCTCGGGGCATCCTCTGGACACTGAGAGTAACACTTTGGAGCTTTGCTAAACTTAGCGAGATGAACTGTGTATTCCACGATATTCTTACTTCCCCCTGGAGCCTGATCCCAATGGGGACCTCAGAGTGGGGAAGAACTTCCCGCTGTTGGTAAAAACGTGACAGCCCATCCTTTTGTAGGGAAAACCAGCTGAATCTAACAATACACAGGAGAATCACTTCCTGCTCCGTGCCTTGGCACGACAGGGGACAGATGAAATCTCGGCAGAGATCGTGGAATGATTTCCATGGCGAAAGCTGAGGTGAGGAGCAGAGGAACCTCCGCGCTGTCCCTGTCCCCTCCAGGCCCCTTAAAGACCCATCCGATACCTTGGGGGCCTCCAGCCCGGGGGGCAGCCGCAGGATCCAGAGATTCCTGTTCTTCAGCAGGTTCTCCATGTTCTCCAGGCGCTTCTGGAGCCGCCCGTACTCCTGGACGAGGGTGCCCAGCGCCGCGCACTTGCTCTCCAGCTGGTTCCCGAACTCCCCGACCATTTTCTCGCAGTCCTGGTGCTTCTTCTCGCTGTTCCCGGCGCGGTGCTCCAGGCTGAAGAGTCGGGACGCGTGTGCGGCCACGCTGCGCTCCAGCGCCTGCACGGCCGCCACCACGGTCCACAGCGAGATGGTGCTGCCGCCCGCCAGCTCCATCGCCGCACCGGGAACGGCGGAGCGCAGGGACGGGCTGCGCCACCGGGGCTGCCCAAGGCACACGGCGGCCCGGGAGAGCCTCGCCTCGGCCGCCGCACACCGGGGCCGGCCCGCTCCTTCCCGGGCCTCCGCACCGGAGCTGGAGCTCTCCGCTCCGCTCGGACCGGCCCTCGCCCGCCGCCGCTCCTGCTCTGCCCCGCCGCCGCCTTTCCTTCCCTTGCCGCCAAGAAGCGCCGCTTCCTCTTCCTCCTCCGCTTCCGCCGCCGCCACAGCGGCCCCCGCCGGCCGGCAGCCCCCGCAGTGATTGACAGCTGTCAGTCACCGGCAAGGGGCCGATGCTGGTCGCAGTGGCAGGAACCCCTCCCGGGGTTCCACCGCAGCGGCGCTTCCCCGCAGGACACGGAATCCCGGAATTCCTGAATGGAAGGGACCGCAGTGGGTCACTGGGGGCACCTCCCTGCTCCAGCAGGGCCATCCCAGAGCACAGGGCTCAGGATTACAACCTGACAGGTCTGGGATATCCCCGGTGAGGGAGATCCCACAGCCTCTCTGCTCTGTGCTCAGGGCTGGGCACTGCCCAGGGCAGAAGTTCTGCCTCCTGTGCCGGGAGAATTCCTGGGATCAGTCCCTGCCCGTGGCCCTGGTGCCACAGCTGGGTCCCCGGAGCAGAGCCTGGCTGCTGTGACCCTCTCTGCAGCCCCAGCTCCCTCAGCCTTTCCTGGGCACAGAGATGCTCCAGGCCCTTGCTCAGCTCCAGCAGCTCCTGTCCCTGCTGTGCTGAGGATCCAGAACTGGACACAGCACCCAGAGGTGCCTCCAGGGCTGAGCACATGAGGCAGGATTGTCCCCAACCTGCTGGGAATGCTCTTCCCAATGCACCCCAGGATCCCATTGGCCCCTTTTCCCCAGCACACTCTGTTGGCTCAGGGACAGCTCATTGTCACCCAGGACCCCGAGCTCCTTCCCCACGGAGCTGCTCCAGCAGGTCACCCCCAGCCTGTGCAGGTACCTGGGGTTGTTCCTCCCCAGCCGCAGCACCTACACTTGCCCTTGTTGAATTCTAGAAATTTCCTCTCTGCCCATCACTCCAACGTGCCGAGGTCCCTCTGAGGGGCCACACAGCCCTCAGGGTGCTCAGCCACTCCTCCCAGCTTTGAGCCCTCAGCGACCCCTTCACCCAGGCCAGCGATGAAGCAGGCAAACAACAGCGAGCCCAGCAGAGCCCGTCCTGCAGCCACAGCCCGTGCCATCGCCCCCAACCCTCCGGGAGCTGCCACTCAGCCGCTTCCCAACCCATCCCACCACCCATCCATCCATCATCCATCCATCATCCATCCATCCAACCAACTCATCCCTCTGGGGGCTTGGTGCCGCCCTCCCAGCCCATCCCTCCATCCATCCATCCAACCAACCCACCCCTGGAGGAGCTCGGTGCCGCCCTCCCAACCCAACCCATCCCACGGTCCGTCCATCCATCCATCCATCCATCCATCCATCCATCCATCCATCCATCCATCCATCCATCCATCCATCCATCCATCCATCCATCCATCCATCCATCCATCCATCCATCCATCCATCCATCCATCCATCCATCCATCCATCCATCCATCCAACCAACCAACCCACCCCTAGAGGAGCTCGGTGCCGCCCTCCCAACCCAACCCATCCCACCGTCCGTCCATCCATCCAACCAACCCACCTCTCCAGCAGCTCAGCGCCGCCCTCCCAACCCATCCCTCCATCCATCCAACCAACCCACCCCTAGAGGAGCTCAGTGCCGCCCTCCCAACCCATCCCACCGCCCATCCCTCCCTCCATCCATCCAACCAATTCATCCCTCCAGGAACTTGGCACCGCCCTCCCAGCCCATCCCACCCCCCTATCCATCCAGCCAACCAACCCACCCCTCCGGGGGCTCGGCGCCGCCCTCCCAGCCCATCCCACCCCCCTACCCATCCAGCCCACCCTGCCCTCCTGCGCTCGGTGCCGCCCCTCCGGCGGCGTGTCCCGTCCCGCGCGGTCCCGCCCCGGCCGCGGCGGCGCGGGGCCATGGCGGAGCTCCCGGCGCGCCTCGAGGCGCTGGAGCGGCGGATGGAGCGGGCGGAGGCGGCGCTGCGGGAGCTGCCCCTCGCCGCCCTGCAGCTCCACGGGGTGAGAGCCGCGATGGGCGAGCCGGGGGAGCGAGGAGGGGTCGCTGGTGGGGCTGAGGGTGAGACCGAGGGCGCGATGCGGGGCGAGGAGGGCTGGGAGTGGGATGGGGGAGTCGCTTATGGGGTCATTGTGGGGCCGGAGGTTGGGAGTGAGGCTGGGGGAGCACTGAGGGGCTGGTGGGAGGTTCGAGGGGAGGCTGGGGTCGCTTTTGGGGCTGTTGGAAGGAGGGTTGGTGGCTGGGAGGGAGCCTGGGGGTCGCTCATGGGGCTCTGGAGGGCTGGGAGCGGTTTGGGAGCCCCCTGAGGGGGCTGCGGGGGGTTTCGGGAGGCGGGATGGGAATCCAGTGGATTCCCGGCTGGCCGGGAGCAGCTCGGGTGGCTCCTCAGGGGGCAGCAGTGGGTTTCGGGAAAGTGGGGATGAATCCAGTGGGCTGCTGGGAGCAGGCTGGTTTAGGAGACTGGGAATAAACAAGGGGGACTCCGTACGGGGGTTTGGGAGCTATTGAAGGGCTGGGGGGGTCTGAGGGTCTGGGAGTTGTTCGGGGTCGCTGCCCCGTCCCCATCCCAGCCGGTGCTGCAGGTCCCGGTGCGGTTCGAGGATGTGGCAGTGCGGTTCAGCCGGCAGGAGTGGGCAAGCCTGGACGAGGGACAGAAGGAAATGTACCGGAGCGTCATGGAAGGCAACTACGAGATGCTGGTGTCCCTGTGTAGGCTGCGTTTGCGCCGGTTTGGCAGCCCCAGGGAGCTCTCTTGGGGTCCTTTCTCTGCCTCTTTGCCTTTTGCTGCAATCTCCAGCTCTCAGATAATCCTCCCTTTCCCCTGTCCCCTCCGGCAGCGTTTGGAGCATGGCAGGGAGTCGCAGGACAGGGTAGTAAGTGCTTGGTGTCTTTTCCTTGTGGAGAAGAGGTCCATTGTTGGTGTTATCATCTCCCTGGGTTGTCACCTCCAAAATTCTCTGCCTGGGACACCCTTTTCCATGAGAATTTCCCCTACAATCCAACCTGAACCTCCCCTTGAAGCTGTTTCCTCTTGTCCCGTTCCCTGGGAGCAGGTCCTGATTCTCTCCTGGCTGCACCCTCCTGTCAGGAGCTGTGCAGAGCCAGAAGGTCCCCCCTGAGCCTCCTTTTCTCCAGGCTGAGCCTCCCAGCTCCTGGTGCTCTGTTCCCTTCCCTGGACATGCTCCAGCCCCTCAAGGTCTTCCTTGGCATGAGGGGCCCAGAGTTACCCCCAGGATTCAAGGTGGTCCCTCAGCAGTGCCCTCATGCAGTCAAGAGTCTCACAATTCCCTTCCCATCATTCAGGGTATTTTCCTATCTGCAAGGTGAATTTCTGGGAGAACAGGGAATTCTGTAGCAGGCCCAGAGCAAGGATGGGTTTTCATGCAGTTGTTCCCAGGGGACTGTCAGAGGCTGCTTTCCATACTCCCTGTCAGCTCTGCTGTTTCCTGTCTGTGTCCATAACTCCCGTCGTGGCCGCGGTGAAGTTGCAGATGAAGTTTCTGGGGTTGGGACTGGCTCTGTTGCCCAGCTGTGGGTGCAGAGTCCCTGTCCCATCATGTTCCTGATGTGTGTCCTGCTCTTGCCCAGACTCTGCCCTGTCCAAGCCCGAACTGTTACTGCAGCTGGAAAGTGAAGAGCTCAGCACGCCGCCAGAATCAGAGACAGAGGCAGAAGAGATGTCCCCAGAGCTGGCTGTAGGTGGGTGACACTGGGTTCCTTCTGTGCCACCAACTTCTGGCTGCTCACTGGGACCGTGAATCTCAGAATTTTGGGTTTGGGTTGAGAGGAATCTTAAAGCTCATCTCTTTCCAAGCCCCTGCCGTGGGCAGGGACACCTTACACGAGTGCAGGTTGCTCCAAGCCTTTTCCAACCTGGGACACCTCACAAGGACTGGGAGGTGTCCGCTGTGAGGGAACACCTGCTGGGACATGTGGATAGCCTGGAGCCCCTGCCCCATCGGCTGCTGGGTGTGAGGGATCCTGACACCCACTGGAATGGGATTTTTCACTGGCTGCTGGTGAATCCAAATGTCCTTGTCCTCCACAGAGCCAGCCCAACAGAACTGCACCAGCGATGATGCACTGCTGGAGACAGAGACAATGGACAGGGGCTGCAGGGAGCCAGAGGAAAGCGGGAATGTGGCAGAGAAAAGTGAGAACCTGGTGGAGGAAAGCTGGGGCCTAGTGGAGATAAGAGGGAACCTGATAAAGGAAATCTGGGATGTGGCAGAGGAAAACAGGAGCTCAGCAGAGGAAAACAGGAGCTCAGCAGAGGAAAACAGGAGCTCAGCAGAGGAAAACAAGAGCCAGGCAGAGGATAACAGGAGCCAAGCAGAGGATAACAGGAGCACAGCAGAAGAAAACAGGAGCACAGCAGAGGAAAACAAGAGCCAGGCAGAGGAAAACAGGAGCTCAGCAGAGGAAAACAGGAGCACAGCAGAGGAAAACAGGAGCCAAGCAGAGGAAATCAAGAGCCAAGCAGAGGAAAACAGGAGCTCAGCAGAGGGTAACAGGAGCCCAGCAAAAGAAAGTGGGAACCCAGCAGAGGAGAGTGAGAACCTGATGGAGGAAAGCAGTAGCCCAGTGGTCCCAGAGAACTGCAGCACACGTGAGTGCCTGGCAAACTGTGCTGCTGCTGCTGCTGCTGCGAGGGGTCCTGGAGCCCTGCCTGGCTGTTCCTTACCCACCTTCATCCCTGCTCTTGCCCTCACAGCACCTGTCCCTCTGGAAGCCCCTGCTGTCCCGGCGGATCTCAGCCAGCCGAGATCCCCTCCCTGCCCGCTGTCCGTGCACTGCCAGGACGCCGTGGGTCACAACAGTTCTCCCCCTGCAGCAGGTACTGGGGCAGAACCCTTCGCCCTCCTTGGTGGGGCCAGCAGCTTGGGGGGGGTCTATTGGGCCTCTGTCTGGGCTTGGGGCTTCCAGGAAAGGGAAGCAAATCGTGTTACCAGCCCTGAAACTGTTTGGGTTATGGCATGGCATCGGAGCACCTGCCCAGACCAGCCCCGGGGTGGTTGTCAGAGTCCCTTGTCCCCCTGGGTGATGTTTCCACCTCAGACTGTCCTGGGGTGTCTATGGGGATCAGCTCTGGCTGTTCCTGCCTTTTACACAGTCCAGAGACTGAGCTGGAAGAGGAGAGCGGGGCTGGGATTTGTGCTAGCTGGGAACAGGGCAGGAAGTGAGGGAGGGTGGGAGCAAAGCCCTTTGCTTTTCATGCCTTAAAACCATGTTTAAAATGATGTTTGGATTCTACAAAATTCTCAGGAGATGCTGAAGCGGGGATCCCGATGGAGGTGCCACAGGAGGAGGTTGCTGCAGAGAATCTGTCAATGCCCAAAACACCCTCCAAGGGTCAGGAAGAGGACAAGGGTCAGGAAGAGGAGGCCATGAAAGATTCATGGAATACTGGCCAAGATCTGGTGGCCGACATTCCTGAAGAACCAGGAAAGGAGGTGGCACCAGATGTCCACAAGATGACAGAACAGGCAGATCCCAGCCCAGGGGAGCCAGAGAAGGACTCCTGCGTGGGCCGGCCCGTGCCCTGGCAGCGAAATTCCGCCCGGGAATTTTACTCCTGCCCCATCTGCAGGAAAACCTTCCTGCTGAAGATCAACCTCCTGATCCACCAGCGTGGCCACACCAACTGGGTGCCCTACGTCTGCGTCCACTGCGACCGCAAGTTCATGTCCAAGAAGAAAATCAGGCGGCACCTGCGCGCCTGGGCGGCCAACGGGACGTGCCAGCCCTCGGAGCTGGAGGTGTGTCCCAGCCAGGTGCCATTCCCAGCGTCCCATCCCCAAACCTGGCCAGCTAATGGCATGTGCCAGGCCTCAAAGCCAGAGGAGTGTCCCAGTAGGACACCGTGCCCAACATCCCAGCCCCAAACCTGGGCACCCAATGGCACCTGCCAGCCTTTGGATGCAAACGGATGTCCCAGCCAAGGGATGCCGTGCCAAACATCCCAGCCCCAAGCCTGGGCACCCAATGGCCCCTGCCAGCCCTTGGATGCAAAGGCATGTCCCAGCCAGGGGCCATGCCCATCATCCCAGTGCCCAACATCCCAGCCCCAAACCTGGGCAGCCAATGGCACCTGCCAGGCCTCAAAGCCGGAGGAATGTCCCAGCCAGAGCCTGTGCCCGTCCTCGCAGCCACAAGCCCCGAGCAGGGACTGTGGCACGGTGTGGCAGGAGCCCGGCCCTGCCCGGTGCTCGCTGCCAGCTGGAAAAGTGATGTACACGTGCACCGAGTGCCGGGAAAGCTTCTCCAACCAGGTGTTCCTGACGGTGCACCAGCGCCGGCACTCGGGCCACCACCTCATCCTGTGTCCCTGCTGCAACCGCAGCTTCACCTGGGTCTCGGACTTCGTCCGGCAGCACTGGATGCTCATGGGCGTCCGGCCCCACCAGTGTGGCATCTGCCAGAAGACCTTCAAGAGGTTCTCCCACCTCAAGGCCCACCAGAGGATCCACAGGCG